>NC_091849.1:34487609-34790640 GCF_037783145.1 Equus przewalskii | reverse complement strand
CCCTACAGTTCCCTTTGAGGAACTTTCCTCAGTTAGAGGGTGTCTGTGTCATGACTTCCTTGTCGTCAGTTCCCCACTAGCCTGTCTGCTCCGTGCGGACGGTCACTGTCCTGTTCGTGGCAGTACCCCAGCTCCCGGCAGAGTACCTGTCACCCACTAGACCTCAATATGTATTTGTTGAATGAATACAGGTGAAGACCCTGGCGTGGAGTGTGCACTCAATAAAGGGTAGCTAAGTCACCATTATCTGCAGCACGTTTCGTCTGAAATGTCACAAATCTTTGAATGCCGCCACATTCAATGTCAGGAAAACGCCGCCCCTACTTGAAGCCTGAGTGGTTCTCTTGGCTCAAACCACATCTCCCTCTCCTGTGGGATCTCGAGAAGACAACGTGAATTTCATCTTCCCCGACAGGCATTTACATGGGACCACGGGTACATCTCATTCATCTCCGGGGTCCCAGGCATCCCGCCGGAGGGCCTGGCACAAAGCAGGAGTCAATAAATACTCATTCAACAGCCAGGGATTCCTGAGCATCCTACCACACCGGCAGGAATTTTCTTGCGTGTGTGTGGTTTCTGATGGTCACGGCAACTCTCCAGAGGCAGTATGAGCACGCTCATTTCACAGACAGGGTGACCACCCCGGGGCCGAGTGCTTAAGTTCACATGCTTGCTTAGGCGGCCTAGAGTTTTACCAGTTGGGATCCTGGGCGCGGACATGGCACCACTCGTCAGGCCACGCTGAGGTGGCGTCCCACATGCCACAACTAGAAGGACCCACAGCTAAAAATATATATATAACTACGTACTAGGGGATGTGGGGAGGAAAAGCAGAAAGAAAAAAAATATTGGCAACAATTGTTAGCTCAGGTGCCAATCTTGAAAAAAGAGAAAAAAGGGCCAGCCCGGTGGCCCAACAGTTAAGTGCACACGTTCCGCTTTGGCGGCCTGGGGTTCACCAGTTCAGATCCCCGGTGCAGACATGGCACCGTTTGTCAAGCCATGCTGTGGTAGGCGTCCCACATATAAAGTAGAGGAAGATGGGCACGCATGTTAGCTCAGGGCCAGTCTTCCTCAGCAAAAAGAGGAGGATTGGCGGCAGTTGGCTCAGGGCTAATCTTCCTCCAAAAAAAAAGAAAAAAAAATCACAGACAGGACCCTGAAAGCCAGAAAGGTTGGATGACCAGCTCAAGATGACACAGCCTGTAAGTGCAGAACCAGCTTTATTCTATCCACTCCTGTTGCTTCTCTGCCCAGGGGGTGCAGCGTGCAGGGGAGGTGACTCCAGTTCGGGGTGGGACTGGCGGGGGTGCTGTCCTGGGACCCAGCCTCCTCAGGCTTCAGTTAGACTCGCCGCGCCTGGGCTGACTGGGGGCGAAGACCGTGGTCCGCCCTCTGCAGTCCATGGGGCTGAGCGCCCAGGTGTGGACGGGGAGGCCTGGGGTGGCGGGCGGGGGGAGGTGTGAGCTCCCACCACGGAGAGCCGCGCAGCCTGGGCGAGGCCCGGAATCCCTGCAGCCGGGGAGGATGGCCGGGGACGGGAGCGTCCGGGGAAGGTTAGGAATACTGCCAAAGGCCGGCCCAGCGCTGGGCACAGGAGGCCGTGTCCTTTCTCCTTCTCTTCGGTGTTCTTCCCTCCCCCTCCCTTCGGCAACCCAGGAGGAGCGAGGTTCGCCGTCATGGGCCCTGCAGGGAGGGTGGGCTGCACACCTGATGGGGGCGCCTCCAGGCCCCGGATCGTGCTGGTGCGGTCCAGTCTCCAGGTCGCCCTGGCCCGAGGTGGTCCCTAGGCTCCTTCCACGAGGACGTCCCGGGGCCGCCCCGCCGCCCCCACCCCTTCCCGGCCGCTGCCCGCCAGCCTACCCCCCGTGAACTCGGGCCCCGGTGCGGGCGGGGCCGAGGCGGGACTGCGCTGCGACAGGGGCGACTGGCAGCGAGGAGGGGACGTGTAGCCCGGATGGCTCTGGGTTTGGGCGTCTCAGGCGGTCTCCTGGCGCCACCTCCTGGTCATGGCCGGCGTGGCCGCGCCTGCTCGGAAAGGGGCTGCAGGCGCGGGGCGCGGGGCGCGAGGCCTGGGTTTGGGACAATTTGGATCCTGGGCTGTGACGCTGCGAGGAACCCTCAAGCCTGGTCCTGTCTTTCGAGGGGAAACCAAGGCTCTGAGGGCCCCCAGAGGGCTTTGGCGAGCAGAAAAGTGGGGAAGGAAGACTAAGGGGCATTCAGCCCAGGGAGGCAGGGATGGGGGTGAGGACGCTTTGTGGGACTCTGGGAGAAACACCCCAGTATCCACATTATGGCTCTTATTTGCCGCGAGTTGAATCCCACAACGTTTTCAGACGTTCATCTATGGCTCAGGCGAGATAGCCGGTGTGGTGATGGCTTGAGCCATTGTCCACTTTCTCCCGATCATTAAGGACTGATGGAGAGAGCTGGGGACATAGCCCAGGCCTGGACTCCTGTCCAGGACCGGGAACGCCGAGTGTGACCGTGGAACAGACAAGCTTCCTGGGCCAGGCCTGCTCATCTCTGGGGCGTCCAGCTCCGAGGCAGCTTAGGTGTCAGCAATGCAGTGTCTAACCATTGCCCTGAGACACCACCAGGCCTGGCAGCCAGGGGTGGCGGGCAGCAGCGACGGAGGTTGGGCTTCACAGGACTCCCCAGGATGCCCAGGACCCTCACCAGCAGTGCCCAGGGCTGCTCCAGTCCCCGCCAGAGGGAGAGGGCAGTCGGGAATGACTTTTGGAGAGGGTGTGGGCGTCTGTCGGTCTGCAGGCTGAAGTCCCAGCCCTTGGCTGGGTCCACAGCTCAGCCCTCTAGCCGCCTCACTAGCTTGACTTCCTGCCCCAAACTTTCAGTTTTAGGAGCACCACCGGTACTCCTTTGCACACGGGCTTCTGTGACTTCATGCCTTTGGGGTACACTTTTCTCTCCACTCTTTTTTTTCTTCCTCAACCAAAAGAAAAATTGGTAAATTTTATCAGAATGATTTACATATAAATTGATGAGGATCAAGGCTGCCCCAGGGGGAGAAGCCCGAGGCCCCCTGGTCTGCATACCTATCTGGATCATCCTCCGGGAAGCACAGGACGTCCTGACCTGATCCGCACTGATTCCACCCGATAACCAGACCCCACCTGCACTGATACCATTTTAGCAGCTTTTTTGCATGATCTTTCCTTTGTCTTGTAAAGAAATAACTCACATACCTATAAGAAGAGATTTTCACATAGTGAGGTATATGGGGTAACTATTCGAGTTCAAAACTGATTCGGCTTGAACTAGACAGCCTGACTTAGGGCCTATCAAACATACATTGTACATCTGCGTTTCCATTAAAGTGAGGACTCTCTTGAGAGAGAGCATGCATCCTCCCCTCCTATGCCCTGTTGGTAACAACACCCTATGGGTAACACCTGGATTAATCCCTTTCCTTGCATCAGGGTCACATTGACCTGCTAATTTGCAACTGAATACTTCTTTGAAAATGTGTCCTGGATGTGTTTAATGTATCTTCTTTGTTCTAAAAAGATATAAGACTGTGCTGAAACCCAAAAGAAGAAACCCAGGAGAGAAGTCTGGAACACCTTCTAAGGCCTTCCCAGGCTATAATCCTCACTTTGGCTCATAAGGAACTCACCCCAATTGTGATTTATAGATTGGTTATGGAGCATTTGCATCAACACCTATGCCTTATAAATTTAGCCCTACCCTCAACCCGTTGCAGCTCTTCAGTGCCCGTGGGTCCTGTCCCCATGCTACTCCATGCTGTTCTCTGAATAAAGAGCACTACTGCCAGAACTTCAGAGTCCAAGAAATTTTTCTCTCGACTCCTTGGTTCACCAAGCCCGCATCATAAGTGAATGAAAAAGGAGGTCGGTATAGAAACTGGGTAGAAGTCCGAGTCCACCTGTAGAGAAGTGTCTTGTATTGTCAGGGAGGTCAACTGAGCAGAGCCTCTGGTCACAGTCTGCCGTCAGCTTTTTGGAGAGGAGACAGGAGCCCCTCTAGAGAAGTCGGTGTGTAAGGTCGCAAATGAGTCCTGAAAACTCAGGGCCCCCTGTGCGCCCGTGGCAAGGCCTTCGTCTGGGTGTCGAGCAGGAACGTGCATGGGAGAGCGGGCTCCTCTGGATTTCTGCTGCTCAGTTCCCAGTGGTCACCCCTGGCTTGCAGGAGAGGGTGGAAGCGTGAGGGCCCCCACCGACCCAGGCGGCCGAGCGTGCAGGGCGAGGGAACCTCAGCATCAAATGACTGAGAGCAGGTGGGAGTGGGGCCAGGCCGCCCTTTTTTGTACATCGTGTTTTCTGCAATCAGCACTTGCTATTTGATCTAGGGGCGTATAGACTATATATTTTACTTATTTTAAAAGACAGCAGAGGCGTCTCTCGTGTCTGGCTGCCCTCTCTGCCCAATGCCTGGCTGTAACCCCAGGCTCTTGGTTCTCCACCCTCCCCAGAGTCCTTTCCCCTCTGCTGTCGAGGATCCCTCTTTCTTGTACCCCACATGGTCCTTGTGTCACCGAATAATTGCTCTAAGGAGCTCAAGGGTGGGTTTGGAAGCAAATAACTGTTTTTTGAAATTTTTTTTTTCCTTTGGTTATGTTAAGGAGATGCAGTCACCAACCACCCTGAACCAGACCAAGCCTCGCCATGAGAGCTGTGCATATGACCTCGGCCTTATTTTTTTTTTTTCTGCTTTATTTCCCAAACCTCCCAGTACATAGTTGTATATCTTAGTTGCAGGTCCTTCTAGTTGTGGGATGTGGGATGCCGCCTCAATGTGGCCTGACGAGCGGTGCCATGTCCGCGCCCAGGATCCCAACCCTGGGCTGCCGCAGCAGAGCTCGCGAACTTAACCACTCGGCCACGGAGCCGGCCCCCTCGGCCTTATTTTTAACGCTAAGGTCTCTCCAGGAGGAGCTGAGGCCTTATTACCATCACCTGCAGTGTATGTGGAAGCACGTTTCCAACAGAGTCTGCACAAGCGAATACCCACCTCTCCCTTTTGAATATTCATCCCCATCCGAAATAAAAGGCCCCTGCTTCCCTCTGTTAAGGGACGCCATGACTGTAGAAGTGATTGCTCACAGTTTCCTATTTGCTGCAAATACACCTCCTTTGTGAGACGACCACTTCTGGTGGAGACTGATGGAACCCGCTTTGGTTCAGTAACACTTGGTTCACTCCTTCCTGTTGGTGGGACACGTTCTCTCGTTTTCTGAGAAGGGCTGGTGGGGGTGGGGGTGGGGGTGGGGGGTGGTGGGGGTGGGAACCTGTCAAGACAGGGCAGGTCCGCAGTGTCTTCAGCTCGCCCTCACATTTGACGGCTGCTTGGCTGGCTGTCGAGTTCCAGGTGGGAAATCACTCCCTCAGAATGTTGAAGCGATGGTGCGTTGTCTTGTTTCTAAATGCTGCTGTTGAGCATTCGGAAGCCATTCTAGTTCCTGGCCCTTTTTAGGAAAAATGTGACCTATTTTTTTCTTCTTTGGAAGCCTGTAGAATTCCTGTGTTGGAAATTTCATGATAACGGGCTCTGCTGAGGGTCTATTTTTATCCGTTGTGTCGGCTCCTGACGGGCCATTTTAATCTGGAGACTCTTGTCCTTCGCTCAGAGAGATGTTGTTGAATGCTCGCTTTTAAACAAAACCAAACAGCTTTGTTGAGATATAATCGCATACCATACACTTCACCCATGGAAAGTGGACAGTTCAATGGCTTTTAGATGTTCATTCATGGAGTTGTGCAACCATCACCAGGATCAATTTCAGGACATTTTCATTACCTGAAAAAGAAACCCCACACCTCCGTCATCACCCCTCCCAATCCCTGCGTTTCCCTCGGCCCCGGAAACCATGAATCTACTTTCTGTTTCTATAGATTTGTTTATTCTGGACATTTCATGTAAATGTGACCATGCAGTATGTGGGCTTCTGTGTCTGGCTTCTTTCACTTATCGTGTTTGCAAGGTTGTGATACTATGATTTATAATAAAAAATACACGTTTATACTTCATCCACCCCATTTCTGGCCCAGTGTTCCTAAAACCCTTGGCGTTTCCCCAGCGTTGAGGGCGATAAGGGTGTCTTCTGTTATGTTAATGAGGTGACTTGGAATAAGGATGGGGGCTGGATGCCAGTGGAGCCAACTCTGTGATTGGAGGGTTGGAACTTCCAGTCCCACCTCCCCCTAACCCCTGGGGAGGGGACAGGGGCTGGAGATTGAGTTCCATCAGCAATGGCCCGTCATTTAATCAGTCATGCCTGTGTAATGAAGCCTCCATAAAAACCCAAAAGGACAGCGTTTGGGGGGCTTCTGGGCTGGGGAACACGTGGAGATGTGGGAAGAGTGGCCGGCTTGGGGAAGGCATGGAAGCTCCTTGCTCCTTCCCACATGCCTCTCTCTGCTCTGTGTATCTCTTCATCTGGCTGTTGATTCATATCCTTTAATATCCTTGGCAATAAACCGGTAACCGAGTGAGTAAACAGGTTTCCTGAGTTCTGTGAGCTGCTCTACCAAATTAATCCATCCCAAGGAGGGGGTCGTGGGAACCTCTGATTTACGGCTGGTTGGTCAGAAGCACAGGTGACAACCTGGACCTCCTTTGGCCTCTGAAGTCTAAGGAGGGGGCTGTGGGAGCCTCCCCTCTGTGGCTGGTCAGTCAGAAGCACAGGTAAAAGCCTGGACTTGCAACTGGCGTCTGAGGGCGGGGGAGGGAGTCTGCAGACCGAGCCCTTGACCTGTGGGATCCGATGTGTCTCCAAGTGGATGGCGTCGGAACTGAGTTGAATTGTAGGACACCCAGCTGGTGTTGGAGAATTGCTGTCTTGTGGTGTTAAGAAACAAAATTCAGCTGAGTAAATCTGAAGATCTAATTGGCTTTGTTCAATGATTCATGAACAGGCAGCATCCAAAGGGTGCTGGGAGTCCTACAAAAGGGAAGGTTTTTATAGCCAGAAGCTGGGCGGCCCAAGCAAGTTATTAGCAAAAGAAAGAAAGGATTGCTTCAGGCCAGGTCACCTTCCCTTAGGGTGAAGGGCGGGGGTCTTATGCAGATCACCCCACGAGGGATGGTAGGGAAATTCCAGACCGATTGGTTTAAAATTCCACTTTGGGAGAGGCTGACGCTGCAGTAAATCAAAGGGATTAAGTGTCGGTGGGCTTAGCACGAGTGACTCCATTCGACAGTGGTGTGGGGAGCCCCCCAACACAATGGAAATTGTGCTCAGAATCCCTTTAAAGGTTCATCCATATTGTAGCAGTGTCAATATTTCATTTCTTTTTATGGCTGAATAATATTCCACTGTATGGCTATATCACATTTTATTTATCCATCCATCAGTTGATGGACATTTGAGTTGTTTCCACTTTTTGGCTATTATGATTGAATAATTTCCTCCCTTCTGTTATCTGGCTTTTCTGCTCTCTCCTTCCTACAATTTGGATGTGGACTTTCCTGAAAGGGTCCTCAGTTTGAGCAGGAGGAGAAAAAAATTGGAGAGGGAGGGCAGGCAGAGAAGGGGCAGCCTGCCTGCTGCCACTTGGCAGATATGGGTGTTTCCCATGAGTGGATGCAGGAACCCAGCAGAGCCCTGCACAGGCGCCGGGGTTGGGAGGAGCCACAGGAGAAGGCACCCCTCTGTCAGGAGCCAGGCAGTGGGGAGCCCAGTAGCTCCCCTGGGGCAAGCTCGCACGTTCCCCAGGACAGGGTCGTGCCCCCTGGGACATTGCAGTCTTGGTGGCTGTTGACACAGAATAACCAAGAACCATTCTCCAGATAAGAGAGAGAAGGTGAGTCTTACTTGAGCCAGGGTGAGGATTATAACCCCAGAGGGCAGTTTCCACAAAGACAGGAAACCTGCGTTCTGGAGCAGCATGGTTTTCAGTAGTCTTGTGCCTTTTTAGAACAAAGGACATACATTAGACACGCCCAGGATACATAGTCATCAAAGTTTCAAAGAGGTCGTCACCTGCAGATTGGCAGGTTGACATGCCCCTGACATTGGGAAAGGTCTAATGTGGGTGTCAGCGATAGGGCGTCAGCAATAGGGCGAGGAGGGGAGGCCTGCGTTCTTATCTCCAGAGAGCGCCCTTTAATGGTTAAAGCCAACGGACGATGTGTGTTTGATAGGCGATCCGTCAGCCTTCTGTAGTTGAAGTGGAGTCAGTTTGAACCAGAAGTTGCCCCACATACCTCCATACGTGACGCTCTCTTGTCTGGGACCATAACTGCACCCTTAGGAGAGAAGACTTTTGTCCCCTGACGTCCTCCTGGAGGAATGGACTGTTCAGTGGTTCGGGGGAAGGTCACTTGGAGGCCACGGAGCCGCCCATTCAGGGGATGAGACACTCGCTGGGTTCCCCTTTTTGCAGGCATCCCTCCCAGACCACCTTGGAGCCCTCCTTGATTGGCCTGGGAGGCGCGGGGGCCGGAGTCGGGGTGGGGGGTGCTGAAAGGGAGAAGCCACAACACTGTCCCTTTGCTCATGAGCTCCCCCTGTGCCCACGGTCCTCTCACGGAGGCTCCGGGGGGCTGGTGGGAGTGACTGGAGCAGGCCTGTTTGCCCGGGGAACAACTTTGGAACAAAGGGGTACTCAGTAACTGATTTTCCCAGTTTTATAGATTTGGCAATCCCAGGGCCACACAGAAGTCCCTCTTGTATCCTAGGCCTAGAGCAGGGCTTCTCCCATTCCAGTGTGCGCACGCGTCCCTGGAGGCTTGCCTGAGATGCTGCAGCTCTAACAAGATCCCAGCTGAGGTCAATGCTGCTGGTCCATGGTCCACACTTGGAGAAGCAAAGCTTTAGATAATGTTGGGGGGGGTGGGTGGATGGGCGGACAGGGCATTCTGGGAAGAGCAGATGTTATCTCAGTGAATCCCTAAGATAATAGTGGCTTAGACAAGATGCAATTTCTTTCTCTCAAGTGTCAATGAGACTAGAGGTGAGCAGGCCAGGGCTGGCAAGTCAGCTCCACAATCGTGAGGGACCCAGGTTCCTTCTTTCCTATTGTTCTGTATCCTTAACATGAAGTAAAGTGACTTGTCCAGGGTCACACAGCCAAGATGTGCAGAACTACTGTGTGAACCCAGGTCTTCTGGCTCTACATCCCATGTCCTCAGCTCGACCCTGGGTGACGAGTGATGGGCGGCCATCTGGGCTGTGCATCCAGGAGGTGTACACATGGGGGGGGGTGGGCGAGGAGGCAGCTGTTCCAGCAGGAAACCAGGGGCAGGGGACCTCCAGGGATCCGGGCAGTGCCAGCAAGGCCCATGGTCGGGTGGGGGCGTCTGAGTCCTTGGGACGCTACAAGGGGCAGTGGTCAGAGAAACTGGGATTCCAGGCAGGATGGGAAATGGTGACGTCTCCTCGCCTCTCCCCTGCCCCGCCTGGCATCACTGCATGGTCATAGCACTCTTTGTTGTCTTACTTTTAATTACAAATTTTAAAATACTTGAAGCATATAGAAAAGCACAGAAAATGCTATAACAAATACCTATAACCCTCCAACAAGTTTATTTCGTTTTAAATATTTTGGCTCATTTTTTTTCAGATCATATATATATATATTTACCAAAAAAAAAGTCAAAGAATTAAAGCGCACCCTTGGCCTCCCTCTTTCTCCCTCCCCTGAAGTATTTTTTCATTGTCACACATTTTAAAGCTTTTACCAAATAGGTATATCCATAAACAATATATGATATTGTTTTGTGTTCTAAAATCCTACACAAATGGTACCATAATGTTACACATCATTTTGCAAATTGCTTCATGTTAACGTGCTTTTGAGCTCTGTCAGTGCTGATCTATGTAAATAGAATCCACTCGTTGTAATCTCTTTGTATCTTTTATTTTTTGATGAACAGTTTATCTACCCTCCTGCTAAGAGTAGCTGCTTGTAATATTTCATGACTATGATGAACACCACAGAGAACCTTCTTGAACGCGTCTCCCTGGACACACACAGAAGGGTTTCTCTACAGTTGTCAGCTGGAAATAGAAATTCTGGGTCATAATGTTTATGCATCTTCAGCTTTTCTAAGAATTGTCAAATTGTTCTCCAAAGTGGTAACACCAATTTACACTCCCACGAGCAACCTATGCAGCTCCCATCTCTTCACACGCTCCCATGAGGTGTTAATTTTTGCCAGTCTGTTGGCTGTGAAATGGTAGTGCATTCTTGGTTTAATTTGCATTTCCCAAATTACTAGTAAGACAAGACAGCTTTTCTTGTATATTGGCCATGCCCTGTGCAGGTCCTTTGCCCAGTTTTCTTTTTAGTTTTAGTTTAGGTTGTTTATCTTTTTCTTCTGATGTCTAAGAGTTCTGGATATCTTTTGTGGATTACCTGGATGGCAAACATCGTCACAGTGATCTTTCCATCTGAGTCTGGACCGGGCCTGAGGACCAGTGCTGAAATGGATTAATGATGTCTGCCACAGGTGTGGGAGGGGAAGCCAGACAGGCCTTGGGCCGAGGCTACAGGATGCGGGCCAAGTCATTAGACTGGGGCCAGTGAGGGAACTCCAGCATAGGCACAAGTTTCTAGTAATGAGGCCAGCGCAGGTCTCAGCAAGTCAGGTCAGCAGGTGAGGCCCTGGTCACCAAATCTGACCTCTTTTGATCTTTCTGAGAGACTGCTGAGAAGCCCGTGGGGCTTTTTGCCCCTAGAATTTCCCTAATTGAATTGAAGTGTGGGATGTGTGTGTCCTGCAGGAAGGATGCTGTGGGGGGGCGTCATGGCAGACGTAGGGCCGTATCTGGGGAAGGATACTGTTGAGGACGCTTTTACTGCGTGACAGGGTGTGCTCTCGAAGAGGACCAGGGGGAGAAATCTCTCTCCCATGTTAGTGCTGAAATAGCCAGCTTCCTTCTGAACAAGTGTCTGCATTTATGTTTTGGATCCTCTGATGCTGTAACTTCCCTTTTTGTCCTGGCCACCAGGCAACTCAGAGCCCAATCCAGAGACACCTGGAGTAACAGGCTGCACGAGGAAGGCCATGTTGTGGCTGCTAAACTTATTCCTGGTTTCTCTTTGTCTTTCCTACCTTTATTTTCACTTTACCCTAATTTTGCATCTTATTTGATTTAAAAAGTCTTGTGTTGTCTGTATTTTGGGGGTCACTTAGAATCCTTTTAGGGTGAGATGGGGTAAAGATGTGTAATATCCCCTCACTCTGCCAGTACTGTCTTGGGTAGAATTAGGCCAGGGACTTGGGATGGGGCTGGAGCTGAGAGGGGTGATGGGTGGGCCACTGAGGGGGCCTCAGAGAGGGAGAGGACTGTCTCCAAAACACCTGGGCCTGAGAACTGTCACATTTCGGTATTTTTCTAAATAAACTTAAAATTGGCTTGGAGCCACTACCTACCTGGCTGGCAGGAAACCAAGAGCGGCTGTTACTCTGTCTCTCTCCCCATTACATTGGCTTATGGAAGAATCTGGGGTTTCCCTGATTCCAGGAAAATGAGAGAGGGGCCCGATGCTGTGGGGCCTGGTCCTCTCAGAGGTCCCTTGCGGACCTGGGCTTGACTACAGAGCCTGTGGTCACTGCTCACAGTGCCCTGGCCTGGCCTGCCCTTGAGTTCCACAACACACACGCCTTTGTTCTGAACTATCTTTCAGGGATGTTTGTACATCAAGCAGTCTTGGAAGTAGAGTGTCTCTGTCTAGAGCAGGGGGCAGGTTTGTTTTCTGTCCACTACAATACCATCTCCTTCTAGGGCAAAGGCTGGGCAGTTTTGCTTGTAGTTTTGTACAAAGGGTTTGCGTTCCCTAAGCTTGGGGCTCTTGAGCTGTGATGCAGACCCACTGTGTGCTCTGCATCCACCTGGGCTGTGTCACATCACCCACATGGGACCTATGGGGCAAGAGGAACGACACAAATACAAAACCCACGCTCCCTGCTGTGCTTTGAGTAACAAAGTCCTTTGTCTCTGACCCAGGAGTCTTGTGTCTTCTGCCAACATCTATGAAACTGCGGCAGGTAAACTTGTTAATTCGCAAGTAGGGCAAAACCTCAGGCTCTTTGCAGCCTTTCCCAGGGTCCTTCTAATACTGTCGGTAGGAGACTTTTGACATGCCTTGTGGCTGCTCCAGCATCTTAAAAAATTTCTTTTTAAATTGTAGTAAAAAAAGTATAACATAAAAATTGCCATCTTAACCATTGCCAGCATCTTTTGACCACACTCCCTAAGTTTGGAGAGGCCTGACTGTCCACGGAAGAAGGCAGAAATGTGCTTTCCTAGTCCCCCTGCCAATCAGAGCACAGGCTCCACCAGTCACACACTCACAGAGGCTGCTGGTGGAGCAGAGCCCAGGGCGCTGGTTGCCCCTTTTCCTGTGAGGACAGTGGTCAGCTGGGCTCTGGCTCTCAGGGATGCGGTTGTCAGTGGCTGAGGTTTTGATGCTCAGGCCAAGGGTCAGCAGAGTGACCATGGGCACCTGAGCCTCCATGCTCAGCTCTTCGGCCCCCCCCAGCCCCCCGCCCAGGGTCCATAGGTGCCCGCACTTCCCTGATCCGTTCATCTCTACCGCATGGGCAGTAAGCTTCCTAATTGTCACATTCCTCCTTGTTTGTTTGTGACTTCTCTCCCTCTCTCTTTTTCTCTTGGTCAGTCTCACCAGAGGTTTGCTGGTTTAACTGGTGCTTTTAATTATTTGACGTGAGTTATTTTGGAGTATTTTTTTTTTTAAAGATTTTATTTTTCCCTTTTCTCCCAAAGCCCCCTGGTACATAGTTGTGTATTTTTAGTTGTGGGTCCTTCCAGTTGTGGCATGTGGGACGCCGCCTCAGCATGGCTTGACGAGCGGTGCCATGTCCGCGCCCAGGATTCGAACCTTCGAGACCCTGGGCTGCCAAAGCGGAGCACGTGAACTTAACCACTTGGCCACAGGGCTGGCCCCATGGAGTATTTTTTAAAAGAACTTTTTATTACGGAAACAATTTAAATATATAAAAGAAGAGGAACTGTATAACAAACCCCTGGGTCCTAACAGCCAGGTCGAGCAGCAGCTGTGAACATACGGCCAGTCTTTTTTCGTCCATATCCTCACACACTTCCCCAACTCCTAAAACTGGTTTGTTCTAAGAGTGTGTTTTAAATTCTCAAATATATGGAAAATTTGTCTTTACCTTTTTTTGTTAACGACGAATGATGTCATTACATTGTGGTCAGAGACTCTGGCTGCGTGACAGTGAATTATTAATATTTCTTGAGACTTGCTCCATGATTAGCATGTGCTCAGTTTTGGTGACTATACCACGCGTGCTTGAGGCTGAGCCTGTTCCCCAGTTGTCTGTGCAGGCTTCCTGCTGCACACGTCCCTCAGGTCCAGTTTGTTAGTTTTGTTATTCAGATCTTCTGTACCTTTGCTGACTTTTCTGTCTTCTTGATTTGTTAATAATTGGAAAAGGTCTGTCGAAATGTTCTGCTCTGATGGTGGCTCTTCAATTTCTCTCTGCAGATCTGTGCATTTTTTGCTTCATATCTTTGGAAGCTATCTAATTAGGTGTTTTGAGTTATTATGTCTTGAACCAATGTGGCTTTTATCATTATGTAGTGACTTCCTGTATCCCTGATAATTTCTTTTTTTAAAGATTGGCACCTGAGCTAACAACTGTTGCCAATCTTTTGTAATTTCTTCTTCTTCTTCTTCTCCCCAAAGCCCCAAAGTACATAGTTGTATATTCTAGTTATAGGTCCTTCTGGTTGTGCTATGTGGGACGCCACCTCAGCATGGCCTGCTGAGTGATGCCATGTCCGAGCCCAGGATCTGAACTGACAAAACCCTGGGCCATGGAAGCAGAGCATGCAAACTTAACCACTCGGCCGGCCCCTGATAACGTTTTTCATCTTAAAACTGATCTTGTCTGATATTAATAAAGGTGTGCTAAGTTTTAGGGGAAATGTTAAAATTTGCCTGCTATATCTTTTTTCATCCTTTTAGTTTCAAACTTTCTGTGTCTTATGCCTTAGATGTGTCTTTTGTAAAGAGTATGTAGCGGGATTAAAAAATGCATACACAGCTGAACAGGATGTACAGTTAAACAAAACGTTAGCCTCCTTCTCGAATAATGTAGGAGAGACCTCAGGACGTTTGACGCTGCTGTCCTCTCCTGCCTGACTGATGTTTGTTCTGTATGTGTGCTCTGTCCTTCTTGGTCTGCACCCTCCAGTTCTGCCTTGTTACTGTTACTTTCGATGATAGGGGCTGTTTGGGTTCCTCCGTGTTCTCCATTTGATTTTCCCACCGTTTCCTCCTGCATTTCAGACTCCCCTCTGGGATCATTTTTCTTCCCCCTGAAGTACATTCTTTGGTGGAGGTCTCACAGTGGTCTGCACTGCCACCTTTGTTTTGTTTGGAACTTTTAAACAATTATAAAATATAATACATAGATAGAAAAGTGCATAAGACAAAAATGGACATTCTATTTGTACATTACAGTTAAAAATTAAATATTGAAAGAAATGGACAGAATAATCATCAAATGTACACTAGAAGCACGCCCACGGGTTCCTTCTCATCGTGCCTCAGTGACGCTCCTTTTATGTTAATCAGACCCTGTTCTCTTTATGGTTCCCCCTGTGCACACGTCCGATATAACAGAGGTTAGTTTTGCCTGCTTCTGAACTCATGCAGCTGGAATCACACTGCACGGATTCTCGTGTGTCTCTTAGCTTTGTGTTTGTACGGCTCATCTAAGTTGTTGCATGTAGCCGCATGTTGCTCATTTTTGTTGCTGTATTCTATTTTGTCACATGAATCTGCCATAGTCTAGTTATCTAGTCCCTGCTGATGGGGGCCTGGCTGGTTCTGGGGAGGTGATCCTGTGCAAGCCTGCTGGGAGGCCTGTCAGCACATTTCCGCTGTGTGTGTGTGTGTGTACACACATGCACTTCTCTAGTCCAGTGTGTATACCCAGGAGTGGAATTGCTGGGTTATAGGTTAGCTGTGTTTTCAGTTTCCCTGGATAATGCTGTAGTTACACGCCCACCACATCCTCAGCAGCACTTAGTCCTGTCAGACTGTAAACTCTGTTTTTGTGTATACATAAATGGTTTTATTTCATCCTGGCTCTTGAAAGATGGTTTTGCTGGGCACATAACTCTAACCCGACATTTGTTTCCCCCTTTTGAAGATGCTATTCCACCGTCTCTGACAGCTGTTGTCACTTCTCTGTCTATGCGCATGTGTCCTTTTCCTCTGGCTGAGTTTGAGATCCCTTTGTCTTTGGTGTGCTGTGATTTACCACAAGGTATTGAGGTGTGGGTTTCTCTATCTTTGGCTGCTTGGAATATGTGCTTTCTTTATGGATTTATGTTGTTCATCACTTCTGGAGATTTCATAACCATTCTCTCTTTACATATTTCATCTCCTCCTTTTTCTCTATCCTCGCTGAGATTTTGATAAATACTTGTTAGATCTTATTCTGTCCTCCACATCTCTTAAGCTCTCTTCCAAACTCTTTATTTCCTTGCCTTTCTATAAAGGCAATTTTGCCAGGTAATTTCTTTGGCTATAGCTTCAGCTCACTAATTCTCTCTTCAGCTGTGTCTAATATGCTTTCAATAAGGTTTTTAATTTCAACCATTATATTTTTCATTTCTTTAAGTTCCATTTTAAAATCCATCTGTTCATCCCTAATTGCCTTTTGATGAGTGGTTTCTTTGTGGCTGAATCTTTTATTTAAGTATTTCACAAATATATGTTCTGTATTTGGTATCTGAAGATCCTCCAGTCTCCAGTCCTCGGGGCTCTAAACCTGCAGGTCATCTTTTCTGCAGACTCACAGACACAGTAACTTGCCTCCTCACGTGCTGGTGATCTTTGTGAGTCCATTGTTTAAAGTCAGTAGGAGTCGTGTGGGCCTCGATGGGGATGTAGGGGGCAGTCCTACAGACAGTGCTTGCTGCCCTACTTCTGCCAGGAAGCCCCACTGATCTGGGGTTACTTCATCTCACCTTGAATGAGGGACTCCAAGACCCTCTTTCCCCATTTTGGACTGGCTCCAGGCTCAGTTTCCCATTAACAGAGGAAAATTTATCCGGCTGCCTGCTGCCCCAGCGCTGGCCAGGCCCTGGTCCCTTGTCCAGGAGGGGGTATCCTTGGAGACATCCTTTATCTCTTGTCAGGTTAGTTATATCTCAAATAAATATGTTTTTCAGAGTTTAGTTGTTCTCCTCGGCCATGATGCCATAATGCTGGAAGCAAGAAGACCCCTTATATCCTCTAATAATTCCCTTCCTACTTAAACCATCCTGCATGGGTTCAGCGGCTTGCCAAAGACCAAATATTAAGAGCGGTTTTCCCCTGGTGGTATAAAGCAGTCATCTATCCCTTGGTAAGAAGAGCAGCCCCTTCTTTGGGAGAACTACTTGTCTATCTCCCAGCCAGATCACCTGACTGGCAATCATAGAACTTGTCCCCTCAGACGACGGGGACAGTCACATGACCCAAGAGGGCCAATCAGAGTCCTTCCCTGGGAATGGCTGAACTCCAGCGGGAAGAGAAGCTTCTAACTCTTCTGAGCAACATCGTAAGGATGCGAGCTCAGGGAGGCTGCAGTCACGCCTCCCCCGCATGGCGAGAAAGCCTGCAGAGGATGAGGCTAACGTGCTGAGAGATGACGGAAGGCATGAGAGAGGGTGGGGATCTCATTATTCCTGTATCGTCTGTGGGATCGTGGAACCAGTGCCTCCTCCCCGGGACCCCTGTCTCTTGCCCTCTTGTCTCTTACATGGTGAGGTGATGGATGGTAATTATTTTGTTTTCTGTATTTTTCAAATGCTTCATTATCTATATACTTTTCAAAAATAAAAAATGTATTAGTAAAACATCTTGCATTCATTTCTCTGGCGAAGCTAATAGCCTCACTCGAATTGGTTTTTGTAAAATGAGATCTCTGTGTGTTGGATTCGGCTGAAGCAGGGCCCCGTGGAGTGGGTGAGGAACTGAGCGTCCATCCTGCTGATGGCGTGAGGCACATACCCTACTCAGGAAGCGCAGCCTGGCCTGTGCTGGCCCTGACCATGGGGCAGTGGCTTTGGGGCTCCCCACACTGGTGCCAGCCTCTGCCTCTGTCTCACTGGGCTGTAACTAATGTTTGAGGGGCTGCCTCAGTCAACCGGTGTCCTCCTCGCCCAACACTGAACTGGCAAGATATGTTTTGGTTCAGTGGCTTAAGCCAGCCCTCCGATTCTGAGTCAGGCACCCCGTACTCTCCTCTGGTTCTGCTACCAACAAGCTGTGTGGTCTTGAACAAATCATTCAGCTTCTCTGAATCTCAGCTTCCTCTTCTGTAGATTGGGCTTAATGATTGGTCTTCTGCAGGGCTGTTGGAAGGATTAGACACAACATGCAGAGTCGACAGTCAATGTTATTATGACAGCCGGAGAAGGAAAGATTAAACGGCCGCTGCCGGCCATCTCAGACTGTGGAAAACGGTGCTGAAAGACACTTTTCCTGTTGTCACTTAGGAATCAAAGTTGGGACAAAGAAATGTTTGGATTCACATTCTAGAGAAAGCAGACACTCCTGGGCGGCAGACCCCCTCCGGCCTGTTGACAAGCGGCTGACCCAGTCCCGCTTCTCCTGACCGTCCTGCCAGTTGCCAGCAGGGATGGAGCATTACCGAACCAGTAACTGGGGAAGTCACCTAACTTCCCTGAGCCTCAGGTCCCCCACCCCGTGAAAAGGTGCCCACCTCCTAGGGTTGCTGTGAGGATTAAATGAGCCAATACAGGTGAAGGAGAGTCGTGACCAGGACCTAGGAAGCAATGCACGCATCTGCTAGTGTTATTACCCCAACTCCTACCTGAGTCTGTGTGAGCAGGAGCTAGGAAATCTATAGAAATCACTAGAGTCAAGGGCCCGGGGGAGAGGGCCAGTTATGGGGAGGATCGCTAGGCATTAAACTCTTAGAGAGGGGGTGCCTGTGGGAAGGGGCCCCCAGCATTTCATTCCCTGGCTGGACATCTGCTTCCTCAGTGGCTGGGCTGACCTTCCCCAGGCCCGCCTGAGCAGGGGGAAGAGTGGACAGAGGGTGGGTGGGGTGGGGGCAGCAGCGGGCAGGGCCAGGATGAGAGAGTCTCCCCTGATCCCAAGTGGACCTCACAGGAGGGTCAGGGCCATTTTGCTTGTCTCCTCACCTGGGAGGGCTGGCCACTAAACAAGGGACCCTCAGGAACACGAGTGGTGGGGTGGACCCCAGCTGGGCCCTGAGGGGTGGTGGGAGGGGTGAAGCCAGCACAGGGTACTGAACAGGTAGGGACCCAGTGAGGTCCCTGCCAGCCCACCATGCACCCGAGAGGCCTGGCCCTGGACACCAGCTACACAGAAGGGACACACTGACACCCCAGGGAGGTGATTGTGCCAGGGGTCAGTGCAACAGAGCCTCTCATCTCTGCTCCCCCTCCTTCACACCCAGGCCCCTTCCTCTGGAGTCCTGCCCCTGTCCCCGGCCCATGACAAGCCATAGGACATGCGAGATGATGGGAAGGGATGGGAAGGGGAGGCTGAAGGCTGGATTTCGGGGAAAACTGTGATAGAGCCCTGCTGAGCTGAGAGCCTGACCAGCGCAGCCTCCCCGAGGGCACCCGTCTGTGCCGCGAGCATCTGGCTCAGCTTGGGGCCCTCAGTGGATGGCGGCACAGGAACCAGGCGGTGAGTGGCCCCTGGAGTGAAGCTGAGCCCTGTCCTTGCCGGGCATGGCGTGGCAACTGCTGATGCTAGAGAGGGAGCTCTCCTGGGCAACGACCCACCCAGGAAGTCCTATCCCAGGGGCGGCTAGACTGAACCAGCTGGGCACAGGGCCAGAGGCCAACCTCCTTCCCCTCTTCCTCTGTAGGGCTCAGGCCCAGGCCAGCCTCCGCTGACAGCGAAAGGTCCTTGGATACCCAGAGGAGCAAATCCCGGACTTGGACTGGAGGCAGGAAGCCCCGGCCAGGGCAGCGAGACAGATGCGGCTCCCCTGGCACCTCTGAGCCCAGCCTGGCTGGGAGCACCAGGTCAGGAAGCAGCCGTGTGGTCCCCTTACCACTGCGTTTGTAAGGCTCTTCATTTAAGCCCCCAGTTTGTTGACTGAATGAAGGTGGATCCTTTTCAGGAGCTGTGTACACCTCCTGAAAATGTTTCTGAAGAACTTTCTGAGCCTCAGTTTTCCCCACCTGTAAATGGGGGTATTTAGCTGAAAGGGTTGTTGTGAGGGATAAATGAAATTTGTGTAAATGTGCAAATGGCCTAGCACAGTGCCTGGGACACAGTAGGAGGTCAATAAATGGTCAGTTTATTCTTCCCCGTCCCTTCAGCCCTGCCCCAGGTCCTGGCACCTTTATACAGAAGGAATGGGTGGGAAGGAGAAATGACGGGATTGAAATGACCCAAAGGGGTGTTGGGGCGCCCTCTGCTGGCCAACGGTGGTCAGAGGCCGAGGTGGAAACGATGCCAGGGCTGGCAGAGGGGCTGCACCCACCTCCGGATCAAAGTCCTCCAGGGCCCAGGAGGGGGGCCAGCGGAGGACAGAGCTGTCCCGTCCACTGTCCTCAGATCCCTCATGGGGAGGTGGGAGCAGCTTCCGTCCCCGTAGGGGTAGGGGACGCCTCTGCACTTCTGCAGCTGGACACCCAGCCCCCAAACTTGACCATTGCTCTGCGAGGGTCTCCTGGCTGCCAGCACTTGCAGGTGTGGCTGGAGGAAGGGGTGCGGGGGACGAGGAGGAGGCTCCACGCAGGCCTGGAGCTCCAAGTCACCTGGTCTCAGGCCGCCGACTTCCTCTCTCAGGTTCTTTCCCGCCCCGTGGGCTAGATGGCCCGCCCCCATAGTCCTTCTGGATTACGGTTACCTTCAGCCTCCCCTCCACCCTCACGGCAGCCCAGTGAGAGACTGTCATCGCCGCCTGACGGATACTTTTCAGAGAGGTTAAGTGACGGCCGAGGCCGAGCTTCACGGTTAGGTCCCTGGGCCTGGCTCCCAGGCCCACGCTCTTCATGTTGCCACCATGGGGCGCATGCCCTCTGCCCGCGGCCCGCGGCCCACCGTGGACTTCAGCCCTGCCGAGTCGCTCCTCCCAGCTGCCCGGTTTGCCCTTCGAGGCCATGGGCTGGAAGGAGCAGAAGCTCCTTCAGCTGGTGCGAAGGGGAGCAGTGGTTAGGAGCGGAGACACAGCTGGGCCTCAGGAAGGGGCCTCATTTCTTCTTCCTCCTCCATGACGGGCGGATTCTTCTTCCCACTCAGGCCACGGGGCAGCGACATCCCAGCCCCTGACTTACAGGTCCAGGCGCACGGCCAGAGGCAGTTTCTCTTTGTCTGTAGTCCACGTTCCTGGACGCAAACATCGGGCTGAGGGCTGTGGGGCCAGGGCAGGCGAGACAGCCCCAAAGTGCCCACCACAACCGGCTTCTCCGAGGTCTGGGCAGCTTCCCTCACTCCCCCTGCTCTGAGCCTGGCGCTTCTCCTCCCAGTTCCCGGGGTCTCCTGGGTTCACCCTGCACAGTGGGCAATGTCTGCTCAGAATCCCCCTTCTCTAGAAATTCCCCCCATGACATAGACAGCAGCTACGTTGGTTTTTTTTTTCCTTCTGCTTTTTCTCCCCAAATCCCCCCCAGTGCATAGTTGCATATTCTAGTTGTGGGTCCCTCTAGTTGTGGCATGTAGGACCCTGCCTCAACATAGCCTGACGTGTGGTGCCATGTCTGCGGCCAGGATCCGAACGAACCAGCAAAACCCTGGGCCACCGAAACGGAACGTGCGAACTTAACCACTCGGCCATGGGGCGGCCCATGCAGCGACATTCTTATATGACCCCAACCCCTGGCCACAGCTGACGGTTCTGGAGGAGGCGCCTGATCCGGATTGGGCCAATCATATTACCCTGACCCTGGCCGAAGCTAACTGGATCCAGCATAAGAGAATAAATCTCTTCCTTGCAGAGGTTTTGAAACTGGGATCCAAGGAGCAGAGGTCATGTGGAAAGCGGCAGGAATTCACCCCAGAAGTTCTTGGAGGTCATGTGGCTGGAAGATCACCTGTGGGTCTTCCCTCATCCTCAGGTGACATCCACCCGCTTTTCTTTGGGACTTGCCCCCCTCCCTGTGCTCTGATAGGACTGACAGGCAAAGGGCGGGCCGCTCAACCCGGCCGGACCAATCAGATGCTCTCCGGGGCTTTAGCGCTTGTGCAGAAACACACAAGAGATCAGGTGGGGGCCTAGCGCCCCCACAGCAGAACCCCGAAGATGGGGATCCCTGAGGACCCTCCTTCCTTTCTGAACTCCCTGAGACCTGGTGAGTCAACTGTGGTTTTTTCCCTTTCTTTCCCAATTTTACAAGCCAGGAGTTTCCAATAAATTCTGTTGTCTTTCTGTTCTCCAATGCTCCGTCCCACCACATGCACTTTTTATTTAAAAAAATGTCAAAAGTTGCAAAGTTGAAAGAACAGCGCAAGGACACTCTTATTCCCTTCACTTAGATTCACCACCTAGTAATATTTTGCCACATTTGTGTCCCATAGACATACTCAAAAATTTTTTTCTTTCTGAATCATTTTCAAGTAACCTTTCATCCCTAAGTCCTTTAGCAAATTCTCCTGGGAGTAAGGACGTGCTCCTCCTTGACCACAGTACTATCAGCACAGTGTCTGGGCATCTATTGTACGATGAGCCATCTCAAAACAGCAACAGCAATGATTATTGTATTCTCTCTCTTGGTTCTGACGGTCCAGTAGGCTCAGCTGGGTGGCTGTCGTCAGGATCTCTCGTATGGTTGTGATCAGATGGTGCCTGGGGCTAGAGCCATCTAAGTTTTCCTCATTCCCATGGCTGGTGGTTGAGACTGCCTGTTGGCTGGGACTCCAGCTGGGGCTGTTGGCCAGGACACCTGTGGGTAGTCTGGACCTCCTCACAGCATGGTGGCTGGGTTCCAAGGGTCAGGGTCCCAAGAGGCAGGAAGCAGAAGCTGCCCGGTTCTTCAGCTTCAGCTGGTCCCAAACACTGGCTGGCATCACTTCCACCATATTCTATTGGTCAGGTAGTCACAGGGCCCAGGGTCAGGGACAGGAACGAGACCAATCTCTTTTTTTAAAGATTGGCACCTGAGCTAACATCTGTTGCCAATCTTCTTTTTCTTTTTTTTTTTCCTCCTTCTTCTCCCCAAAGCCCCACAGTACATAGTTGTATATTCTAGTTGCAGGTCCTTCTGGTTGTGGCATGTGGGACGTCTTCTCAACATGGCCTGATGAGCGGTGCCATGTCCACACCCAGGATCTGAACTGGCAAAACCTCAGGCCGCTGAAGTGGAGCACGCGAACTTAACCACTCAGCCACAGGCTGGCCCCTGAGACCCATCTCTTGATTGGAGGACTGTCAGAGAATTTGGGGCTATGTTTTAAAACTACCACAATCCATAAATTTAATGGCAACACAATAATATTAAGTAAAACACAGTCTATATTTAAATTTGTCCCAATAATGTCCTTTATAACTCTTTTTTAAAAATCCAGGATCCAACCAAGGTTATACACTACCTTTAGTTGTCATGATTCTTTAGTATCCTAGGGCACTCCCCACATATTTTGTCTTTCATGACTCGTCATTTTTGAAGAGTCCAGTTGTCTCGCAGAATATCCTACAATCTATGTTTGTCGATGGTTTCCTCATGATTAGATTCAGGTTAAATCATTTTTGGTAAGAATACTACCTGGATGGTGTTGCCTACTTGCACATCTGGGGCACATAATGCCATTTGTACCTTCAGTGGGGATGCTGAGCTGGACCACCTGGTTCAGGTGGGGTCCACCATTTTCTCCCTGGTAAAGGTACGTGTCTTCTTTCTCCAGGTTTTACTAAGATTTGTCTCAGAGTTGACCATTCCAGGTCAGCTTGCATAAGTACTTAATGGGCCCTTTCAATATGTATATCATGTTTATTTTCAGAAAGTTTCTTCTTTTGGGGGGGAGTTATACTTTTGTTTGATATTTATTCTTTTCTATTGTTTTGTTTTTCTTCTTCAGGTGCTCCAATTATGTGTGTGTTGGATCATCTTTGCATATCTTCTTTAACCATCTTTTCCTCTCTGACATTTTTTTCCCTTTGTTATAGATTTCATTTTTGTGCTCTTGGCTTTTTCCATTCCTTTTATGATATGAATGCCTCATTATATTTTCAGTTTAATTTAATTTCTCTTGCATACCTTGCAATTTACTCTTCACTTCTGATATGATTTTGACTTTTTCTTCAATTTCTTTCCTGATTTTTTTTGGTGAGGAAGATTGGCCCTGAGCTCACATCTGTTGCCAATCTTCCTCTTTTTTATTTTTTGCCCCAAAGCCCCAGTACATAGATGTACATCCTAGTAGGAAATCATTCCAGCTCCTGCAGGTGGGACACCGCCACAGCACAGCCTGATGAGCAGTGTGCAGGTCTGCACCCAGGATCCAAACTGGCAAACCCCAGGCTGCTGAACCAGAGCACGTGAACCCAACCACTCAGCCATCGGGCTGGCCCCTCTTTCCTGATTTTTATTAACTCTAGTCTCCTGCTTTTTGTTTTTTGGTCCATTTCTGTTTGATTTTAAAACATTTTTGATTTAAAGTGTTTTTCATATCTGCAAATGCTTGCTTAAGAATATTTAGTTCAGGTCAGAGTGTTGTGTTCGAGTTTTCCTCTGCTTAGTGTGTTTTTCTGGAGGATAATGTTTATCAGCTGAAATGTTTTGATTCTCATTTTCCATTTTTTTTCTTCAGGTAGATTTGTAGGGATGCTGTCTGCTTTTTCCTGTTCGTGTTGAAAGAACTTCTCTTTCCCTTGAGCAGCAGTAACAGACCTTTGCAGATGGGGGAGGGGTGTGGGGCTTCACTAGCTTTCTTAGTTCGAGACCACCTTTGTCTATTCGTAGAGTGAAATGAAGCTTTTTGTGGGGGAGGGGTTGATGTGTCTTTTGACTCGGCGATTCTTCTTGTCTCTGTAAGATCCTTAGCTCCCACAGCTTACTGCCTTCTCTCCCTTCACCAGCAAGCTTCCCAGAGACAATTTCCCCTTCCAGGTCAACCCCTCCCAACAGGAAGCGGTGCCTTTTTGGGACAGCCGCTCTGGCCCTGCACATTCTCAAACGCCTTCCTTTCAGTTCCCACAGAAGCCGGTGCGCTGACCCCCAGGCATCAGCCCTGTTCTCAGATTTCCCCACTAGAGCAGGGCTCTCGCTCTGGGTGCAATCTTACTTGTCCCCATCCAGGCTCTTGCTGTCCTTTCCTCTCTTGCACAGAGTCTCCACCCGACCCCGTACCCTGGGGTCCAGACGTGTTCTGTGGTTTTCAGAGGTTTATGTCCCGGTGTGGCCGTAGACTGAAGTCTGCCGGGCTCTGTTTCCCGGTCACACTGAAGGCAGGGTGCCGGGTGGCTTTATCCTCCTGGCTGCCCCACACGGCTTCGTGAGGGTGTGTGGAGAGAGTTGGATTTTGGCAGCTGCCATAATCCTGAGGAACCTGGAAGCCAGCTCAGGTCCCCTTAGTGAACCGGCAGTGACACAGGAGTTGTGGAGTCAGTTCCTGTTGTTTTGTTTCTTCGTCTGGATGCTTGTGACCAAAGGAGCCCAGCTGTAACGTCAGGTTTCCAATGGAGCCGGGTCACAGATGGGAGCTGGAGAGAGAGGAGGAGGCGCTTTGCTCCCCTCGTTTCGAGCCATCCTGAGGCCTGGGAACTGGGTGGCTTCAGAATTCTGTGTATTTATTGAAACTTTTACTGAGTGAAACACACTTTCACAGAACGAACACACCCCTGTCACTAACATCCGGATAAAGGACAACATTCAAGCCCCAGGAGGCCACCTCATGTCCCTTTTGGTCACCGCCCCCTCAATGGTAACTGGAGTTCTGACTTCCCTCACTGCAGGTTAGCTTTGCCTGCTTTTATGCTGCGCACGAATGGGATTGCACAGAATCTCACTGTGTGTGTACTTCGGTCTGGCTTTCGCTCAGTCTTACCCTGTGAGTTTCGCCCATGTTGTACGGATTTAGGACATATTTTGGAGGTGGGACTGAGAGGACTTGGAGATTCCTCTGCTGCCCTTGGGCAGTCCGCTGCACCTCTCTGAACTCCACCCCTCCACCTGTAAAGTGGGACTGGCCGTGATAATACCCGGCTGTTAGTGCAGTTTCCACACTAAGCTTCAAAGGGCCAGGAACAGGGCAGAGGTCCCGGGAGCCCTCTCCCCTGCTTGGTCTAAAAGTGTCGTTGTGACTGCGAGCACCTGAGCTTGGCCGGCCCCCGGAGGTGACACACACTCACCTCTCTCACCCACACACGGCTTGCCATCTGCACTTCCAAATTTGGAAACAGTTCTTTTCCTGGAGAGGCCGCCAGGCCCTGCTCTCGGCTCTGTGCCCTCTGTCCCCAGTCCTCGGGCCCCTGGGAGGTCGCGGCTGTGCTGTCAGTAAAAACAGGACCTGAATGAGGATGCGTGTGACTGAAAGCCTCCGTCAGGTGTACGGAGCTGTAGTTTGCACAGACATGGCACGGGGTGGGGGGTTCGATCCCGGCTCTCTGTTAAGACTGGGACCAGCCTCTCGGCTGTGGTGAGGATGACAGGGGCCACCCCAGGACAGAGCCCGTCCACGCCGTGCCTGTGACGCCTGGCACCCCACTCTCAGGCGCGGCTGCGTGTTGCACCACCAGGGATGACGAAGCCTGGGCCCTCCCACAGATGCTGATTTAATTGGTTTGGAGCGCGCCTGGACATCGGGAGTTTTAAAAGCTCCCCAGGTGACTCTAATGTGCAGTACGGTTGCCAGCCAGGGCCCTGGCACATAGTGGGAGCACAGTAAATGTTGACTTTGGGAGAGAGAGGCCCGAGCTGGTTTGGCAGGCTGGAGAGGGCAATTTCCTGGGGCTGGCGCGCCCCCTCGCTCCCCATGCGGCCTCCTCATTGCACCCCGCACCCCGTTACTCTGCCTTCCTCCCACCGCGGGACCCAGGACATCCCTCACCTGCCACCTCTTGTCCGGGGTTCAGCCGGGTCCCTCTGGATCCGGGCGGTATCAAAAGAGACCCCTTCCCTGCCGGCAGCGCAGGTGAGCCCGCCGCGCACGACTCCGAGGGGGCGGCGGCCCAGCTGGGAAACAGCCCTGAAATAGACCCCCTGCCGCCCCCGCTGCCTCCTCCCGGAATCTGCTCAGGTGAAAAACAACCTTCTCACCGCGAGCGTCTCTCCGGGCGTCGGAGCGGGGAGGCGCCGCGCCCTGCGGGCCGCGTGGGCCCGGGCCTGGGTGCCACTCCGATGCGCGCGGACCCGCCCTGTAGTGAGGGCGCTCGGCCACGGGGCGGCGCTGCTGGTCCGCGATGGGCTCCCCGCCCGGCTGGTGGGGAGGGAGGCTCCTCGCCCCTTCTCGGCCTGGGGCGCCCCAGAGGTGGTTTCCGTGACTTACGGGGGTGCAGTGGGGCCCTTAATCCTGAGGCTGCAGAGGCCAGTGCCCCACCCTTCTGCGGGAGCCGCAGAGAGAGAGAAGTGGGGCCTCATCCCTTCTCTCCGGATGCTTCCTTTTGTCGCACGTTTCCTAAGCGCGTCCGAGTTCTGAACTGCGGTAGGCGGCGTGTCAGGACCGTCCAACCATCTGTGTGTCCATCCGCCCGCCTACCCACGCAACATTCGTTGCCCACAGGCTGTAAACCAGTTGGACTGAAGAAATGGTGGTGGTGGGTAAGATGGGCCCTCCCAGTCGGGGGACAGACCAGTGAATTGGGTGCCCCCGCATTCTGGACCAGGGGTGATGGTTAAGCTGGGCCTTGGAGGTCAGGGAGGGGGTTTCTGGGTGACAAGAGGTGATTCAGCCACAGAGGTGAGAGGGAGGGTCCCCGGTCTGGGGCTGGAGCGGGCAGGAGAGGGAGGGGGGATGGAGGACCCGGGCCAGGAGCAGCATACACGAGCTCACTGGACATCGGAACAAGCTTGGGTGGTGTCCTGTCCTCTCCTTACCAGTGAGGAAACAGGCTGGCGAGGTCCAGTGGCCTTCCATGGCCCCACAGTGGTGAGTGCCACAGCTGGGGCTGAATGCAGGTGGTGTAGGCTCAGCTGGAGAAAGAACCCAGCCTTCCCCACGGAGCACGTTCACCAGGAGTGCGGGGCCACGGTCGCCCATGTCAGCTCACAGTCCTGAACAGCCTGCCCCGGCCTCCCAGGAGCATGTGAGGTCTTTCGTGCCCCTG
This sequence comes from Equus przewalskii, assembly GCF_037783145.1. Classification (NCBI taxonomy): domain Eukaryota; kingdom Metazoa; phylum Chordata; class Mammalia; order Perissodactyla; family Equidae; genus Equus; species Equus przewalskii. The sequence continues at coordinate 34,763,454 of NC_091849.1, read as the reverse complement.
GTTCTGCTGTGTGTCCCTGAGGTTCCGTCTCTGTTCTCCCCACTCACACTCTGCTCTCGGGAGAGGCTCTGCCATCAGCCACGACCTCTGCAGTGTGTGGGAAAGGCCTTTGTGCCTGCGAAGGTGATTCAGGCTCTGCCAGCAGGCAGGGGACACTTGGTGGGGTCAAGCCAATGCCTTGGAGGTCCCCATTACTCCTGCACCTCTGGGGGGCTGGGGCTAGAGAAGCCGTGGGTCCAGGGGATAGGGGCTCAGGGCTGGGGCTATGCAGAGTTGGGGCCGGGGATAGAGGTCAGACAGCTCTGCAGTGAAACTGCTGTGCAGCCCTGGCCCAGTGGCTGCCCCTTTCTGGGCCTCAGTTGCTCACGTGTACCCTGAAGGGGTGTACAGATTCCTGAGGTAGGGAGGGCTGAGGAGAGGCCCAGGTGCGGATTTGGAGGTATGGCTGGGTGCATGGGGTGGGTGGGGTGGGATGGGAAGCCCTGGGTCCTCTGGGCTGGGTATGGCCACCCATTACCACACCCAGCCCTGCCGAGAGGCCCCATCTGCCTGCCCGGCCTCTCTCGCGCCTTCTCCTTTCTCTCCCCCGTGTCTTCAGTTGTGGGGGCCTCATACCCCACTCCAGCTGGTTGGAGTTCTATTAATATTTCAGTTTGATGAATTAAAGATTCTTTCTACCCTCTTCCTTCTGATGTCCCAGGAGAGAACTAAAAGCTCATCCTAGCCAATCAAATGCCATTAAGATGCAGCCCACGAGGGTGGGAGCTGGCAGGTGTGGGCTTTTGTTCCCCAGTACTGCTTTGTCCTCTTTGGGGGGTCTGGGTGATGGGTTGGTCTTTGTGGGTACAGGAGGCAAGAGAAAGCTGAGGCGAAGAGGAGGGCGTGGGGTGTTTGCATAAATGCTGCTGCCTTAGAAGGGAGCGGAGTCCCCGTGTAGGGCTCAGGTTTCCTGGATAACTGAGGGTGTGGGGGCGCGGCAGGGCAGTGCCACTGTGACCTCAGCCCCGTGACCTGACCATCACCCGCCCCCATTGGCTTTTCTTCTGGGTCAGCCCACCCTCCCTGGCCCTCCGTGGGGGGTGCTGCTGATCCCTCAGCAGCGAAGCCAGAAAGCCTTGGAGATAGCAGGAGCAGTATCTGTGCTCCTCGAGGTTCCACTAGTGGGAGGTCCTGGGGTCCTGTCCAGCTTTCTGTCCTGTCGGCTGAGTTCCCCTCAGGAGGGAGCAAACGGGGGGCTTCCTTGCAATTCTGTCCCAGAGGTTCCTAAGGAGGAGCAGGGATGGAGTGTGTGTGGGGGGAGGATTGACAGGGGCGCGCAGCAGGGATTCTCAGCTCAGCTGTCAATCAGCCAGCCAGGCTGTGTGGCCTTTGCCCTACCCAAGGGTCTGGGACGCATTTGGAGGACAAGAGCCACCAGACACATCTGAGGCTTCGGTCGCAGGGACCCTTCCACATGAAAAGCGTTTCTCACCCGTTCTTTCCTTTCATCCCCCGGGCAGCCCCCAGCGGGAGGCAGCAGCATGATCCACGTTTGCCGGTTGAGGACACTGAGGCTCAGGGTAGAGGGCTGCTCGGGACACATGCCCATTGGAGCAGCAGGTGCGGTGGACAGTGTATGTGGTCGGGATCAGGGAGGAGCGCAGTGGGGCGCGTGGAAAAGGAGAGGGCGCTGCAGGTGGGCTCAGCGAAGCCAAGGCAGGTTGGTCCCCACCCTGTCCCCTCCCTCAGCCTCCTGCAGGCCTCCTCTCATGGCGAGCTGGACTGCATCCCCTCTTGGCACCTGTCACCTAGCTGTTCCTCTGGTGCCCAGAGTCCTGCCACTCAGCGGAAGGAGCAGCCTGGCCACGAGGCTCGGGCAGGCGGAGGGGCTTTTAAATGTTAATTGTATTTTGACATCCCGGCTTGTGACATCCATCCTAATGACATTTGGCTCAAAGCTGACAGCCCCCGGACATGCGGAGGGAGAGGGATGATAAGTAGTTTTAAATTGCAGCGTGGTAAAGAAGCTGGAAAATCCTGAGTCTTAAGAAAAAAGAGAGGTAGAGGAGGAGAGGAGAAAGTGGAAATCTAGGAGGAGACGGAGGAGGTGTTCTCTCTGGGAGATTGGGGGCCGGAGGGGTCGGGTCAGTCATTTGTTTAACAATCAAACATTTATTAGGCACCTACTGCATGCTTAGCACAGTCTCAGCCCGGGGAGGGTCAGGCGCCCGGTCTGGCTGCCTGGCCCCCAGGCCCCCTGGGCTCTCACTTGTTCTAAATCCAACTTCTCTGTTGGGCTGAGTGACATCTCTCTGGGGGCCCTGGCCTGCCCTGACTGCCCCCCTCAGCCGCCCCTCCCTTTTGGGCCACCCTTGAGCATGAGACAGCACTGGCGTCTCTTGTGCTTTTCCTTCCTCATATCCCCTCCCAATCCAGCCCTGTAGGTGGGGAAACTGAGGCTGAGGAAGGGAAGGGGAGCATCATCTTTCAGGCCAGGGAGCTCCAGAGCAGACGGTTGATCTTGGACCGCTTCTCTCCCTTCCCCGCCCCGCCCGCGGCTCCTGCCCTGCCACCCGGCCCTCCACCTGGGGACGTCCTCTCCTTCCCCGGGCTTGGCCCTCCTCGCCGGTGGGAGGAGACAGAGACCCCAGCCTAGCCTTTCACCCTCTGTCCCACACCCCCATTCCTGTGGGGGCTCCGGCAGCATGTGTTAGGGCCCCTCTAGCAGGTTGGTGCCGAATGTCCCCTAAACCCTTGCAGACCCCGTGTGGCCCCCGCCTCTGGTCCCCTGCACTGGGTTTGGGGGAGCGGTGCTCAGCATCTGCTCTTTCTGCTCCGTCCAGTTTCTCTCCTCGTTCTGTTTCCCCCGTGGGTGGGAGGGTGTAGGTAGGACTGTGCTGCGTACCCTGGAGGGTCCTGGGTCCAAAGGGGATGATTACAGGTGCGGAAACCCTCATCAGAGACCTCAGGGCCAGGTCCTTTCGGAATTTAAAAAGCTAATATGGTGCAAATATCATATATTATGTAACACTCTCAGGAGGCCGGGGGCATTTCTCCAAAACACATGCACGGCTCTGGCTGGCCGTCTTGCCGCGAAGTGGCGTCCCCACCCAGGAGCTGGATAGTGACAGGGACTCGCTTTCACCTTAGCTTTTGCTGCCAAATGAGTTTGCTGAAAACTTATGGACAAGCTTGTGTACTTTTTGGGTTTTGGAACAGTGAAAAGCGGCTTGTGGCTTTAGCCAGCTTGTTACTCCAAGCCGAAGGCTCGAGAAAGTTCTGGAGGATTCCTGCGGGAGGATTCCTGGAGGTTGTTCCCACACCAGCTTAAGGGAAGAGCCGATTCCAGGGTCCCTCGTCTGCTAGCCCTCAGGGGTGGCAGGAGGGTCACCCGCCTGGTCCCAGCCTGTCCCAGAGCCCAGCTGGGGGAATTTCAGAGTCACCGCGCCCTTGAGACTCAGTGTGTCCATGCAAAAGAGAGGGGCTGGGGTCCCCCGGGGGGCAGAGTAAGAACAGCTTACCCCAGGATTCTTAACTTGGGGGCTTCGGCCTCTGACCCCAGGCCTCCTCAGCTCCTCCGTGCCCGCAGGGTCACTTACGACTCTCCGGAGAGCCTGAGGCCCACTGCGTGCCCTTGTAGTCAGCTCTTCATCCTCGAAATGTCCTGCCGGGAGACAGTTATTGTTTAAACACACTCCTCCATCAGAAACATCTCCATCTAATGGCCTGGTTTAGGGGAAACCAAAATTGAAACCCATCAGACACCGAGGCTGAGGCAGTGGCTGGGTCAACTCAACGTGGGGACCATTTATCAGCTGTTCCAGGCCTGCCAGGCTCTCCCCTGGGCCCTGCACCTTCAAGCTCGCTTTGATACATTTCAACAAATTCTAAACTTAAGGATCTTCAAAGACAATTGCCCTCTCCTATTAGGATTCTTTTGAAATGGAGAAGTCATAGATGCAGCTCGGTAGGTGTGAGTTGCCAACACACTGGGTGGGACTGGCCGGGCAAGTTGTTTTCCCTTACCTGGGAGGCCAGACTAGAGCAGGAAGAAAGAATCTGTTGCAGCAGGAGGGAGTTGGGTCAGACCTCAGGAAGAACTGCCAGGTCACAGAGGTGTGATGCACTGGTGCAGGACTCCATATGATTATTTTTTGCAGGACTACCTGCCTCTTTCTCTCCTCCCGGCGAGTCCTCTCTCCCCTAGTGCTGGGGTGGTGTCTCCTTTTCTGTGGGTAAACCTGTGCCCATGGGATCAGAAGGACCACCCTGCTTATCCCACAAGTGTCAGTGAGGTCAGCCTCCTTTAAAGGTTTCAGAAGGAGAGCCAGCCCCGACTCCCAGCATCCTTAGGGAGACCTCCGCCAGCCCCTCATCTCACTAGTGGGGACACTAATGCTCAGAGAGGCTGGGCGACTCCTCAGCTCACTGTCTTCGCACTGACGACCTGGCCTCCTGCTGCCAGCCCCGTGCCCTCCTCCTGGTCGGAGCTCTGCTCTGAGGGGCGAGGCGGCTTGCTGAAGAGGACAGTTTGGAATTCGGGCCCTTGCACTGGCTGGCCCAGGCCGGGGCCCTTGCTCCGTGACTCCTGGAGGTCACTTCTGGTCACTCTTCTTTCACAGAGGCTGCTCTGGAGCTGCCGCGTTTCCACGCCATGCTCGCAGCTCCCTCGGGGCAGGGGACAACAATTGAAGTTCCTTGAGGTGTGTGCGAGCGTGTCTGTGTGTGTGTCTGTGTCCGAGGGTGTCTTTCTCTCTGTGTGTGGTCGTGTATGTATGTGTGTCTCTGTGTGTGTCTGTATCTGAACATGTCTCTATGTATGTGAGTGTGTGTGTGTCTGTGTGTTTCTGTGTGTCTGTCTCCATGATAAGTCAAGTCAGCCCCAAGGTCAGCAAGAGGGACATCAGCAACAGTGTCCCTGCTGGACCAGGCCGGGGCTCCCAGGTGAGGGCGGGAGGCCTGACCACTCTGGGTCTGGAAGGCCTGGAGGCCTGGGGGGGGCCCAGGACGGCTGCCGAGAAGAGCTGGGCCTCAGGCTGGGAACCTTCAAACTGGACGAGTCCACAAACTCAGCCATCTGCCAGCCAACAGTGTTTCTTTTTTTAACCCCTGAAAAATATAGCCTGCCCAGCCTTCTGCCACACAGCTGCTGGGGGGTGGGGGCGGGATAATTATGGCCGGAGCGAAGGCAACACTGAGGGGCAGGGGGTGGGGACAGTGGCTGGGGGCTGAGTTTTGGCTCTCAATAAACCATGGCCCATCTATTTTCAGTTTCATTCATTCATTCATCCATTCATTGATTCAACAGAAGGATATGGAGGACTATATTCTGTGTTAAAAACCGCAGTGTCTCCCACTTATGCGCATCTCAACACAGGACTGGGTGCTGTGTATACATTAGTCCAAAAGAACTTCCCTTTTTGGTGACTGCCTTGCCACTAGGGCCCAGGTGTAGCCCGTATGGTACCTTTGCTTGAGCCAGACAGAGGGCTCCCATCTTTTGGGCAGACACAGCCTCAAGAGAGGACCTGTCACTTGTCACGCCCCGGGCAGGCTGAATTTGAGCCCCCAGCACCCCCTCAGCTGGTAGCTTCATGCACGCCATCCCGGAGCCTCTGCTCTGAGGCCAGCCTCCAGCTCCTTGTTCTGCAGGAAGGAACCTGAGGGGCCCGGGGCGGGGGTACCCAGGCACCAGTGGGGTTTGGTTTGAACCCAGGCAGGCTGTTCCCAAGGACACAGCCTCTCCAGGAGTGACTTGAGGTTCCTGCGAGTCCCGAACAGCGCACACTTGGCTGGGCAGAGCCGCTGACAGCGGAGCCGTGGTGGCCTCAGCTTGTGTCTTTATAAAATTTGTTGTGCTGAGGTGCACGTGGCCGGGGTGCGCTCCTCAAGGGCAAGGCAGCGTTCAGTCGTTTGTGTAGTCCCAGGCCTGGGAGTGGAGCAGGATCTCCATGAGTGCAGGCTGCATAGAGAAAAGGCATGAATAAATGCATGATGTAGGCCCTTCCATCCGAGACTTCGGTCTGACTGGGTAAATGAGACATGTATTTGGGGCCATTACACGTGACAGCAAGGAGTTCATGCTTTGCCAACATTTGTTCATTCACCAAACATTCACTGAGCTCCCACTATGGGCCTGGCATGGTGCCAGGCACTGGATGAACCACAGTGAACAAGACGTGCTTCCGGCCTGGCGTGGTCTGGAATTCTGGAGGAGGGGCGCCCGAGCGGGTCTTTGGAAAGGGCAGAGATGTTGCAGAAGGGGTGCGGAGGGAGAAAGGGTAGGCACTGCTATTCCCAGACCCCCTCGACATTCCCCTGACCTGGAAGGGGTTATCTGTGGAAACTGGGGTTGGGCTGTGAAGGGGCTGAGTTCCCTCAGCACTGGTGGCAGTTGAGCACAGGGTGGCACTCCGTAAGTCAGCCAGGAGGACTGAGGTACTGATGGGGAGGGAGGCCACTGGCCACCACTCTCTCCTCCCAGTTCCCTGGCGTCGTGCTGAGCACCATCTCTGGGACAAGGACAGTCACACGTCACGGCTCTAATTGAAGGCGCTTCTGCAGTCTGGGAGAGCTGCTCTTGTAATCCTAAGAGGGCTTCACGGCTCCCTCCCGCTCTTCCTCCTCTGCCTGCCTCTGAGGCCAGCCCTCTCCTGGGAGTTTTCACAGCCCCCCTGGGAAGGAGGAGAGCTGGGGCTCCAGCTCCTCCCTAGCTGAGGGATTTTTCCCCAGGCTGCCTCCAGTCTGCCAGCCAGGCCACCTGTTACACTTTGCAAACCAGTGCTGGAGGGAGACCAGCGGGCGGTGAGCCATGGGGCCGGGGTCCCCCTAGCCTGGTGGGCTTCTGGGGTGGAGTGGGCCTCAGTGGAAAGGGCCCCCTGACAGGCTGTGTGACCAGGGGCAAGTGGAATCGCCTCACTGGGCCTCAGTTTCCCTGTGTCATCTGCTCAAACCAGGAGCAGTGGGGCGTGCAAATGAACGTGCCACATGGGGGCACAGGCCACGTGCGCACGAATGTGTGAGAAGCGGCCCTGCAGGTGGGGGCTCTGGTGACGCACGGGGGTGGGGGGAGTGCAGCCCCTCTGCGGTGCTGTGCTTTGCTGTACTTCTCAGGGTATGTGGGAGGAGGGTGTGTTCTCTGACCCCCGACCTTTGGGGTCAGGAGGGGTCCCTGCCACATCCTCTGGGTCAAAGAGCTGACACTCGCCCCGGGGGAGGGAGGGGGAATGTAAGAGGGAGCAGGGGGCTTCCAGGAGAGGGCGCCGGTGGGGCGTGGTGGGACCGCGAGCAGATGGCGGGGCGGGTGTGGAGGGGTGGCGGGGCGCTTCGAGAGCCCCAGCCTTCCGGCTGTGGAGGTGCGGGGTCGGGGGTGGGTTCCCGGGCGCTCTCTCTTTAAAAGGCCAGCGGAAGCGCCGCGCGCTCTGCCCGCACTAGCGGCGCAAACTTGCCGGGCTGGGCTTGCGCCTTCTCGAGTGCGGCAGCGGCAGTGGGTGCCAGGGCCGAGCGGCTGCGGTCCCCGCGCCCCCTCGCGCTCCCGGGCGCCCCCGCCCCCTCCCGCAGCCTCCCCTCTCCGCGTCTCCCTTGCTCTTCCTGGCTCTCGCTCGCTCTCCAGCGCGCTCTCTCGCTCGCTCTCATTTTTTCCTTCTGCTGCTGCTGCTGTCGCTGCCGCGGCGCCGCCGGGCGCCCGCATCTCGGCCGGCTGCGCGCGCTGCTTGGCTCCCGCTCCGCTCCCTTCCCAGCGCGGAGCCCTCGGCCGGACCCCGCTCCCCGGAGCCGCCTCGCCCGCCCGCCCGGCTCGGACGTTGGGCTCCGCGGCGGCCGGGGCAGGGCTCGCCGCGCTCCCTGCCTCGCTCGCTCTCGCCGGAGCAGCAGCCGCACGCCGCGCGCTTCGCGGCGGCTCTGGCGGGGCGGCCGCCTGCTCATCTCCGCTGCGTCCCGGACTCCGGGCGGCTCCGCGCCCGGCTCGGTCCGCAGCGTCAGCGCCGCCCGCCGCGGCCCGGGCTCCGGGCGCCGGGAGAACCGAGGATCCGGCCGCCGCCTCCCTGCGTCCCCGGGGCGGGCGGGCGCGCAGCCGACCCCTCGCCGCGGCTCAGACCTCGCCGGCGCGCGGTGAGTTGTGGCCCGCGGGGAACGGGCAGAGGGGACAGTGCCCTCCGGCCTCTGGGGCGCGGGCTGCGGCGGGGACACCGGGGTCGGGGAGGTGGCCTCTGACGAGCTCTCGCGCTCCGGGCTGCCCGGAGGAGGGCCGGCGCCCCGGAGCCCTCGGGGCTGGAGGGCGCGGGCCCGGGCTGGAGGGTCTTCCCTCGGGGCTGGGGCTGGCTTTCCGAATGCCCCCAAGGGAGGGAATGGGGCAGCGGGCCTGGGGGAAAGTGTCCCTGTGTGTGGGGGTTATGTCAGGTTCTCCCGGGTGGGGGGCCGTGCCAGCTCTCAGGTGGGGGCGGCGGCACTAGCGCGCCCCCTCTGCGGAGAGGCAGGGCCGGCGGGGGCGCGGGGCATCGTTGGCACCCCTTCCCCGCCGTCTCCCGGCGGGAGGGCAGCGCCAGCCTCGCGCGCCTCGGCTCCTTTCGCCGGCACTGCGTCCCACTCCCGTGGCCGCCCCAGCGCCGCCTTCGCCGCCGGCCGGAGCCCGGCGCCCGCCTTGCTCGCGGCCGCGGCGGGTTGGGACGGCACTTCAGGGTCTGGGGTCTCCCCGCGGCCCCGGGACTTCAGGGTCAGGTGCCGCTCGAACACTCGTGACCGACCGTCTCCGGGACGCTGATGATCCGGTGTCCCTAACGCGGCCAGCCGGGCTGTGTGTGTGTGTGTGTGAGTGTGTGTGTGTGTGTGTGTTGGGGGGTCCCCTCCGGGGTCGGGCTTCCCCGGCGCCGGAGAGCTGGAAGCGCCCCCTCCCCGCGCGGGGGCGGGGCTGGGAGGTGGAGGCCCGACTGAGAGAGGCGCCCCCGCACCGGGGCGGTCTGAGGCTGTTTGTGCTGAAACGGGGCTGCCGTGGCGGCGGCGGGGAGTCCTGAGGCCCGAACGTACGAGCGCCCCCTGCCCCGAGGCCACGAGTGACACCCCCGCCTTGAGACTTTCGGCCCTTTTTGGAGGAGGCTTCTTGCATCTTCCCCCCCTCTCACCGTCCCTGCCCCTGGTGCGGGAGAAAGCCGCTGTGTGGGACTGAGCGGGGCTTGCCTAGTGGGGTGCCCGAAGCCACGTGTCTGTTGGAGCTGGTGGTTAGTCTGTCTGCTCCTCTGTCAGTCTGGCAGAAAGCCTTCTGTGATGGGGGAGGGAGTAGTGTGTGTTTGTGTGTGTATGTGTGTGTGTGTGTTCCCATCACAGTCACTCCCCTCCTCCATCCTAGGATGACAGTGGGGGCTCAGGGCAGGCAGGGCTTCAGGCACCCTGAGAGTCTCCATACTGAGTACCCTATTCCCACAGCCTCACATCCCTGGGGCCGGCATGGTGGAACTGAAGAATGTTCTACTTCCCATCTCCCCAGTCCCCCAGGATGCGCCTGGGCCTGCCCCACTTTCCTGCAGACCCACATGGGGTGCTGGCCTCAGGCTCTGGGTGTGCATATTCAGCTCCTCAGAGGCCTTGGGGCCTAGGCGGTAGGAGAACGTCCCTGAAGAGCTGAGGACCTGCAGGAGCCTTTCCTGAGGACCTTTCCTGAGGTGGCGGAGAGAATTCCTGCAGAGGAGTCTGGAGGCTCCTGGGTGTGGTCACGCACTGGGCAAGGGGCTTGTCACTTGTCCTGGGCAGGCCCTAGGGGCTAGTGGCCAGGGCCTCTGAAGAGGGCCTGTCTACAGTGGAGAGTGGGGGTCAGAGCCCTTGTCCCTCTCCCTGGCCCCCCAGAGGACCATTTCCTGGAGGGCCTCTCCAGCCCTTAGTCAGAGACCTGTCCTTGGGATGGCGGCGGCCTTTGGGGACGGTGCCCGTGAGCCTCTGCTCAGCCCTGGCTGGGCATGCCTGCCCACTTATGAATCAGGTGCCCACTGTCTTCACGTCCCCCCAACTTCTGTCCTTTCAGTCTTAAACTTTCCCCTACCTGTCAACACTGTCACACCTCTCAGGGACAAAAATGCCAAAAAATGATCCCTCCCTGAGGTCTTCGTCACTTCAATGGCTACCCCTCTCAGGGATGTTTGCATTTAATAGCGACCCAGAGAGGAAGACGGCAATGCTGATCCCAAAGAAGTGCTCTAGTGATGGTGGGTTTTCAGGGGAGGTGTACGGGATGGTGGGGGGCATGCAGCATGTCACACAGAGCAGGTCCCGCACAGGCAGTGGGGAGCATTTCAGGAGTTGAGCCGCTTTCTCGGCCTTAGTAGCCTAGCGTAGGCCGTAGGCCGCTCCTCCCTCCCTCCCTCCCTCATGCCTCCTCCCCCAACTTGCGTCTGGGCGGCTTCATTCTGTTGGAGGCGTGACGTCTCCAGGAGGGAGCGCCTTGCACAGCGGCAGGCAGGCAGCCGAGGTAGGTGAGAGGGCCGGTGGTGAGGTGTGAGTGAGCAGTGTGTTACCCAGAAGGGTCAGGGGACCGGCCAGGCCAGAGGGGCTCTACGGCCCCCACCCCCTTCCTGGGGGCTCCCCAGCCCAACCTCCAGGATGCTTGGCCACACCGGGACCCACCCCACTGCAGGGGGACAGCTGGCAGGAAGAGATGGGACCAGGATGCACAGGCTTCTGAGCTTTATAATTACAGCCAGTAGGCGCATCCTCTCCGCTAGACAAGTGTGGAGCCGGCAGCCCCTAATTACCACCCAGCCCAAGACATCTGCTCACCCCCACTGTCCTCCTCTGCTGGGCCTAGAACCCAACTTTGCAGTGGGCAGGCCCCGCTGGCAGCCTGGGCAGCTGGGCCCGCTGGCTGCTGGCTGGAAGGTTATCTCGTTTCTGCAGAGTGGGAGCTGCCTGTGCCGCCCGGAGAAGGCGTGGGGGGCACTGGCATCTGGGCTCCGGCGCTGCTCGCTGGGGCTGGCAGAAGAGTTGCCAGCTGTCCAGGCCAACTGGAGGGAGGGCGCCAAGGGGCTTCCCCTGGGGGGCAGTGGGCCTGGAGCAGAGGACACCTGCTTTCTGCCTGGTGTCAGCTCCCGGAGAGAGCAGGGAGGGTTCGTTTTCCTGTCAACTCTGCCCCAGTTAGCAGGGGACTATCAAGAATTAATTTAGAGATTTCACTGCCTTTGGCCTTGCAGAGTGCAGGCTGCCCGTCCCCTCGCTCCTGGCAGCTCCGTTTCTTTCCTGGCCCTGTACCATCTCCGGCCTCCCTCTGTCTGCTCGCTCTGCCTCTCTCCCACTGACCGTCTCCCTGCTTGCTGCCTCCCAGCCGCTCCGCATTCCCAAGGAGCTTCCTTCTCCCGCCGGTCCTGGAGTTGGCTCTGGGGGCTTCTGCCTCGGTTGCCCGCTACTCCCCTCCACCTCTCTTTCCCTGCCTGACCCTGCTTCTGGAAGGGAGGTGTAGTGATGGAACTTGCTTAGAAAAGATGATGCCCAGCCCGTGGGGCTGCCAGCCCTGCCTCCTAGCCTGCCTCCTAGCCCGCGGGCCTGAGGCAGCCTCTGCCAGCCTGTCCTGGTATCCCTTGGCTCCTTGGAAAAACGAGCACCACAGGGACAGTGAGAATCACCCCTTAAATTAAAGCGGATGACTCCTGTCGAAATGTTTTATTATTAACCTCACCGTTTAGCAATCTCGTGGCAGCAGCGAGGCAGAAATATATGTGTACACACGTATATTAAATAAATTGGGGAATGCTGTGCATAATGACATTATCTGGACCCCCTTTCAATTAAGGTGGATATTATCTGTGGTAATTGGGAAATGCCAAGCTGTAGTGACAGCCTGTGCCATTTTGGGGCCGAGCCACAGGGCCGAGCCAGCTGTGGTGTCTAGTTAAAGCTCTGTTCCCCTGGAGAAAGCGCTGGCCCCCCCTTGGCTGTGACAATGGTGAGTCCCAGGAGAGCTCGGCCCCCGCTTGTCCCAGGCGGGGCCGCCGGCATCAGGACCAGGAGGTTCGGGTCCTGTCCTGTCCCCCACACTTGGTCTACCCAGTTACCCTCCGGTCCTCAGGGCACAGAAACCAGCCCCTGGACCTGTTTTCTGGTTGGGGGCATGTCTTCTAGTAAAAACACTGTCGTTGCTACAGGGTTATTTTTAGATTTGAATACAGAAATAAAGATCGGGGACTTGACCTGGATTCTTAAGTTTCTGGCGGGTGATTGCTTCTCAGATGTCGCTGCCCCTTCTGCGTGCCTGGCCTCAGCATGGCCTAGGGATGGAAGTCCCACCCACGGCTGTCATTCTGTTCACAGCTGTGCGAGACAGTGGAGTTTGGATGTTGGTTCGCTAAGCCGGGGGCCTGGGGAGTGCCAAGTGGGGGAGCTCTGATTTAAGGACAATAGTAACAGCTGCAGACAAAGACTCTTGCCCACTTGGGTCTTGTGCCTGAAAACTGGGGGTGGGGTGGCACGTGGGGGTGCAGTGAGTTGGGGTGGACAGGAGGGGCCTGAGGGTCTGCACAGAAGTGGGGCTGCGGGTTGGTGGGGATCTGGGCTAGCCTGAGCTTGGTGGCTGGCCCCCTGGCTCTGGGAGACGGGGAAGGTCAGGGCTGGGTGCTTCATGGGCTGAACTGTGGACCGAGGGCCGATGAGATGTGCTTGCTTCACCCTCCAGCTGTTGTGAGCCACTGTGGCCTTAGCAGGTGACTGCCCTCTGAGCCTCAGGTTTCTCCTGTCATGGGGCTTGTCATATCGCTATGCTCTCATCCCTCCTGTGGGCCCTCATTGCTCCATCCACCACGCTGTGGCCCACAGGTCCTGCTTGATCTCGTGCTCAGTGCCCTCTTTGACCTCCTCTGCCTCTCCCCCTTCTCACTGCCCTCCAGTCATGTTGGCCTCCTTGCTGTTCTTTGAACAATGAATGTCAAGCTCATGCCCACCTCAGGGCTTTTGCACTTGCTGTTCTCTCTACATGGGACGCTTTCCTCCCAGATTCATGGCTAATGCCTTCACTGTTTTTAATCTTTACTCCAAAGCCACCTCCTCAGAGAAGCCTTCCCTGTGTTTTTCTGAAAAAGCCCTTCTGGGTCCTTCCCTGTCTCCTCACCTGCCTTCTTTTCTTGATAGCCCCTCAATTCGCTGAAGTGCCGCATATCTGTGTGTAGCTGTATCTAATGGTCTCTCCTGTGCCATCGCCACCGGGGCGTTGGCTCCGCAGGGATGTCTTTCCTTCCCTGCGGTTTCCCCAGTGCACAGAGCAGAGCCTGGCAGACAGTGGCTGCTCAGCACTTGTTCTGATGACTTGTTGAATAACTGAATGGTCGCGGCAGAAGGGATCGTGTTCTGTGCTGACCGTGCAAGTGGTTCGTAAGAATTCAGTGCAAGGTCTGAGTCCCTGTCCGTGGACCCGGATTGCTGCTGCAGACCCCCTGCCCCGGACTCTGCCTCGGAGGGGGTGGCTGCCATGCTGGCTCTGGGTGGGGACCCGGCTCTGTCTGGTCATTTATTGAGACTCTCCTGTGTTCTGAGCCTTGGGCTAGGCAAAGGGGATACAGAGATGAGGTCGGTGCTGTCCACACAGGCCCTTAATGTGCTCCCAGGCTTCTCAGTGACAAATAACAGAAAGAGGCTTTATCGCATTAATTGTAGAGGAAGGAGATAATGGGAACTGGAATAATCAGGGCAACCTTCCTGGAGGAGGAAGGATTTCCGTTGCTACTTGAAGGGTGAGCATCCCAGGGAGGAGGCTGGAGGGAATCATGGGGTGATGGATTTAAAGTTTTCCTTTCCTTAGTTTCCATTGGTATTAAGCTAAGGACTTACTTCTTCCATCCCTCCCCTCCTCCCTCCTTCCCTTCCACAGGTGTTTCTCCGCTGCTCACCACATGCCGAGCACAGAACCTATCTCCTCTGCATCCCACTCTTGTCGTTTTGCTGGAACAGAGGGGGATGGCTTGTGAAGTGAGGTCTGGGGTTTCTGAACTTGGGCAAATTCCTGATCCAGGATCCAGGCTGGCGAGCAGGGGTGGCTCAGGAAAGTGAAAGGAAGGGGGTCCCCGGCCCAGACCTCCACTGCACCTTCCTCCTTGCTCTTAGAACGTGGCCAGGGCTGGGCCAGTGCCTGGGAGCAGGGCTGTTTGTCCTCTTAATACAGAAATAGACTACCCGGGGGAGGGGTGGAAAGCACCCAGGAATCATTCATTCACATCGCCTCCTTCGTTCACTTCCACACATGCTGAGCGGGGATGCTGGGCGCCGTGCCGGTGGGATGCAGAGATACCGCGAGTATGACAGGATGCCTTCAAGTTATTGTGGTCCAGCTGGGGAGGGGGCTGTGCTGGTACCGTTTGAGGGCGCTAATTGGTCATCCCATGTCCCCATGGACCCGGAATCGTCCAGGTGGAAATCAAAGTATGGGCTTTGTCACTGGGGCAGCTGGGTGGGCACTGCTTCTGAGTACCTGCTCCCTGGGTCTAGGCCTGTCCATTTGAGAGGAGACTGTCCAGCAAACCACACCTCTGCCCAGCCTGTGCGGGGTCCCAAGGGGGATGGGGGAGAGGGGGCCACAGGTGGCTTGCAGGGTAGTGTCTCGGGGCCACACAGCCTCCCATGGGTGGGGGGAGTTATAGGAAGGTGGTGAGGAGCCTCAGGTTCTCCCTCAGTTCCCCCTTTGGCCAGCCCCTCCTTCTGTGGAAACGTGAGATATGGGCGATGAGGCCTCTAAACAGCTCGGGAGATTCAAAACAGACTCCACGCCTCCATTCACAAGTCCCAGCTCTTCTGAGCACTGGGCCGGGCTGGGCCAGTGGAGGCAAAGGTGAACAGAGATGAAATAATGCTGGAGGGAGCACGGGGAAAGCTGAGGGAAGGGGCTGCCAGCAGGACAGTGGGATTCAGAGGCCCAAGGAAGGTGGGGGACAGGGGATGGGGACAGGCCAGGCCTCTTCGCTGAACCCTGAGGGGCTGGCCTGTGGCGGAGCCAGGAGCTGCGATTTCCCTCAGAGGGCTGAACACAGGAGCCATCCTAGCCGTTGGGTTCTGCCCCCGAGGCAGGTCTTTCCCTCTGACTCTGCCCTTTGTTTTGCTTTGTTTTGGTGTCTGGGAGAATTCTACTTCCTTAGTTTTGGGAGAACAGAAAGAAGCTCAGTGAAGACTGAATTGGAGTTTGGTAAATCCCGGTAGCTCTCTGGGTCTGGTGGTGGTTCTGTGGTTTGTGGTTCCTTCTGGCTCGGGCCCTGGTTGCCGAGGGCAGGATTTCCATTAGACATGGGAGGAGCAGGGAACTCCTGCTTGTTAGGCCTTGGAAGGGGTCACTGAGGCGGGTCTGGGGAGTTCCTCTATGCAGGCCCTCCTATTTCAGAGGGGCCCTGAGACGGTGGGGGTGGCTGGGCTGGGGGTGAAAGGGTAAACTGTGGTCATTCCTCCAGTTCCCCTCACATCCCCTTCACTGGAGAGAATGTTCTAGAAAATGCTGCTCGCCGGTGGACTCTTGCTGTGTGGCGATGACTACGTGCTCTTCTTCTGCTCCTCATCCCTTCCTGTCTGGCCCTGTCCTTCCCTGGAGCCAAAGAATCTAGCAAGGCCCAGAGAGGGGATGAATATGCAGGGGCTGGAGGGGAGAGGAGGGAAGGGGAGGCAGAGTGAAGGAGACGGGGAAGAGACCCACCTGGGGGCCACGCTGGCTTGGCCCTGCAGCCATCCTGGTGATTTCACCTGGGGAGGGGTCCCCCCTAACTATCCCACGTTTGAGCTTTTGGCTGTTTTGGACTTGGGGGGAGGTGGTCTGAGGGCTCCAAGCCCCCCCACCCCAGCTGGCCCTGCCCTCCCCTGCAGCTGGAGGCAGCCTGGTGGGGGAAGGGAGATCAGCCTGGCTCCTCTCCCGCCCCTCTCCCGCCCCACCCCCAGCCTCTGCTCTTGGTGGCTCCTTTCACTCACTCGGTATTTTTACTTTTCCCTTGTTCCTGTTACATGATCAAAGGAAGGAAGGGAGGCTAAAAGAGGCAGCATTTGCCCAGCTCATTGGAGAAGCTCAGAAAAGGCAGGCCTGAGAGGGCTGAGGGAGGGAGTGGGACGCGCTGTAGTTGGGCTGGGACCCAGTCCCCTGGAGAGAGGCCTTGTGGACAGCCTGACCAGCTTGGGGCAAGGCCTGGGTTCTAATCCTGCAAGTTATTTGCCTCCTTCCCCCATGTGGCCTCTGTCCTTCCCGTGTGTGCGTGCGCTCATGTGTGTGTGTGTCTGTATGGTGTGTGTGTGTCCATGTGCCTGTGTGTGCACACTGCTCAGCCCAGAGGGCGCAGACTTCAAGGAGAAGCCAGTGTTGAGCCATCACGAGGGATCTAGAAGCCTGAGCAGGGCCCGACTGTCAGAAGCTGCTGTGCATTGCTCTCCCAGCCTGAACCTCCAAGCCTCAGCACAGGGCCTGTCATGATGCCCCAAATCCCTCCATTTGAAATTCGGGAAAACCAAGCCTGAGCTCCCAGGTTGTTAGAACTGGGCAGGGCCGAGAGACCCTCCGGGCCAGTGCAGTGGAGTGGACGGGGCAGGGGCAGCCTGCACAGCTCTGTGTCCCCGGCTATGTGACTATCAGAGGTTCAGTACCTTGGCTCCCTCATCCGTGAGGTAGGGATAAAAATACCCCTAGCTCATGGGGATGTGAGCATGACCTGAGAGGAAGTGAGCAAAGCACTAGGACAGTGCCTGGCACATGGCAATATGTTGTCGTTGGCTGCTATTTCTCCCCGGAGCACTGTTGGCATTTGGACAAGACCGTGTTTCATTGTGCAGCTTGTCCCACCCACGGCGTCTCTGACCCCTGCCTGGACGTAGGCTAGTAGGTGACTCCCTCCCATCACTGTGACAACTGAAAATGGCCCTGCAGAGACAGTATGGCTCCCAGACTGGATCTTATTCCAACCCACCTATTTTACAGATTCTGAAGCTGAGGATGCTCTAGGGGACATGCCCGCCTCCAGCAGGGCAGTGGCAGGACTGTGGGACTTGTCTAAGGCTCCTCCAGTTTCTCATTTTGGAATTGCCTAGTAGTCCTGGCGTCAGCGACTAGTACCCACATCCCCTTACACCCCACAGCCACCGGGGAAGGAGATGTGATAAACCCACTCCATGAACGTGTACGTGCTGATGACTATTGCATTCAGGGGTGCCCACTCCCTCCGCTGTGTTGGAACAGCTCTAAGCCCTCCCCACAGCCCTGATGACTCCTCCACCGCCCCCCCCATCCCCTGTCACTGCATCCTGGCTTCAGGGGTGAGGGTCGCATTAGGAAGCTTTCCTGCGTGCTCCCCAGGGCTCTCTCAGTGTGACTGGCACTGGCTTTGGGTCCTCACCCATCCTGACTTGCTGTGTTGGGAGAGTTACTTGATGCCTCTGGGCTGCTGGTTCACCTGCAGAATGGGGCTAAGGAGAATTAACAGCGGTATGCTTGACCTCTGAGAAGCTAATGGGGGAGGGAGCATTTTGATGAGGGGGTCAGATGTGAGGTGAGGCTCCGGAAGGGACTGCCGGAGAAGCCCAGGAGCTGAGGCTGGAGTCTGGGGTGCCATCCCCTCTCCTCCCCTGACTTTCCCCGGAGCTGGAGCAGTCAGGGCCTCTAGGGGGGGAATTACAAGTGGGAGAGGGGTGGCTCCAGGACCACTGCTTGGCCTTGATAGAGGGACCACGTCCCCAGGGAAACCTCCCAATCTGAACACAAGCCCCTCTGCCAAATGGCTAAGGAAACCGAGGCACAGAACGAGCAAGAGACTTGCTGGTCTTCGCTGACAAGACCATGGGGCCGGGGGCCTTGGGGTGGGCTCTCCGGCCAAGCCCTGACTCAGCTTCCAGTCCTCCTCCCTGTGGCCTCCTAAGCCGAGAGGAGGGAGGTTGCCTGCTTGGAGCAGGGAGGCTGGGGCGAGGGAAGGGATCCCAGGGGAAATTAGCCCAAATTAGCAGTGAGAATGAGGAAGAGCTGTGTTCTCTCTTCTACCCTTGCAAATAAATATTTAATCACAACAACAATAATAATGACGATGATCATCATAATGTGCGGTGGCTCAGGCCGTAACCTGAGCCCCACTCTCAGAGTGGGGAAGGAGGGGAGAGAGAAGGGGCCATGGAGAAGCTGGGAGAGAAGACCCTCAGACAGAGGGAGGGGGAGGGAGGCCGAGCAGGTGAAAAGGAGGCTGGCTGCTCCTTCGGGAGCCGCTGGGTTTACCCTCTGGCTGGGGTAGCTGGGCAGCTGGGGTGGAAATGTGAAGCAGGAGGGTCCACCTCACGTTTCCTGATTTAGGGGGAGAATCCTGAACCCTGACAGCCCAGCTTCTCCCGGGCCTTCACAGTGAGCGGCTCCAGCCCGATTTCTTCTCCAGGGGCCCTGTGAGCTTTCCTGGGCTCTGAGTCCCCAAAGAGCCTGAGTGTCTCTGGTTCCAGAGCTGGCAGCTGGGAAGCTGGGTTCTAGTCGGTGTTCTGCTCACTACCCGTGTGACTCCCCTGTTTGGGGCCTCAGTTTCCTCTTCTCTAAATTGGGGCTGGGCCCAGTGCAACTGGTTCCTTCTACTCCTTCAAGTGAGTGAGGGTGAGGAAGGCGCTTCTTCCTCCCAGGCCAGTTCCAGGCTGTTCCCTGGGGAGTGTGCTCTCTGATGCCCGGGCTTTGCGTGGCAGTGGGCACAGGCCTTAAGAAATCGTCAAGCAGAACCTAATTTCTGCCTTAAGCGCTCTCATTTAAACCAAAGTTGAGCGGCTGCCGGGAGGAAACCAGGGTCAGATTTGTGCAGTCTTTGGCCATACCTTCCAGCATCTCCTTCTCTCAGGCTCCTGGAGAGAGATCAGAAGAGCTAATGTCTTCTCGGGGCTTCTGTTTGACTCTCTCTCTCTCTCTCCCTTCTAAGGTTGGTAGGAGAAGAGCCTTGGAGCTGTTTTCTCCTTGATGCCAAGAGACGCCAAGCTAGGAATACTCTGCTCTTTTCACAGTCATCCACCAAGAACAGGCCTTCAGGACGTGGCGACTGAGACCAGAGCTTCGCTGTGCCCCGGCCACACCCTGCCACGTGTGGGCATGGATTGTGCCGGCAACTGAGCATTGCCTGAGCTGCAAGGAGCACCGGCATGGTTCATCCCGTCAGCTGCCCTCAGCCACCCCACTGCTGAAGCTGCCCTGGAGAGACTTGTGGGGGTGGCTCTGCCCATGCTCGCCCAGGCTGTGGGGCCGGGGGCCTGCCAAGGCTAGGAGTGGGGCCTGCCGTTCATGGGTCTCTAGGGCTTTCCGAGATGCCTGGGAAGAGAGGCTGGGGCTGGTGGTGGGCCCGGCTGCCCCTTTGCCTGCTCCTCAGCCTTTATGGCTCCTGGGTGCCTTCCTCCCTGGGGAAGCCCAAGGGCCACCCCCACATGAATTCCATCCGCATAGATGGGGACATCACATTGGGAGGCCTGTTCCCAGTGCACGGCCGGGGCTCAGAGGGCAAGGCCTGTGGAGAGCTTAAGAAAGAAAAGGGCATCCACCGGCTGGAGGCCATGCTCTTCGCTCTGGATCGCATCAACAATGACCCAGACCTGCTGCCCAACATCACGCTGGGCGCCCGCATTCTGGACACCTGCTCCAGGGACACCCATGCCCTCGAGCAGTCGCTGACCTTTGTGCAGGCGCTCATCGAGAAGGATGGCACAGAGGTCCGCTGTGGCAGTGGTGGCCCACCCATCATCACCAAACCTGAACGTGTGGTGGGTGTCATCGGTGCGTCAGGGAGCTCGGTCTCCATCATGGTGGCCAACATCCTTCGCCTCTTCAAGGTTAGTGCCTGACGGTTGGCCCCAGAGATGGTCTTCCACCAGCAGCCCCAGCCCTCCACGCCCAGGGTGCCCCCCTGGCCAGCTCCTTTCTCCTCTTCTCTTCCTGACTCCGCGGGGTTTCTCCCTGGGAGCAGTTATCTGAGACTTTGGGGCAGTCCTGTGGACGAGCTTAGATCCAGCAGAGCGAAGGCGTTGGGGAGGACGGGGCTGCCTGGTGCTGGCCGTGGTGCTGAAATGGCATCTGCTGCGGGCGGCTCCTTGTCACCTTCGCTCCTCTGCAGGGAATTCTGAACCAAGAGGGGAGAAGGAAGTACTGGCGAGCAACGGAAGCGGGGAGGAGATAGGCGGACAGATATATGAAAAGACAGACAGATGGATAGATAGAAATATAGGTAGATAGTAAGGAAGACAGATCAAAAGATTGACAGATAGATAGAATGGAAACATATGAACGTTGGAGATTGCCAGGGAGAAAAAGCAAGACTTTTGTTTTGTCGTTGTTTTCAAATAATTTCAATTCCCAAGAAAGCTATGTTTTTCTTCTGGGTAGTTGAGAAAGCCCCGCCTGGCCCTCCTGCTGTACCCCAAGATTATGTCTAGAAATGGTGTCCTGATTTTTGGATGGGGTGTTGGGCTACCGGGCCTGCAGAGAATGCAGTTGAGGTCGGGGGCGGGGGGGGGAAGGCCTGGAGGGAGCAGGTGGCCCCTGTTTCTGGGGCCCTCGGCCCCGAACCCAGCTTCCCCAGCTCATTTCCTCCCTTCTGCCCTTCTTCCCTGCGCACCTTTCTCCCTTTCCCCCTTTCCTTCTGGAATTCCTCCCTGCCGCCTCCCTTCCTCTCTTCCTGGGGCAAGAGCTGCTGATTTGCAATTCAATTGGAGCCAAGTGCTTCGCTAAGCTGCTAAAACAACTGAAAGCTACCGGGTAGAGAGAAAAACATTACAAGCATTTTACCAATAATTATGTGCCCGCTTCTCTCTGGGAGCCTCCCTGTTTGCTGTGTGTGTGTGTGTGTGTGGGTGGGTGTGTGCATGCACGTGCATGTGCGTGTTTGTGTGTGTGTGAGAAAGGGGAGGAAGAGAGAGAGAATAGGGTGAGGGAGGAGGAGGGGATGCACAGAGGAAGCCGCTGGGTCCCTCCTTCACCCTGTGTCGGATGCTGGCCCCTTGGCTCCTCAGGCTCCGGAGTTAGGGAGTGCACTGAGAGGCTGTCTGGCCCCACGCAGGGTGGGAAGTGCTGAGGTCAGAGCTCTCTCACCTGGACCCTTTCTGGAACCCATCTGCCCAATCCCATGATGCACTGGTACTTGGGGGCGGTCTGGGGGCCGGGGTAGAAGTGAGGATGAAGGTGCAGAAGGTCCCTGTGTTGAGGATTGGGGTGGCGTGGGTGGGAAAGAAAGGAGGCTGGAGTTGTCCTGTCCCATGTGGGCTGGGGATGGACCTTTGCCAGCGCGGGTCTGGGCCACCTGTGCCCTGTGGTCTTGGCCTTTGGGCCTTTCTCCTGGAGTGTCTGTTTTACCTGATGATCTGGATGAAAACATTATTTTAATTTTTAAAACAAATAAGTGCGTTCTAAAAAATGCAAAATTAGGATGAGGCAGGAGACTGGAAGGAAACTTGGCCCCTGCAGTGGACACTTGGAATGGTCCCTGGGGAGCTGTGAGCTCGTGGTCATGTCCTGGTGCGGTGGTTTGGGCATGGGCAGCCTGGTCCAGCTCCTCCACCTGCCCGATTTTGCAGAGGAGTGGAGACCCACGAGAGGGCGCAGGAGCAGCTCTCAGCTGTCCCAGGCCAGGGCCTAATGGTAGCTGGGCATCTCTGAGTCCTCACTTCAGCCTGCCTGACCCAGGCCTGGGAGGTGAGGTGACCTGGGCCATCCAGCAGAGGGGACAAGCCCTAGATTCCTTGTCTGCTTGGGGATGGGGCACAGACCCCCAGCCACTGAGAAGGCCGGACAACGTGGGGCTCCTGCAGTCTCTGAGCTTTTTAATACCTTTGTGACTCTGTGTTAAAACAGCCTGACTGGATCCTTGGGACTGTGACATCAGTGAGGGTCCCTCCCTGCCACCTCCCAGAGGGGAGCCACTGCGCTCTTTATAGGGAGGTGGGAAAGATGGAAGGAGTTGAGCGGAGTCACTTGACACGAAGGTAAAGGTTAAGGAAGGTCACTGTCAGCATTAGGCCTTAAAGCGTGTTCTTGGAAATATGGATATTTCAGGATGAGGTGCCCAGTGCCCAACATGGGAGTGAGTTGTGACTTCCATGCTAACCCCGCCCAGGATGGGGCCAGGGGGCCTGGGGCCAAAGTGCCTCGCCAGCCTTGGGGCTCACAGGCGTTCCTTTTTGTTCCTTTTCCTCTGCCCATCTGGTCACATATGAATGTGGCCGTGGCCTCAGTTTTGTCTGTGCCGCCTCAGATGGCAGAGATGAGTGTGGGGGGCAGGGCTGCACAGAGAGCGAGACCGGACTGGGAGGTAGAGGCCTGGGGAGGAGAGAAGGAATGAGGGACAGGGGGCCTGTTGAGAAGGAAAGGGGGTGGGAGTGGGGAGATGGAGAGAGCCAGAGACAGATGGCTGTGGTCCACATTCCCTGGGTCCCTTTTAACAGCGTTAATCTTCCAGGCTGGCGACAAGAGGGCTCCTCAATAATTAAACTGGTAGAAATGAGAGGCTGGGCAAGAAACTTAAAAGCCATTTGCAGAGGCAAAAAGGTTGAACTTTGGGAAGGGAGGTCAGGAGCGGGAGCCTCAGGCAGGAGAGGAGAGGAGGCTGGGGAGCTGCATGTCAGGTATATTTCAAAGGGCACCGTGACCCCAGCCCGGCTCCGCTCCCCGCCAAGTCTGTTAGCGGGGCTGCTGGGAGCACCCACCAGAGGCGTGATGACAGCTCTCCTTCCTCCAGGAGCTGGCTTTCCTGTGGGCAGCAGCTCTGGGCTTCGGGGGCACGAGGGGTGATTTCCTGCCTGGACAAAGCTAATGGGGTCCAGTCACAGCTGGGGTTGGGGGGAGCGAAACACGCAACTGTCAGAGCTGGAAGGGCCAACTCCCTGTCCCGCAGATGTGGAAACTGAGCCCTGATGATGTGGTGGGGCAAGGCTGGAGGTCAGGTCCCCGGCTCCCAGCCTTGACTCTTTCCAGGCGGCCTGCCCAAAGAAGCTGGGTTGGAAGTGGGACCAGGACCCAGGCCTTCCTTGGGATCAGAAGCCCCGACTTTGGGAAGTCGTGAGTCTGACAGTTTCCATGCCTTCCTTCCCTGTCCCCACCCTCTTCCTTCACCTGCATTTTGGCTCCATTCTCTTAGGACAGGGAATACTGATGAATGTAAGAATACCTTTTGGAGGAGATCCTAAACCCAGAGGATGTGGCCTGTACAAAGCTGTGGTGTGGGGACAGCCCAGGTTTTGGAGCCAGTTAGGCCTGGGTTTGAGTCTCTGCTCCTCCAGAGTTACCTCACCATATCCACCACATCTACTCACTATATCAGTCATTTACACCATAGTGTGAATGAGCCAATAAGATCTTTTCCTGAGAGCAACCATTGTTGGGGGGAGAAGGAACATTCTAAGTGCCCTGGAAGGAAGCAGTTTTCAAAGCCTGGACCTCAGAAGGATCTGGAAAGAGCTCAGAAGGATCCAGAAATCCTTTTGTTGAGTCCCTCATTCATTTTGCAGTGGAGAAGAAACTTGAGGCTCAGTGAAGGGGAGGTTGCACGGCACGACGGTTAAGAATTTGGATGCTGGAGCCAGACAGATTTTGCCACCTTGGAAAATCCTTTAGCCTGTTTGTGCCTCAGTTTCCTCACTTGTAAAATGGGGTTGATAACGGTCTAACAGGCCAGGTGTGGGAGTTAAGAGTTAATGTCCAGAAAAGGCCCGGCACAGAGCCTGGCACACAGTCAGCCCATAGGAAATGTCACCGCACAGCTTGTAGCTGGGCCTTAAGTCAGCATGAGGGACTCCATCGATGCGGAAGAGGCTGGAGCGGGTGGGCAGTGACAGACGGTGACCTTTGAGGCTGATCCTCGGAGAGGCCCCACCATCTGCTGGGCCTCCGTGTCCTCCTGCAGAGTTGAGACCGAGCAGCCAACCTAACCGTCAGATAATGAGAGTTTTCTCGCTGTCGCAACAGCGGGGCCTGGGAAGGAGGCGTGGGGTGGAGTGGGCGGGGCAGCGGGGGGGCAGGCAGGAGACAGAGTAGAGGGGGCGCCAGCCAGCGGGCGGGTGGGCCGGTGCCCCAGCTTCGAGGAGAGGCTGGGCCCAGGACGCTGGTGAGCGACGCCGGCCGTCTGTGCCCAGCCCCAGCCTTGACCCGCGCGGGGTGGTAAGTGCTGTGAAGGCCGGTGGCGGCTTCTGGAGAAAGCTGCCTGCCCCATGCTTGGCGTGTCTGCCCCCCCGCACCTCGCCCAGGGCCTGTGGCTTAGCTCACACCAGATGTCCTGTCCAGGATGTGGCTTTGGTGTCTTCAAAGTGTCTCCACTGCACAACCAGGAGGAACTTTTGAGAGAGTCCACCTGCTCTCCCGCAGCCTGCCCATCTTCCTTGAAGACAGCTCCATCCTAACAGTGCCCAGGCCGAAACACATGGCGGCATTTTCGACCACCCTCTTTCTGCTGCTGCCAGCTGACTCTGCGGGCTCTCCTTTCAGGACGCGTCCTGGAATGACAGCTCCTCACTGCTCCCACCCCTGCGTTCTCTCATCCTGCCCATCTCTCCTCTCTCTGCTTCCCAGTGGGCCTCCCCACAGCCAAACCTTTGCTCAGTGGCCAGAGTGATCTTTCTAAAAGCCAAATCAAATCTGCTTGCCTGGCTGCTTAAACTTTTTGTTGGCTTCCTGTTGCTCTTAGATTAAAATGCAAACTCCTAAACTCCTGCCTGTGCTACTTGGCACCCTGACCACATCCTTTCATCTCTCTTGGGTGTACTCCACACCAGTCAGACTGTTTTCTTTATGTTCCTTGAAGACATCGTTATTATCCCACCACAGGGCCTTTGCACCTACTGTCCCTTCTGTCTAGAATGTTTTACCCCCAACTCTTTGAGGCTGGATCCTTCTTATTCAACCTTAAGCTTAAGTGGACTCTCTTTGGAGAAGCTCCCCCCATTATTCTCTTTCGATTCCTTATCCTTCCCTCCATGGTGCTCACCACAATTTTCAGTCTTGTGCATGTTTGTTTGTTTGTTTGTTTGTTTTCCTTACCAGGAAAGGAGGGGCTTCCCCTCCAGCCCACTGCCTCTTTTTGGATGGCCCATGAGCTAAGGATATTCTTTGTGTTTTAAATGGTTGGAAAAAAAATCAAAAGAATAATAGATCATGACACAGGAAAATTATATGAAATTCAGATTTCAGTGTCCAGAAAGTTGGATGGGAACACAGCCACACCAGTTCAGTTACGTGCTGTCTGGGGCTGCTGTCGAGCTTTGGCCTTGGAACTGAGAATCTGAGACAGGGCTGTCAGCGAGCCTGGCTACACTCTCAGGGCGCCTGTGGGACCCTGGCTGATGCCAGGCCACCGAAGGCCCTCAGGAGCCCTTGCCGAGTGGATTTCTGGAGAGTGAGGCCTCTGCAGCCCCCACGTCCCCCGAACCTTCGGCAACAGCAGGGCGGCCGTGGTCGGCAGAGCCCTGCGTGGGCTCCTGGCTCTGGCGGTGAGTGGAGCTGGGCCCACCTCGCTGTGGGTCAGGCCAGCGCCCACCTGTGCCACCACTTTGGTGACCCCTGGGCCACCCGGATGTGTTTCTTCCCCCACAACGCCTCCACCTCCTCCCTGGCTTGTGGAGTTCCCTTCACCTGAAGCTTTGCTGCCTGTGAAGGGTGT
Source organism: Equus przewalskii (assembly GCF_037783145.1). Lineage (NCBI taxonomy): Eukaryota > Metazoa > Chordata > Mammalia > Perissodactyla > Equidae > Equus > Equus przewalskii. The sequence goes on along the minus strand of NC_091849.1, from coordinate 34,737,913 downwards.
CCCCATGCACCACTGTAGGCTGTTACAGAGCTTTGTCCCAGCAGGGCTTGCTCAAGAAATGTTCGGGGGGGATGAGGGACCCCCAAAGAGGTGGCCGAGGTGGGATAATCACAGCATTTACATGGCCCGTGTCCAGTGCTGGGGGCTACCTGATCCCCACAGCAACCCCAGGGGTAGGTGTACAATTGCTATCCCCTTCTCATGGATGGAGATCTGAGACGCAGAGGGGCTAAGCAACTTGCCTTAGGCCACACAGCTAGTAAGTGGTGGAGCCAGGATAGGAACCCAGGCTGTTTGGCCCTGAATCTACCCTTTGCATCGCTCTGCTCTCCTATCTCTTAGCCATCAGACAGGCTTGGGTTTGAGACCTGGCCTAATACTCACTGTGTGGCCTTTCTGAGCCTCAGTTTACTCATCTATGAAGCGGGTGTGATGATGCTCATCTGGCAGAAGCAATCATGTGCACAAAGGCCTTTAGTAGGTGTCTCCTGGACGCTGCTGTTACCAGGACAGAGCTGACAGACATTCCAGCGTGAGGCACTGGGCAACTGCAGGGGTGGGGAAGGAGCGGAGGAGGGGTCGGAAGTCACCGTGAGGGTGACAGTGAGGGGCTGCGCTCCCAGGTGAGGACCACGCAGCCGTCCCTCTGCTTTCACAGCATCTCTTTCCCCCAAGCCCCGGGTGTCCCTTTGTGGGGGGAATCTAGGAAGGGGGCCTCAAGACCCAGGTCAGGCCCGAGCCTGAACAGAGAGGGGACAGGGAGGTGGAGGAGGGGACTGTGGCATGGGGGAGTGGCGGCACCCCGAGGGGAGGCTCCAGGCCCCCTGACTACACTGCTGCCCCCCCGCTTCCCTCCGAGCTCTGGGCCAGTCCTTCCCTGCCGACGGGGCCCTGGTGGAAGTCGCCCTGCTCCAGTGGTTCTCGAGCTCATCACGGTCCCGGGGGCCTTCCGTTCCTGGACCTCCGGCCGGCAGATGGGACCTGGGGCCTGGCCGTAGCTGGACGGCTGCCCAAGGGAGGCGATGCTGGCTGCTGCGCCAGGTGCCCTGAGTCCTGCTGGGTCCTCCGGTCCTCCTGTCCCACTGGCCCCTCCGGGGAGCGCCCCACCTGCGCCGCAGCCTCTCCAACCCACTTCCTCCAGGGGCCCCCTGGGCTTGCAGACCTCCCTGAGTACAGGAGGTTGGGGCAGAAGCAGGAGGGTTTCCGCTCTGGTGACTGGATGGCAAACAGGCACGTTATTGTGCAATTAAAAAGAGTGAGTGGAGCTTTTGCGGGCCTCTGAGAAAGCCTCCTGGAGAAGCCCTGAGGGAGGCCTGGTGGGCTCCTGGAGACCGGGGGAGCTGCCAGGGCCCCTGGGTGAGCTGTGTTGAGTTGTGAAGGGGCTGAGGGGGGCCGGACCTGGGCGGGCTCAAGTTCATGACTGCGGGCTCTGGCGCGCTCTCCCATCTGGACCTCGTTTGCCCATCTGTGAAAATTCATTCATTGGCTCCGTCCCTCGTTCATTCACTGAATCTACAGTGAGCATCTCCTCCGTGCGCGGCCCTGCTGGAGCAGAGGTTCTCCATCAGGCTGCTCACTGCACTCACCCGGGGAGATGTAAAAATCCCGGTACCCGCGCCCCCCAGGAATTCAGCTGTAGTTGGTCTGAGATGGGGCCTGGGCTCCTCAGGTGAGACCCAGGTGCAGCCCAGGAGAAGAACCACTGCTCTAAGCAACTTCGTAAAGCTGGAAACAAAATGGACAGAGGCCTTGCCTTGGTTGACTTCCATGTTTGAAGGGGAAGGCAGGCAGTGAACAGGTAAAACACAGAAACAGACAATGTCCGGGGAGCAGTTCCCTGCAGAACGAAGCAGGGAAGTGCCTGGAGAGCCCTGGGGTGGGGGTGCCAAGTTAGATGGGATGGTTGGAGGTGGACTTTTGTACCAAAACCTGAATAGAGTGAAGGGGGTTGCTCTGTGGACTTCTGGAGGAAGAGTGTTCTGGGTAGAGGGAACAGCAAGTGCACAGGCCCTGGGGCAGGACAGTGCTTTGTTGTTGACTTGACCCAGGAGCTCAAGAAGGAGGAACCAGACAGCCCTGGGGACAGGGAGAGGAGGGGCAAAGGGGCTCCAAAACCCACATCCTGCTGCTTCTTGCTGCACAGGGTGTTGTGGGAGGAGAGTCACCAGGATTCTGGTGACCTTGGCCAAGTCACTAGGCTTCTCAGGGCTTTAGTTTCCTCACCTGTAAAATGGGCAAGTGGCCTCTGAATGGTCCTTGTGGAGGACCGGGCAGAGCCTGAATGAGAGGCTTGTTCTTCCCCTTTGCTCTCATCCAGGCCCACCTGTGCCACTTCCAACTCCTCCCCCTTTATTTCCCTGTGCCTCCCTCCCCGGCCCGAGGATGGACAGAGCTGGGCACTGGAGATGGGGGTGGGGCAGGGCAGCCAGAGCGGGAGCCCCGAGGCTGCTGGCATCAGTGGTTAGAGTGTGGGCCTAGGGGCCACGTGGCCTGGGCTCATCGCCCTGCTCTGCCGTTTATCACCTGGGGGTTACCTCTCTGTGCCTCCGTTTCCTTGTCTGTGAAATGGGGACCCCTGCAGTACCCACCTGGAGAGCTTTGTGAGGATTACACGAGGAATGCATGGAGAGCGCTCCGGGCAGTGCCTGCCTGTGGACTGGGAATTGGCTGAGGGCCTGGCCGTGGGGGGCAGCCTGGCATTGGAGGCAGCCCCGTGGTAGGCGGCTCAGATCCCGGCCCAACATCATTCAGCCTCTCTGGACCTCACTCACCTCAGCTGTTAAATGGGCAGAGTCGCATGTCCCTTTCAGGGTGCGGATGTAGAATGATATCATGGGGAGCGGCTGGCGTGGTGGGTGCGTAGAATGTTAGTCCTCATCTCCTGCGACAGCATCCATGAGGGCTCCAAAGGGAGGATGTGTGGTCCAAGCCAGGGTGGGGAGCTCTGCGATGTGGAGGGCCAGGTCGTTGGCTTTTGGCAGAGGGATGGCTGGTGAGTGTCCCCGAGCGCCCTGTGTGATGGTCCTGGAGTCCCCCTGATGCTCACTCTGCGAGGTGTGGGGGATGGCGGGTTGATCTCCGGTTCCCGACTTGGGGAGGGCTCTCTTACCAGCGAAGCCCCCTATAGTTCAGGGACCTGCAATCTGGGCCTGGCTTTGCTGCCGACTCACTGTGTGACCTTGGGCAGGTTGGCTGCCCTCTCTGTGTGATGAGGGCATTGGATTAGGTAGGCTCTGACCCTACTCCTCTCCTCAGTAGCCTGTCCTGCAGAAAGAGTGCTGACCTTATGCCCCAGGGGGTCAGGCTGGGCCACGGCCACCATCGGCCTCTCTGGTTGTCTTTCCATTGCACTCCAGCCTGCCTGGACCCTGCATGTCCGCTGAACATGTGCCCTGCTTTCCAAAAACTGCCTCTAGGCCTCTGCCTGGGCCATGCCCTCCTCTTGGAATGCCTTCTTGATGTCTAAGTGACAGAATTGGACTCCTCCTTCAAGCCATGACTCAAAATCCAAGACTTTCCTGAGGCTCCAAGGGCTGAAGTGATCCTGTGGACCTGGGGTCTCCCGTGTGGCCCTCGGGGGTCTCCCGTGTGGCCCTCGGGGGTCTCCCTGACGTCCGTGAGCAGGTCAAGGGCAGGACTGGGCTTGGACCTCTCCTCGTCCCCCCACCCCTAGTGCCTGGCCTGGAGACAGACAGACAGACAGACAGACAGATCCGGGATTCTGCCAGCCTGGGGACCCGGTGTGGAAGTCCGTGGGAGCTGTGTCTGCGGCAGGGGTGGGGCTCACCCTGTGGGAAGAGCCAAGCTCACCGCACCTCCCCCCACCCAGCCCTAAATGAACTGTGTGCTTTTCAGTTGCTTCCCAATTTATTAAAACAGCATTTTTATGGCCCAGACATGTTGGAAATGAAAAGAAGGCAAATTCTACTTTATATTCCAATTGACCTTTACGCGTGCCACTGGCTTAGGGGGCCGGGCAGCGTGATGAGATGCAGGCTCAGGCCTCGCTTCCTGTTCTGTTCTGGGGCAGCCAGGGAGAGTGTGGCCCTGGGCTGTGTTGGGGGAGGGGAGCAGGGACACCCTCTTTCTCTATGCGTCTGTCCCCAGCCCCCTGCCTCGTTCTGTCTGACCCTGTGCCTTCTCTGTTTCTCTCTCGTGTCCTCCCCCCTCTCTCTCTTCCCTGTTCCCTTTCGGGCTCTCTCTGGCTCTGTCTGGGCCTCCCGCTGGGTGACGTCATCCTGGGCCCCGTGGTCAAGGCCCAGAGGGGGAAGCAGCTGCCAAGCCCTCCTATTCCTGGCCGGGCTCACCCCAGCCTTGCGCCTGCTCTGGTCCCTACTTGCCTCACACCTTGATTGTGGTTGTGGGCATGTCAGTACTGAGCACTTTCTGGGGGGCACCCACCCCACCCAGGCCTCTCCCCCAGCTCAGGGTGCCCCCCACAGAGCCCTGGAATTTGCCCTTGAGGGTGTGGCTCTGGGCTCTGCTTGGCTCGCTGGTGGGAGGACTGTGGGAGGACACTTCCCAGGGCTGTGGGGACCAGGCCAGTGGCAGGGGCATAGACCTGCTCAAAAAGGGAAAATTCCCTCTCTGCCACCTACTGACTCCATGACCTTGGGCAGCTCACGTAACCTCTCTGAGCTCAGTTTCCAGATCTGTAAAGTGGGTGGGGTGGTTGAGAGTACTAAATGGGACAATGTGAAGTGACCAGCACAGCACCTAGCACGTAGTGGGTGCTCAAGACACAGTAGCTGTTGTGACATGTGCTCGCGTGTGAGGGGAGGCTGTCTTCTCCATCCTCCCCTTCATTCCCTCTTCCTGGACCTAGTCCTCCCCAAGCCTCAGTCTCCCCCTGGGGTCTGCTGAGAGGTGCCCAGGGTGACCCGGGAGGCGGGAAGCTCTGCTCAGCCCTGCCCCTGGCCCAGTGCAGGTGCCGCAAGGGTAGAACCAGGCCTCGCCCAGGCCTCTGCCTGCTCTGCAGCGGTCCCCAGGGGCCTGGGTGGAATTTCAAACTCATCGACGCTGAAATATCCTGGAGTTGGAGCCCACCGAGCCCCACCCTACCCTGGGCAAGGGCAGAGAGGGGCCAAGGGGCCTGCAGGGTCCTAGTCAGGGCTGCGGTGGACAGGAGGCAGCACTTACCTCCTTCTGCATCCCGTGGGAGTGCTTTAGGGCGGGGCCCAGCAGCAGGAACCTCTGTTGGGGGGAGGACAGGGGCGTCTGTGTTCTGTGCGGCTCCCTCCCCCATGCCCAGAGACCTCCCTCCTTCCCCCTCAGGTTCTGGAAGCTGCCTGGGAATCCAGTGCGGACCCCCCACCATGGGGCAGCCAGGGAGGGCAGAGCTTCTCCCTTAGGAATGAGTTCCAGGCGGGAGACCCCCCAGGAGATGTCTGAGGTTCGGGGCTGGGGGGGCGTGTGAGGGGGCATGGCTTCGGGGGCGGCTCTGTTCTGAGAGGGGAGCAGCGGGATGTGGGGTGCACACAGCTCTCACAGACGAGCCTTTTGTTTTACTAAAGACGAGCGGCATCTTCAAGGTGGGTCTGACAGGAAGCGGTTTCTCTCTTTCACAAGGCGTCAGATATTTTAATAATGAACGATTTCAAGCATATGGAAAACTATAGAGAATAGTATAATAAACTGCCCTGTACCCACCACCTAGCTTGGTCAAGTATTGATATTTTGCCCTCATAGTGTTGAACTTTTTCATTTCAAGAAAGAAAACTGTAAATACCGTCAGCGTAGCCTGCAAGCACCTCCTCGTCCCGCTTCCCCTCCCCCCCACAGGCGGCCGTGCCCGTCCTGTATATTTTTAATTCCTTTAATTCCCGTGCACTTAATATACATATTTCTCCTTACATGATACTTAGCTTTGTTGTGCGTGTTTTGAGCTTGATGGACACAGGGTCCTGCTCTGTGTGTTGTGCAGCTGGCTGCTCCACGGTTTGCTTTCTTCCTCCCCTTTGCTGTGTGGCTCTCGCGGTGATGGTGCCCTGTGCATCAGCTTGTTGGTTCTGTGGTGGTCACTCTGGCGAGGTCCCCGACGGTCCCTCTGGTTTTACCAGCGGTGCTGCCTGACCGTCCTTGCCGGTGTCTCCTTGTGCTCTGGGGAGAGTTTCTCGTGGGTCACATCCAGAGCGGAATTGCAGCTCCTAGGGAATACGCCTCCTGAACTCGCCCGGAAGCTGCCATGTTGCTCTCCACATTTCCAAACCTGTCGCTCCGTGGAACCCCCCGGGGGGTTGTTACCACACAGGTTTTCCCAGGTGCCTGGGCCTGGGCCAGCCCTGCTAAGGAGACTCTCGGGGTCTTGTTTCCTCAAGCTTCCCAAGGCTTCCTGGCCCTGCATTTCGAGGTGCCCCTCCCCACGTTACCACATGCTCACTGTATGACTTTGGGCAAGTTGCTGGATCTCTCTGAGCCTGGGCATTCTCATCTGTAAAATGGGGATGATGACAAGGGTGAGGACTCAGTCAGGGCTGGCCCTTGTTTCCCCAAGGGTGCAGCTTGGTGCTTCTGAGGCCTGTGGTGGCCCAGGGTGGCCGCAGCCTGGCTGGGCTCTGCTGGCATCCAGAGGAGGGATGTGCCTCTTGACTCCGTCTGTGAAGTCATGCTCGGATTTGTGGTTTTGCTCAATAAACATCACCGACCCCTGCTTTGGGCAGACCGTGCTGGGCTTTAGAAACCTGGAGCGTGGGCCAAGGACCTGTGTTCAGGAGCTGAATGGGCAGTGATTTCATGACAGTGAGATGAGGTCTGTAATGGGGGTTGGTGAGGTGCCCCGCGAGCGTGTAAGAGGGCCCTTAACCAGCCTGGGCAGGGGGATATCAGGGAAGGCTTCCTGTAGGAGGACAGCTAGCTGAGACTCAGCAGCTGTGACACAGTTAGCGGCGTTGAGGGCTCTCTGGCTGGCGGGGGAGGGCACTCCGTCCAGGCAGAGGAAACTGTGAGTCCAAAGGCTTGGTGGAGAGAGTGAGAGACAGAGAGAGAGCAAGAGAGAGCGAGAGAGAGCGAGAGCCCCTCAAGTGCTTGTGTGTGCGGTTGGCTGTCCTGCCTCCAGCGATCCTGGGCTCAGGGTGACCGGCAGGAGCTGGAGCCTGACACCCACGTCCACCTCCCCTGCAGACCCCGGGTTGCAGCTGGTGGGGGTTTATGGGAAGCCTGAAGTGTGAGGAAATGTTAAGTGCCTTAGAAGTACTTTCATTATTTTAAATTGCTTAAGTGGTTTCTCAGATGGTCCTAAGTGTCCTGGTGACACAGACGTAAGATCAATTAGGAAAGTACCATAAACTCAACAAGAGAAAAACAGCCCCTCACCTGCCTTCCCTCACCCCGCGCCCACGCGGGCCTGGCTGGTCAGCGGGCACCAGGACCCCCTCCTCTTACCTGCTGACGCCGGGCCCGGAGCCCCCAACCCCTGTGCTGGGCTCTCCTGGCTTTGAGTCCTGGGAGGGGTGGCGGGGAGAGAGGGTGTGTCGGCTGCTTTGCACGGCTCTGCAGGGTAAATTTCTATAGAGTGCTGTGTCAAAGGGCAGTGTGTTTGTAATTTCTTGCCCTTCTACCTGCGAGGGTTGAGGCCTGGACTCAGAGGTGCCCTGTGGCTGGGCTTCCACCTCTGCTGCTGTCCAGGCAGGGCCTGGAAGGAGGCCCTGTGGCCGATCCTGACCTGGTCTCGAGCAGCCCAGGCCTCTGGGCAGGTCCAGCAGGAGCAGGAGGCCGGAGGGAGCTGGGGCCTCCATCCCACGCATGCCCGGGGGAGGTGCTGAGCGCTGGTGTGGTGGGTGGTTGCTGGCCAGGCAGCTGTCCGTCTGCCCCCTCCACCCCACCCTACCCATATCTGGTGTGACTAATCCCACCAAAACCTTTCCATGCCCTCACTCAGCTGTGCTTTGGAGGCCCTGGGTCTGCCTTGTGTGTCCATTTCACAGATGGGGCTCTGAGAGCTGGTGCCTCATGGGTCCTGCATCTCCCGGGGGTGGAGATGGCTGGTCCTTTGCCTCCTTCGGCTCCTCGAGGAGGGCTTCTGTTCCAGGACTGCAGGCTGTGCCCACTCCTCCCTCCAAGCCTCGGCTCAGGCACCTCTCTCCCAGGGGTGCCCTTTCTTCTTTTCTAACCAGCCTTGGGACCTTGGCAAAATCATTTAGACTGTCTGCCCCTCAGTCTTCCCATCTGCAAAATGCATCCAGACCTCATTTCACTGGATACTTTTTGCAAGGTGGTGAAGGAGGAGCTTTCCCACTTCTCCTTGGAGAGCCTTGAAACTCTTCTTTTGGGGAGCTTGAAACTATTCTTTTTGTTTTTCATGTAAACATCGTCTTAAGTATCAGGGAATCCACTGCCTCATTTCTCCTGCCCCAAGGTACACAGTGAGATGAGAGATAGAAAAACCTTGTCACCTGGAGCACCTTGTACGTATTTATTATATTAATTTTGCATAACTCACCAAAGTCCCTTTGAAACGCCACTTATTGAAACCCTACTCGTGCCTCCCTATTCTTCATGCCAGCTTCAAACCTCCTCCTCCTTTGGGACCCTCCTTGCCCATTCCAGCCCTCACCTGCCTCTGACTCCAACTCCCCATAGTCAAGAGCTTTCACCTCCTTTAGTTTCTTCATCACTGAGAGAGAGAAAGAGAGAGAGAGAAATCTTGAGGTTAGGGACTATGTTGTCTGTTTCTTTTGTGGATTCCCGCAGAATGTAGAGTGATGAGTCAAAATTTTTTGCAACAGAGAGGTGTCAATGTGAAAAAAAAAAAAGCTCTGTTCCTAAAAGAAATCAGGCACAGAACCTACTGGAAATTAGGCAGCGGGTACCTGATTCAACAATGAGTGTTTCCCTAATTCACGAGAGATCGAATGAGTGGCTGTTGTTCCAGTTTGTACAATTGTATTCAGTTGGCGATGTTTATTGAGGATCTACTATAGGCCCCAGGTTTTGCTATTGGATAAGGAAGTGGCTTTTTCCTTAGCTTTTGTTTGGTTTCCAGTTCAATTAAAAATATGTGTATTTTGTGTACAGCTTGGGGTTCAGCCTACGAATATGGTCCTTGGTTATCGGCTGTCTCAGGTACCTGCTGTAGGTGGCTTCTGAGCTTTTCTTAGCAACTGGGATGGGGCCTTAGGGCCTGGTGGAGAACTCAGGGATCAATCACAACAGTTCACAATTTACCGTCTTTCACGATCACTTCTTGATCCTAACACAACAATCCCACAAAGTGGTCAGGACACAGGCCCCATTTTACAGATGAGGAAACTGAGGTCCCAAGAAGTTGATGTGTGGGAGGCCACCTAGCCAGTAAGAATCAGAGGTGGTTTTAGAACCAGTGTCCCAGGTGCCCAGCCCTGTGCGCAGCCCTCACACACACCTGGGTGTCATGGGCAAGTCTGTTTAGTCCAGCAGCTCTTAGCGCAGGAGGCTGTGGGTGGTGTTGAAGGGGATTTGAGGCTGGAATCATGTCAGTCCTCCCTCTGCTCCATGGAGCATGTGACGGTCAGCCTCAGGTCCCTGAGTGTGAGTGTGGCCTGATGTCCCTGACTCCGTTCTGTTGGTCCTGTTATGAAAGCCAACATGTTCTTGGCAAATTTGGAAGAAAACAGAAGAGCATAAAGAGCAAGGGAAAACGGCGCATCCATCCTCCCGTCCTGGGTGGTAAACAATACGTTTGTGTATTTCCTTCTAGCCGTTCTTCTGTGTCATTTACAAAGTTGAAACCATAACATCTATGCGGTTCTGTAGCCGGCTTTTGTCCACCACACTGTAGTTGGGAGCATTTTCCAATACCCTTAAACAGTCTTTGAAACATGGTATTTCATGGCTACATAATTGCCCATCGGGGGTCCTGTCATCATTATGTGTCCCTTCTCACTGGTGGCTGGTGGGGTGTGAGGTTTCCTGGCTGCTTCCTCCGCTGTGTTTGTGCATTTCATGAGGAGACGTGATGGAGAAGGCTTGGGTGCCAGGCGGTGGGAAGCAGGAGGTGGGAGGGCCCTGCCTAATTGGGGCAGTTATCCTGGGAGAGCCAGGTGCTCAGGTGAGCGCCGTGTGCGGGCAGGTGGGAAGATGGTCATGGCAGGTGGGGTGCAGGAGTCAGAACCAGGTGTCCTTGGTGATGCTGTGGGCGTGGGATGTGGAGACCGGGAGAGTCATGCTCAGCTGAACTGCAGACATGGGGCTGGGGGGTTGTGGCCTCACTTTATTCCTGCTCAGGATGAAAGCCCCCAAAGCCCCGAAACTAAGCTCAGGGATTTCAATCCGGTGGCAGGCGTGGGGGGTGCTGTGGGCAGGTGCCCAGGCTGGCGGTGGGGGGAGGTGACCTCACCCAGACCATTTGCTGTGGACAGGTGGGATGCATGGCAGGAGGGGCCTGGGAGAAGGGGGCAGGAGCCCCGGAGCTCCCAGGGTGGCGTTGCCTTGGCAACCCACCTCACCCCCCTCGCCTGCAGACCCTCCCTCCGGCCCCTGCCACTCTCGCTCCCGTTCCCCTGGGCCGCTCTCTGAACCCCCCCCCCCCCGCTTCCGTCTGCTGGCCTCTGCTTCTGATGTTCCCTCAGCGCCTGAAGAATGCTCTGTCCATTTTTTCCTTCCTTTACATTAAAAAAAAAATTGAAGTATAACTTATACACAGTAATGTTCGCAGATTTCAGGGGAACTAGCTGATGAGCTTTTATAAATGCACGTGCCTGTGTGAGCATCAAGATACAGAACGTTTTCAGTGCCCTAGAATGTTCTCTTAAGCCCCTCCTGGTGAGCATCCCTCCCTCCCCGAGGCTGATCGGCAGCCTGACTTCTAACAGGTGGATGGGTTTTGCCTGGTTGTGAGCTTCATAGAAACGGAACCACGCAGAAGTCTGTGTCTGGCTGCTTTCACTCCTGCTGTCTGAGAGATTCCTCTTTGCGGTTGGTATATTCGTAACTTGCTCCTTTTCATTGCTCTATACTATTCTGTCATGTCATTGTTTGCGTAGTTCATCAGTGATTTGCTCATTCTGCTACTGCTGGACATTTGGGCTGAATCTGGTGCTTGCCTATTGTGAATAAAGCCACTCTGAACATTTGTGTACATGTCTCTTAGTGGGCATAAGCGCTCGTTTCTGATATATATATATATATACACACACACACATATAGAATTGCCAGCTCAGAGGCTGCATGAAGGATTAGCTTTAGGAGGCACTGTTGAACATTTTTCCTCAAAGGGATTATACCTTCTTGCCACATTTTTTTTTTTAAATTTTTTTAAGGTATGCTTTTTGGTGAGGAAGATTGGCCCTGAGCTAACATCCGTTGCCAGTCTTACTTTTTTTTGTTCCTCCCCAAAGCCCCAGTACATAGTCATGTATCTTAGTTGTAAGTCATTCTGGTTCTTCTGTGTGGGACGCTGCCTCAGCATGGCTTGATGAGCGGTGGGTAGGTCTGTGCTCAGGATCCGAACTGGCGAACCCCGGGTCACTGAAGCAGAGAGTGCGAACTTGATGACTATACCGCTGGGCTGGCCCCTCAGCACCTATTTTTGCTTTGGAAATTCCACCTGTGCTTCAAGGCCCTCTCCCATCATCCTGAGGGATGACAACACTGGTCACTGCGTGTCAGCTCTGCAAGGCACCTCTTCTCCACGGCTCTGTCCCCTGGCCTGGAACGTAGCAGATGCTTAACAAAACAAACGGTTGGATTTCTGTGCCTGGCTCTGTGTCGGGAGTGTCAGATGGGTCATCTACCGTGAGCCAGTGGCACCGGCCCGTTCTACAGGAGGGGAGACTGAGGCTCGTCTGGAAGGCAGCAGAGGCCTGCAGCGCTGCTGTCCCGGAGCCTGTGCTCATTCCACAGTTCTCGGCAGCATGTGTTTGGAATTTCTTGCTCTTTTCCAGCTCGCCCACTTTGATTTCACTCGGCCTCAGATTCTAGTCCGGGGGTTGTTGAGTTAAGTCTTGTGGGTGACCTAGTTAGCTTGTGACCCAGCCAGCTCCTTAAAGATCCTTCAGCTCTTCCTTCATCCTGAGTCTGCGCCCCAGAATCAGGGATTTCCAGGTTGGGGTAGGGGTGCCAAGGCTTTCCCATGAAATTAAAGCTCTCTTCTCGTGTGGCCAGATGTGTACCTTGTTTTTACCTTTTCAAAGTCCCTTTCTGCTGATTGTGACAATCCCTGGAGGTACCAGCCTGGCCATCGCCATTTGCATTTTCCAAGTGAAATAAGTGGGGCCCAGGGAGGTGGTGATGGGGCCAGAGTTCGTGATGGATCCTGGAGAAGAGCTGGGGTGAGAACCTTTAACCCACGTGCTGTGAAATGTTTTGGGGTGCTGGCTGCTGGTGGAGGACTGGAGTTAGGCTCAAAGCCCGGCAAGGCTTGTGCCAGGGCTCCTTTGGGAAGCCAGAAAGGCTCTTTCAGGTCATCGATTTCCTAAATGGTCTTCTAGAGCCTGAAAGGTTTGAAGCGTGGCTCCAGGGCAGCCTCTGGGTCGAAGTTCACCGCAGCCACCCAGGGAGCCGTGGCTGGCGGCCTCTGTCCTTGGTCCTGAAACAGGACTTTGCTGTTGGGCGGCTGGGAGGGGTAGCAGCGTTGGCCTTGGGGGCGCTTATGGCTTCCCGGGAGGTACTATCCTGCCACTTTTGGTGGGAGCTGGGCATGTGGCGGGGCAGACGGTGTGGGTGCCTTGATATTTTAATTGAGCCTGGAGACACGGTTGCTCTCTCTACTGTGCTAACAATGTAGGGAATAAATAATTCAGCAGTGGCTGTGTTGTGCCTGCTGTCCTCACCCATGGGGGTGGCCACACGCGTGCTCACACATACAAGCTGCTGGGTGGGCCAGGAGCTGCTATTATGGGCTGGTGGCTGGGCCAGAGGCAGCACATTGCCATCTTAACAGGGCGCTGGCCACCTCGCAACCTCAGTGATCGGTTTCCTCCTAGGCACCCCCGCAAGGAGAGGTTAGCGGAATGTGGGGCCAGCTGCTTCTTTGTGGCACTTAAAGGTCCCTTTGTCCTCAGACCAGCCTGAAATGCCAGCAACCTGGAGGAATGGCCCCTCTTAAGGGGCACTCTCCCTGGGCTGTGTTTGAACTGGTTCCATTCAGTTCAGCAAATATTTATGGAGCTCCAAGTTTGTACAAGATACCGGAGCAGGTGGTGGGGATGGGAGACATTGCCAGAGTGAATATATTTGGGTCCTTCCCGGATGGGGAGGTGTGATACAGATGTGACTTGTCGCGGCTTAAGTTGGGGTGTGGGAGGGCTGTGGTGGAGGTGCAGGCGAGAGTCTGTCGGAGCTCAGAGGTGGAGAGGTCAGTTCTGACAGGGCATGCACCGGGTGGCTGCCTGGAGGCGGTGGCTGGTGTCCTGCAGGCAGAGAGGGAGCCATGACAGTGTCCTAAGTGGAGAGGGCAGGTATGGCTGATATGGATGCGGTGGGGCTTGTGGCGTGGAGGAGGGTTGGGTGGTGGATAAGTGGAAAGGGGGCTGCAGTGGATTGGGGGGCTTAGGCCAAGAATGTGGACTTGATCCTGCAGGATGGTGCCCTGGTTGGACTTGGGGGTTAGCAATATTCCTTTGGGTGTGGAGTGGAGGGTTGGTTGCAGGCTGAGGCTTGAGGCTGAGACAGTGACTAGGAGACTGATGGAACAGTTCAGACGGGAGGTGATGGTGGCTCGGATTATGGCCTTAAGCGTAGTGTCATTCGTTCATTCATTCACCAATCCAATAGTTAGTGAGTCAAGGGTTGGGCTAGGCTAGGAGTACGGCAGTGAACAGAAACATGTACAGTCCTTGCCCACGTGGAGCTGACTCTCTAGAGGGGGAGAAAGACAGTAAACAAGATAAACAATAACTCAAGTGGCAACAGGTGCTGTGGAGGGAAACCACCCAGGTTCAGGAGGTTCGAGAGTGATGGAGGAGGGGGAGGGCTCCTTTAAACAAGGCAGTTAGAGAAGGGACATGTGAATACTGATCCAGGAAAGTAAGGAAGGGAGCCAGGTGGCTGGTTGGTGTTTTGGGTGGAGAGCACAGCCAGTGCAAAGGCCCTGAAGCAGGGACGTTCTTGGGCCATCTGAGGAACAACTGTTCAGAGAGGAGGGGAAGAGGTGGCAGGGGCTGGATCGGCAGGAGCTCCTGCGTCCCAGGACAGAGTTCAATGTTCACTCAGGTGCAATGGGCAGCCTTTGGAGGGTTCTAAGCAGAGAGGGACGGGATCAGATTTATGGTTTAAAAGGCACTCTCTGCCTGCCCTGTGTAGACTGGATTTAGAGCGCCGTCAGCTGCTCCTTGTCAGTGGGCATGGCGGAGTTCTTTGTAATAACCCTCCCTTCCCTTCCCTCCTCTTCTCCCCTCCCCTATTCCAGTGGGCAACCAACCCCCAGCCCTCCTTCACAGAAAGCCCCTGAGGAGGCTTCCAAGGGGCCTGGCAGTTCTGTGAAGCCCCGTTCCTCCCGGCTCCCTGCCCCACACCTGTGATTCCCAAACCCCAGCCCACCAGGGCTGGAACCCTCAGCCACTGCCACACAGACCTTGCACAGGGCCCTCTCTGAGCCTCTTTTCCTCACCCATAAGGTGAGCATCTTGACAAATGTCTCCCTCACTGGGTCGATGTGAGGTTTAAATGGGAGAATGCATGTGAAAGCTGTAAATGGGAGGCAGTTATTACTACAATTTTCAAAGCCAGAGGGAAGACCAAAGGGACCGGTTGAAGGGAACCCTGAGAGTAGTTATTTAAAAAACCACGACTCCAAAACGTGGCCCTGGCTGCAGCATAAATGGATTCAAAAGCTGCAGGAAAGGGGAATTTGGGGAGGCAAATGCCCAAGAAACCGCCAGAGGAAGGTGGAGGGTGTGGGGCGCATCCTTGGCCTGGGGGTGACGCAGTGACCGTTGATGCTTGTGTCCTGGGCTGGGGAGACCGAGTCCTGGCCCCTCAGGAAGGCCTTCCTCAGCTTCCCCTGTGCCCCGTGCCCCCTCCAGTCCCTTCCCACCAAGAGGTTGGGGCCAGGATGGTGCTTCCAGCTGGAACCTGCTGTGGGCCCCGAAGTGTCCTTATTTAGGGGAATGCTCATGCTCCCTGCCTTCCACAGCCAGCCCTTCCGTCCCCCACAAAGAACCCAGTGTGTCCCCCAGCCCTGTCAGACACGGCCCAACCACAGGCTCCGCCCTCTGTCCAGCCTCAGGAGGGTGGTTGACTTAACTGCTCTTCATATTTTTGGCAGAGAGCTGGCAGTGAGACGCAAGTGGGGAGTGCACTAACTGGGGGGTTCCTTCCGGGAAAGCCCTCTGATGGGCATCCTGGATCTGCCGTGGTCCTCCTGGAGCAGCTTATAGAGCTGTAAGCGGGGAGACACCGCCTCCTGGGGGCAGGGGAGAGGACGAAAAGAAAGGGCCTGTTTAATTTAGTTCCGTGTTTTATTGCTCGTTGGGTAAATAACCTTCATTAAGATAGAAGGTGGGGGATGGATGGGGAGAAGTTTGATTAATTTCGAGCTGGTTTCTCGTTTGTTAATTTTCTCCCAGTTCAGCAGGATTATTAAAACAAATTACAGACACGGCTGTCTCCTCCCTGGGCTGGAGTCGGGCTCAGCTCACGGGGAAAGATCCTGCCCCCACTTTCCTCTACAGTTATTTAATGCATCAGGGTCTGCAGGCAAGGCCCCCATTTCTTGCTGGGGGTCCTCCTCTCCCTGCAGCTTCGTGGAAGATCTGGAAACTAGGAAATGGAGTGGGGTGGGGGGCTGGGCAGGACACCCTCCCCCCAGCAGTGCCAATTACCTGGTGCGGGGGGCGAGGGGCAGGCCTGCCAGCTGCAGCCCCCACCCATGGCATCCATGGGAGGAGGACTGGCCGGTAAGTGTGGCAGGCAGCACACAGCCTCTGGGCTGCTCCAGGCTGGTGCTCCGTCCCTCAGTCCTCTCCACCCCCGGCCGCCTGGCCACTGCCTGTTCTGACCCTTTCTCGGCCCATCACTTCTTGCCCACCTTGAGCTCTGCCCCTGTCAGGCTGGATCCTGCACTGGCTACAGAAAAAATGCCCCCTGCCAGGTGTTAATGGGGGAAGCGGTCAGCACTTTCCTGCTCACTGTGGGCAGTTAGGAGTTCCAGCTGCTTGATGGACAGCTGGGTGGGGTGGCGACATTGCGGGGGGGCTGTGAACACTCTTTTGTGCTCCCCAAAATGTACTGATAATGCTGCCTCCCCTGGTCCTGATTGTACCAGTGTGTGTGTGTGTGTGTGTGTGTCTGCGCGTGTGCAGTCAGACATATGTGTCACAGTGAACCACTGTGAGTGTGTGTATGCTCGTGTGTCAGGAATGTCTGTGTAGAACTCAGGGAGTGCCTCCTGGGCACGCCTGTGTGAGCCATGTTCCTGAAGGTGGGGTGGGTGTCTCAGGTATTCCACGTGCATGTGTGTCCCTGGGTGTGCTTGCCTGTCTCAGAGCACGCTGTGTGTCTGTGTTTTCGTGTGTGTGACTCGGATGTACTTCTCTGTGTGTGCATGCATGCGTGTCTGTGTACCTGCTCTATGTGGAGTGGGCGTGGTGAGCACTTGAGAGTGTGTGTGTGTGTGTGCGTGCACATGTGTGGCTTCCCAGGACATCCCTGTGGCACACACGTGTGCAGTCCTTTGGTTTGGTGGACTGACGCTGAGCCTGCGGGTCTGGCAGGGCGGGGTCCTGGGTGTGTGTCCGTGGGAGTGCGCGTTTCCTCCTCCCTGACCCCGGCCACCATCAGCTGATGCTCTGCAGATGAGACTGGATGGTCCGGAGCTGTCCACCTGGCCTTGGCCGCCCCGAGAGGGACCATAGGGAGACTTTTAACTGCTTGGTTCCTTGCAGCCTGTGGGGCCAGAGACCACTCCCAGCGGGCTCCTGACTCTCCCTACTCCCAGCCCACCCTGGGGGACCTCCCACTGTCTTCCTCATCTCCAGGCCTGAGCTGGAGGAAGGGGCTGGGCGAAGGAGAGCTGCCAGACAGGATGGATGGCCCTGCAGCCTGGGCCAGGGGAGGGCACCCTCCTGACCTCCAGCATCTGGGAGTCTCGGCCCCTGTGCCTCATAGGCTGTCAGGGTGGCCAGTCCTGTGAGGCACAGCTGAGAGGCCGAGCCAGACACGTCCTCAAAGGGAGATACATAAAGTCAGAGTGAGGAGGGCTGTGGGTGAGGGGACAGGGCGTGGGGCAGGGCTGCTTCAGATGAGCTGTTCAGTGCCAACCTCTCTGAGAAGGTGATGCTTGATGCGAAACGTGAATGGAGTGGAAGAGTGTGCTCTGTGCTCTGAGGGGAGAAACCAGCGGGGCAGGGGGTGCTGGCTGTCAGGCTGGGCCATGCCCGAGTGCGCAGGGACAGTTTAAGGAGGCCAATGTGGCCGGAGGGAAGTGCTTTGGGGGGCTGGTTAAAGCTGAGGCCAGTGAGGCAGCAGGGCCCACAAGGCCTGGCTCTCCTTCCAAGTGAGGAGGGTTTGGGGCAGGAGCGATGTGACCTGACTCACGTGTTAAGTGGGGCTCCTGCCTGGGTGTGACCCATGTGTCCTCCATGTGTCCACGTGTGCACACGTGCAGACCTGGGCCACCAAGGGAAGGAGAACAGGCTGGATGCCCGAGCAGGGCTGCAGGTCAGGTGTAAATGCAGTAGAGAGTAAAGGACTCAGGGGCACAGTCTGAGGGCGCAGGCTGGGTCTCTGTGGCTCCAGAGAACAGACCTAGAAGCACGTGCAAGTGACAGGGATGCAGATTGCAGCTCAGAGCCCCCAGTAGCCCAGCAGGCACTGGAGCTGGAACGGGCTACCATGTGAAGTGGTGAGCTGCCCATCATGGGAGGTGAGCAAGCAGAGGCCAGAGGCCTCTGTCAGGGATGCGGCCGGGGGCAATCCCACCCTCCTCATCTAGGAGTCTGTGGTTAGAGGCTCCCCTCTTCGCGGTAACATGAGTGGGTTTGAGCAGAAACTCACTGTTGATCCCAGAGATGGGGATACTGGACCCTGCAGCAGGTGGGGGGAGATGCTTGGGGGACTCTGGCCGAGCTTCGGCTCCTCTGAATTTACTCTGCAGATGCCCGCTGTCTGCTGGCACCTCGGGAGGACCCCTCTCCAGGCTCTGCCGCTAGAGGCTGCCCCAGTGGGACCCACTGAGGCCGGGGTTGACGGGCAGAGCTTTGTCAACCCTCTGGCTTTCCTGGAGATTCTGGGGCAGGGGCCTGGATGGTGGGACAGGGTGGAAGGGGCCAAGAACCACTTGGGGCTTCCCTCTCAGAGAGAGGTGTCAGCTCAGATCACCAGGAAAATGGACACACTGGCCTGGGACAGGGAGAGCCTGTGGGCATCTCCTACTTGTCCTGTCATTGTCTGGACAGGACCCAGACGTCTCGCCAGGGGCTCCGAGGGAGGGCGGGCAACGTGGGGAGGGTTTCTGCCCCTGGCGTTGCTGGGCCCGTGTTTCAAACAGTAGCTGACGGACTGAGGATGGACGACTTCTCTCTGAGTCCTCGCCTATAAGACACAGATAATAATATCTATGTTGAAGGGTGTTGTTAGGAGTAAATTAAGTGAGGTGATGGTGGAAGGCACCATCCCGGATCGGCCCCTGGGAGCAGACCTGAGATGAGGCTCGCAGGCGGCTTTCCCGGGAGGTGACCACAGGACGCACCCGTGGAGGAGCAGCAGGAAGAATGGAAGGAGATGGGACAGGCGCCTTAGCAAGCAGGTTACCTCCGTGGGTGACAGGGCCCCTGAGCCTGGGGACTGAATATAGTCCTGTCCCCACTGCGTCCCAATAGCTGGCCCTCTGTGGGCAGGTGGAATGTGGTTGCTGAACCGAATGGAACATCTAGAAGATTCTGCAGAGGGTGCAGAGAAGTGGGAGGGCCTGGGAGAGGGCCACCCGGCTCATCCTGGCGCCCTTTGGGAGAAGCTGGGCCTTCTAGGCGGGAGGCCGACTTCTGGGCTGAGAATCCCAGGAGGCGGCTCCAGAGCTGGGGGGTCTTGGAGGGGATTCAGTGTAATCCCTCTCTCTGTGGGGGGCAGCGGGGCGTGATGGCAGACAGCCCAGCTGCGAGGGTTCCAATGTGGGCTTGGCCACTTAGCGGATGCTTATCTCTGGGCAAGTCATCGAGCTTCTCTGGACCCCCGTTCCTTCGCGGGTGAGTGGGCTGAATGCTGACACCTGTGTCTCTGACAGGTCCCTGGCGAGGACATCAGATGAACACACACGGTGCTGAGGACAGCGCCTGGCACGGAGCAAGCACTCAGTAAAGACTTTAGTTGTTGCTGTTATGATTATTAGCTGAGAAACCTGGGGAGCAGGAAGGAAGAGGGTCGAGTTCGAGGTCACAGGGCGAGTTGGTGACAGACTGGAATTCGGTTCTTCCCTCGTGGCATTCTCACAGAGCTGTGGAGGGTGACACCGAGGGAGGTGACAGGCAGGGCGGCTTCTCCTCCTGCTCTGGGCTGGTCCCTGGCCCCCTCCTCACCTGCTGATGTCACGGGGTGGCTGGAGAAGCCCCAGGAGCCCGGTTGTCTTGAAGGAATGGGCAGCTGGCCCTGGAAAGCTCATGTGCCTATGTCCTGGCCCCAGGCCCGTCCTTTGGTTTTTGGTGGGCTCAGGGTTTAGGTAGGGGCTCCCAAGTGTTTGCTACGAGGAGGGGGACACTTGGGAGCTGGAGAGCTTATGGGGAGGGCCATACTTCTCTCTGTCTCCACAGATACTCTTGGCCCAGGCCGCTCTCACTTCTCAGCTGGACGAGTGCAGTAGCCTTCCCGCTGCTCTCCCAGGCTCCTAGCTTGCCCCTTAGATCTGTTCCCTGCACAGCCTCCTCTCATGCTGAACTCTGCCATCCTCTCTATTTTTACCTTTCAGTTCTGAACCTGCCATGGGTTCTCGGCCACAGGGCCTTTGCACCTGCTGCCGCTTCTGTCCAGGATACTCTTCCCTTCCCTCTTCACCTGGGTATTACCTACCCATACTTCAAGTGTCAGCTTACTGCCCCTCCGCAGGGAGCCATCTTTGGCTGCCCTGATCAGATCCGGGCCATTTTTCCAGCTCTCACAGGCCCCCAGCGTCTTCTTCCCGGCACTTCTCAGAGGCTGATTGTGTATGTGCTGGTGTGCGTATCTGGGTAGAGACCCTCTTTCCCACTGGACTCAGCTCTGCGAAGACAAGACTTTGCTTTTGCTCGCTCTGGCTCCCCAGTGCCTCCCACGGTGCCGGGCACAGAGTGGGAGCTCGGAACATAGATTTTGAATGAATGAGTGATGGGTGGGCAGCCCCTGTCACCTCCACCCTTGCCAGGTGCCAGAAGCCCTCCCTCATTTTGCAGATGGAGGTGGGGCTTCCACAGCAAATGTCCCCCAGGAGGGAACCCTGGGGGGATACCCGCCCATTGGCCTCTTCCTGAGGGGGCTGACGAGGGCTGGGTCAGAGCAAGGGGCCACCAGTGCCGGTGGACAGCGGTGGGGCAGCTGGGACTCGGAGAAGCCGGTGGAGGTGGAGGCACCCCCAGGCTGTGTGCTCAGCAGCTGGCTCCATCCCAGGGTCCCACAGAGGCTGTGCTGGGTCAGTGGGGTGGGCGGGGGAGGGGTGAACTCCACGAGTGGCTGGCTGCCAGCCCTCCCTGTGGTCTTGGCTACATTGCTGCCCCTTGGCTTATCCATTCCTCAGTTTCCTCATCTGGACCAGGCCAGTGGTTTTCCACCTCTTTCTTAGAAGCAGAGATGTTTCCCCAACAGAATCTCGTAGAGAAACTCACTTTTTTCTTTTTCTTTTGCTGAGGAAGATTCACCCCGAGCTAACATCCGTGCCAGTCTTCCTCTATTTTAGTATGTGGGCTGCCAGCACAGCATGGCTGCTAACAGAGCAGTGTAGTTCCACGCCCAGGAACTGAACTTGGGTCGCTGAAGCAGTGTATACTGAACTTAACCACTAGGCCACAGAGCCGGCTCAGAGAAACCCATTTATGAGGATCAGGTGAAAGCACATGGCTGCTCTGGTTCCTCCATTCATTCACTGATCAGCCATATTTACTTGCAGAGCCTGCAAGATGAGGGCTTTGATGCCAGGCACTGTCCTAAGTCCTGGGGCTACGGCAGTGACTAAGGAGACAAAAACCCCTGTCCCCATGGGACTGACATTCCAGTGGGGAGGCAGACAATCAAGAGGATACATGAATGAAATGTATAGTATTGCAGGCAGGATAAGTGGGAACAGCCAGTGCAAAGGCCCTGAGGTGGGCTCCTGCCTGGTGTGTTGGGAGGAGCCGCCTGAGGCCGAGGTGGCTGGAGCAGAACGAGGTGAGGTCAGGAGTCTAGGGGGCAGACCATGTAGGGCCTCGAGAGCTGTCGAAGGACACTGGCTTTCCCTCTGTCTGAGATGGGAGCCTCTTGAGGAGAGGAGGGACATGATCTAACTTAGGTTTTAAGCAGGTCACTCTGGCAGCCAGGTGGGGAATGGACTGTGCCTGTGGAGGATGGGTGGTCATGTGGGAGGGCGAGGCCAGTGAGGAGCCTGCTGCAATAGTCTAGGCCCGAGGTGCCAGAGCCGTGGCCAGCTGGGGGCAGGGGTAGGAGGTGAGCCACGGCTGGATTCTGGATCTGTTCTCAAGGTGGAGCCAATAACATTTGCTGATAAATCAGGTGTGGTGTGTGGGAGAAAGAGGTGTCCAGGGCGTGTCCGACGCTGGCCTGAGCCGTGGTTACCTGGCTGGGAAGGACCCGGCAGACCTGGGGGTGCCATTAGACGGCTGAGGGGAGCAGGCGGTGGGCGGGGGCCTGGAGTTCAGGGGGCGTCATCAGGCTACAGGTGGCCTGGGGGTGAGTGGAGAGAGAGGGGACGGAGCACTGAGCCCCGGGGTTGCGGGTTCAGGATCAGCCACAGAGGCTGAGGAGGGGCTGCCTGAGAGGAAGGAGGGCCCCAGGGGAGCAAGGAGCCGGGCAGCCAAGCTGAGGGACTGCACGGTCACGTGTCACCAGGGGGTCAAATGCCAAGAGCCCCCAAACTACCACCTGCAGCCTGGCCGAGGGTCACCTGGTGGGCCTGTTGGGCCGCTCCTTCCGGCCGAGCTGGTTTTGTGCCCCCCTCCCCAGGGCTCAGGCCCCCTTTCCCCAGCTGAAGGCCCGGAGCTCCAGGGGCTCCCCGCTGCAGCCTGGCTCTGGCCCTGGCTGTGACATAAATTACACGGAGTGATGGCGATGTGGCTTTTATCGGCTCATGTGTTCAATAATGTTAATACATCCCATTATATCATATTATATTAATACAGAGCCATATATTACACCCGGCGCAGCACATTGACTTGACTTGGGAGAGCAATGGGCAGACGCTGTGGTTAATTTTCTCTGCGCCTGGCCACGCCTCCATCGCCGGTGCTGTCTGTGTGTGGTGGTCAGCAGGACACGGCGTAATTCCAGACGGCCCAGGCACTCCCCACTCTCTGGGGTCCTCCTGGCCCTGCCCTGACCTCGTCATCGGGCTCTGTGGAAGGGGCTTTGGGATGCCACGCCCACCCTGTGGAGGGCCCTCCCTCTGCCCTTACCCTGTGAGTCCAGGGGGCAGGGGTCCCCCACTAGACAGAGGTGGAAACTGAGGCTCAGAGGCGTGAAGCAGCATGCTTGGCGGGGGGTGGGGAAAGGCCTAGAGCGAGGACTCCCCACCGTGGCTGCTTCCCAGGTGCTGGGACGGTGTGGGCAAAGGGCAGGCGGCAGGGCGTGAGCGGGAGACCGGCCGGGCGGTCATGGGGCTGAGAGCTCCCAGGTGCTGGAGTCAGACAGAACTGGGTTCAAATCCTGCTTTGCCACTTGCTGTGTGAGTTTGTTTCTGTATTTTCTTGGGCCTCGGTTTTCTCATCTGAAAAATGAAGGTAATAGATAGCATTCCCTTCAGGGAGCTAGCGTGGGAGGACAGAATGAGATAATCGCAGTGAAGCGGTCGGCGGGGACGAGTTGTTTATCAAGCGACAGCTACTGGTCCTCTGATTGCCGCTCACACGGAGCAGCCTCTTGCCTGCTGTCCCCGCCCCCTGCTCAGCCACACCCTCAGCTTGGCCCCCTGGGGTACTGCAGCCACCCTGGGCTGGTCCCGAGCCCCCTGCCCCTTGGACACTTGGGTGTGGCCTAGTGCCCAGCGCTGCAGGCCCCCGGGTCCCCGGCACTGCGGTGGCTCAGGGAAAGCCCAGCCTTGCATCAGACAACACTGGGTGATTGGGGCATCTTCCTCGGCTCTCTGGGCTGCAGCTTCTCCTGTAAATTGGGACCACGGTTCTCACCTCAGGGCTGCTGTGAGGATGAACAGAAGGAGCGTCTGTGTTAGCACCTGCACACCTGGTGTGTGTAAATGTGTAATAATGGCTCCCAGCATCCTGGGGGTTTTCTTCCCTCTGTCCAAGCTTTAACGTCCATCTTCCCATGTGCGTCACAGTGAGGTTGATAGAGCTCAGATTCCCGCCCCTGTGCCCACTTGACTGATAAGGAGACCATGGCTCTCAGGGGAGGTGGCTTGCCCGTGGCCACACAGCGAGGCAGTGGGCAGAGGGAGTGGCGGCCTGCTTCTCACCTCGGGGGACTTGGGCCTTGAGCCCTTCCTGGAAAAGGGGCCCAGGCGCTGCGGCCCCATGCAGCTCCCCGAGGGCCTGGCCCTCCTCCAGGCTCCGGGCTCCTCGGTCCCCCGCCTCCTCCCACACGTGTCACTCTTGACAAGGTTACGGAGTCAGCATGTAGGACCGCAGAAGTGAGTGTAATTTATCGATCTACATTGCGCTTATGAAATAGGACACATGCTGATTTGAGGCTCTTGTTTGCTGTGGCCCAGCGCCCGCCCCGCCGCTCTCCGCTCCTCCCGGCGCGATCCCCGAGCGGGAGTCGCCTTTGTCAGCCCAGCCGAGCCTCTCCACGCTGCACCCTCGATTCTCTTCCAGCCTCCCTGCCTTACCGGCCCCCCCCCTTTTTTTGCCTGGGCTCCTAAGAATACATATACTGTTTAAAAGGGTGAGACCAGGGACTGAATAAAGCACTTTCTGGGGAAATATTTGTTCAAAAGCCTGTTGCCCGCATCTGTCTGGTTCTCTCCTGGAAAACATAATTCAGAACAGGCCTGGAAATTAATCCAAGTGTCTGCTTCCTCTCCTGATAAGAGGCTGGTGGCCCCGGGGAGGGGGAGGCAGAGGTGGGCGTGGGGCGGTCCCCCAGTGATTGCCTTCTGAGGTGTCGATGTGAAATCAGGGGGACAGAGTGAGGGATTCAGAAGGAGGGTCCTGCCAGGCCCTGGGCGGGGGAGGGACCCCCGAGCATCTTCCATGTGGAGCAGCCCGCTTATTGCAGAGCAATGCCATTGGCTTGCCCAGGCCAAGCGTCAGACCACCTGGGAATCTGGACTCACCACTGACTAGCTCTGTGACCTGGCAAGGCCCCGAGACTCTGAGCCTCAGTTTCCTCACCTCTCAGGTGTTCATGACACTGTGGAGCGTGTCCTCAGGTGGTCGTGTGGATGGCCTGAGCACCTGCCTTGTGTCAAGTGCTGTGCCAGGCGTCCGAGGCACAGTAGGGAGTAAAAACGGTCCCTGGATTCGTCGAACTGACGTTTAGGGGGAGGTGGATAATCATGGAACTGATATTTCAGGGGAGGTGAATAATAAATGAGATCGGTAAGTAAATATAGATCATGTCAGAAGGTGATCATTGTAATAGGGAAAATCAAAGCAGGGGAGGTGGAGATGGGTGCAGGGGAGGGAATGGGGGGGGGTCGGGAAAGGCCTTGCTGAGAAGGTGATGTTTGAGCAGTCTTGAAGGGAAGGACGTGAGGGAGCGAGCCACATATGTGTCTGGGGGAAGAGCATCCAGGCAGAGAGACTGGCCAGTGCAAAGGCCCTGAGGTAGAGTGTCCCTGGCATGTTCATGGTATAGTGAGGAGGCCAGTGTGGCTGGAGCCATGTGAGCAAGGCCAAGGTGGCAGTGGTTGGAGATGAAGTCAGAGGTAATGTGTTGAAGATACTTTGTTAAAATGCCAAGTGTTGCTGCTAGTTTTGACAGACTGCCCTGAACGGAACTGTAAAGAACATGTTATTCGCACCTGGCAGGGCCTCCCACAGGAACTCAGGTATGTAAATGATGCTGGAAAACAGGAGGCCTGTTGTCTCTCCCGTCACCTGCCCACCTTAAACACCCCAGTCCTTCCGGCTGCAAGATGCTCAGAGCTTTTCCCAAGCTATTTCCCCATTATGATGCCAGGAGAAAAAAGAGGCCACTGTGACTGTGAGACCCTGCTGAGGGCATGAGAGATGATGGATGGGGTCCTGGCCGGGGGCCTTGACCTGGTCTGTGGGGCGCCGGTGGCTGTGGAGGTGCCCATATGTCCTGGCTGTGCCTGGGGCCTCGGGGAGAAGTCGGGGCTGAGCGCCCACTCTCTGGAAGCCTTGGGTAGAGTTGGTGGTCCTAATTAAAAGCTTGGATCCAAAAGGCTTGATGATGGAATTTCTAATTAAATCAATTTCATCTCGTCTGGGAGACAGAGGTTTGCATATGATAAGCATGAAATTAATAATTATGTTTAGAAATTAGCTGTTGCCCAGAGCAGAGCCTTTTACACAACCCTCCTGGGCCCCTGGCCCCCACCCCTGCCCCGTCCTTTGTGTGGGAGACAGATGTGCCACTTCAGCCCATGGTGTGACAGCCAGGAGTGGAGGCGGGGGCTGCACCCGAGGGGAAGTAGGGCTGGCTCTGCCCGCTGCTGTCTGAGGACCCTGCCGCACAGGACATGTGGGTGGCCCTCCTTGTCACTGGAGGCTGTCGGCATCACCCTCAGATCTTGTGTGTGTGTGTGTGCATGCGCACATGTGTGTGCAAGCCCACTTGTGTAAGGGGGAGGCTGAGGTTTTATGTGACAGTTGGTAGCATGGGCTCTGGAACTGGTCCTGCTGAATTCAAATCCTGGGTTAGCCACTCACTAGCTGTGTGGCCCTGAGCAAGTTACTTAACCTCTCTGTACCTCAGTTTTGGGAGAACGGGGAGAATAAGAGGCCCTACTTCATATGGTTATTGTAAGATTCAAAGTGTTAAAGCATATAACACCACTTAGGAGAGCTCTTGGCACATAGTCAGACTCAACAAATGCTAGTTCTCGTGATGCCGATGCTGGTTGCGTGTGTGTATGTGTGTGTGTGTTTGTGTGAATTGAATTCAGTTCAGCCCAACCCAGCCTGTGATGAGTGTGAGCCTGACACATCCAGGTTCGTGAGGTGGAGATAAATAAGACTCGTTGCTGGCTCTCCTGGAGCTGGAGCATCATGCTTGTGCCCCGTGTGTCTGTCAGTACTGGTGATGCGATGCTGCGAGAACAAACAGCCTCCAGATCTCCGTGGCTTAAAATACATAAGCCTGAGTCTTGCTACATTATGTGTGTACACGAGTGGGCTGAGTGCTGTGCCCCGTCTCCTCCGGGACCTAGGCTGGTCTGGAACATTGCCGGTCACAGTAGCAGAGGGAACATGTACCCTGCACAATTAACTGCTCTGGCCCCAAAGTGATCGCATTTTCTGCTCCCGGCTCCTTGGCCAGAACGTGTCACCTGCCCCAGCCAACCACTGGGGCAGGGTGTCGAAGTCTACCACTTGCCAGGAAGGCAGGAGCTGGAAATGTCTGGACGGCTCTGAGGACCAGCCTCCAGCATCAGTCGTGTGCATGTTCGTTTATTGGTTCTCTCTCCCGCTAGAAGCGCTCCCTGAAGGCAGGAATCTGTCTGTGTGTGTCCAGCCTGCTGCCAGAAATTGTGCTCGGCACGGAGCAGGTGCTCAGTAAACTGTGAATGAATGAACCAACGGAGTTTCTGGGGACAGTGGGTGGGCTGGGAAAGCGTGGGAGGGGGAGGCTGGAGGCCACAGGCGCAGTCAAGGTGAAGGGACCGCATGGGCCTTGTGGGGCGAATTTTACCGTCTTTTAAGATAGCTGCCATCTCGGGGACCCTGATGTCCACTTCTCGGTCACAGTGGGGAAATGCTGCAGGCCCTGGTGAGGGAGGAAGTGGCCTGTGTGCTGGGAGCAGAGAAGGCCCGGGGCTACCCAGTCTCCACGCCTGGGGAGGGGCAGAGTGGGAGGCTGAGTGCCCGGGGTGGGGAGGCCTGTGGGCTCAGCTCCAGCAGAGGGCTGGGTCAGGGCTCGCCCAGCGTGGGCCGGGCAGACTGATGGATTGCACTGGGGTGTAGGCTGGAGCCCTCGAGTGACTGGATACTCGGGGCTGGGAGTCGGTGGCTGGTCTGTGTCTGCAGAGCAGAGGAACGAGACCTGATTAATGAGGGCCTCCTGAAGTGAGCGGCCCAGGCCCGCCTGACTTGGACTCCCAGAGGGTCTGCGGGGAAGGCCAGTGGCCCCCGAGTGGCCCAGTGGGTGTGGGGAAGGCCCCAGGTGTGGGGGTGGCCCTGGAGGAAGCCCTGGGGCAGGCAGCAGCCCATCCTCCTATTTGGGGCCTCTCCTTGTTTTTCCAAAAACCACCCAGATGCCAGCCTAGCCCCCTGCCCCGGGTGCCCCTCCCATCCCCACCTCCCCCAGGCCTTGGAAGTCCCTTCTCTGTCCTTTGGTAATTGGTGGTGGTAGAGGGGCATCTCCATGGGGGTAGGGCTGTGTGAGGCCTCCCTGGGGCTGTCCAGAGCTGTTGGGTCACTCTTGCCTTCTGCTCTTGAACTCCAGGGTCCCCGTGGGAGGTGGGCCTGGTCAGGGCTGAGGGCGGGGGGCCGTCAGTGCATCGTGTCTCCCTGCAGCTGCTCTGCTGTGCCCCCAGGCTCTCACCATGGCTGCCCTTCCCAGCTGCCTTGAACCCCCTTGTCCCTGTGTCTCCCTCTTTGTCCCACCCCGTTTCCCCTCTTCAGTCCGTTTACACCCTGTCCCGTGCATCAACGCCCGCTCTCTCCTCAGGGCCCGCAGTCTGACTCTCCCACGGTTCCCCTGGGGGGCCCAGTGAGTCCCTGTTGCCCCCCGCTCTCCAGCCTGGAGGCGTTTCCCTGTGAGACTGTCCTTTCCAGCCCAACCAGGCTGGGGTTCTGAAGGCCTGTGATTGGAATCTATGTCCTCAGCACCTGGCTGGGAGGGGGTCTGCGGCTCTGGGAGGCTGTGTGGAGCGCCTGCTGTGTGCCTGGCTCTCATGAGATGCACTCTGCCCCACCGGAGGGTCCCTCCTGAGGCCCCTTGAGGGTGGAGGGGCGGCTGGCAGCACCTCTGGCTCCTCTGGACACTGTGTCTCTGAGTGAAGGCCCCTTGGGAGAGGGTGCATGGCTCGTGGGGCGAGGGGTGCTGGGCGGTGCCCCCGAGCCTCTGGAAGCAGGCTCTCTCCTCCGGCCTGCTCTCTGAACCACGCAGTCCTGCCCCTGCAGCTTTCATGTACCTGAGAGCCTTGCTGCCTTTTTTCTCTGGGAGAAACAGTGGATGCTGAGAGCCATGCAGGCAGCTGAGGCCTCGAGCAGTCGGGATCAGAAGGGCAAGGAGCAGGCAGCCGACCCTGGGGCCTGCCTGCCCATGCAGGGTCCCTTCCTCCGCGAGCGAGAGGGGCCTCGGCGGGCAGATGCGGATCCTGAGGTCTCTGAGCTCTGGCCTGGACCGGCAGCCAGTGGTGGATCCCAGCCTCAATCTGTGACTGCCCGGCCTGCTTGTGGGTGGAACAGGAGATCAGTGTCAGCTGGGAAGGTGAGCCGGGCCCGAGGCCAGGTCTGGGGAAGGGAACAGGGAGACAGAGTGGCTTGTTCTGTACTTTGTTTCTGATATCTCCTGACTCTGATGCTCAGAGGGCACTTTCATCTCTCTGAGCCTCGGTTTCCTCACCTGCAAAATGGGCACAAGGTCCCAGCTTTGCCTCCCTCTCTAATAATGTTACAGTCGTGCATTGCTTTGACGGGGGCATGTTCTGAGAAATGCGTCGTTAGGTGATTTAGTCATTGTGTGAACATTGTAGAGTGCACTTACACAAACCTGGACGGTATAGCCCTCTCCACACCTAGGCTACATGGTACTAATCTTATGGGACCACTGTCATATATGCGGCCAATTGTTGACCGACACATCGTTATGCGGCATGACTGTATCGAGTATTTGCCAGGGGCCCCCATGTGTCTGTGCACTGTTTTAAGCACTTTGTGTGTATTCAGTAGTGCAGCCCTCTCAGTTGGTACTGTGGCTACTTTATAGGGGAGAAAACTGAGGCTCAGTGAGGCTACTCACTTGCCTAAGGTTGCACAGCTGGATGGCAATGCTGGGTCCCAGAGTCCCGGGCAGGCTGGCCCCAGTGTGCTGGAAGCTTAGGTGCTGTGCCCAGCATTAGGGAAGAGGAGGGAAGGGGAGCCCTCTCTCGCTCACAGTCCCCTGCTCCTCCTTTCTTTTTTCTCCTGGACACTTACCCCCATCTGACAGCTCCGTGTCACCTCTCTGCCGCCTGCCTCTGTCTGGATTGGGAGCCCCGCCAGGGCAGAGTGTCCGCCTGCCTCTCCCCGGCACTCAGAACCACGCCTGGCCGCTGGTGCTCAGTGACTAGTGGTGGGAGGAATAAATGAATGACTGTGCCGTGCACTCGTGTGCTCAGGGCACATGCTCCAGCACGTGCTCATGTGTGTGTGCGTGCAAGCTGTGTGTGCACGCATGCTGTGTGCGCGTGTGTTGCACGTGTGTGTGTATGCACACACACAGATGCACTTGGCGTTCATCTTCAGTGCTGCTCAAGCTCAGAAGCAGCTTTTGTCTTTCCCCACGTGGCAGGAAGCGCCTTGTCACCCCAGCAGCCAGAGAGGGAGAGAGGTTTATTCACACACTCCCGCCCCCTTCAGTCACTTACGCCTTTTGTGAGCGCAAGACTCTACTGGGTGCCAGCTGCAGACACACTGTGTGTCACTCAAGGCCCCTTCCCAGGGTGGGATGAATCCAGTTCCCCTTTTCATCTCCTCGTGTGGCCTTTCCCGGCACCTGGGGGAGTTTTAGAATGCCTGTTGACTTGACAAGTAGCCCAAGTCTCCTAACACCCACGAGGACGTGCCCGGGGACCCTGGAGCAGCCTGACTCGGAGCTCTGGGAGGTCTGAACAGGCTCTCTGGAGGACAAGGGCCCAGGGAGGGCTGCCTGGAGGAGGCAACGTTTGAGCTGGGCTTTGCCACACAGGGAAGATTTGGATGTAGGGAGATGAGGTCCTGGGCTCTGTGGGCAGAGGAAGACAGAGAGGAAAGAGAGGACAGACAGATGGACCTAGCATAGGACCCCTGTGGTGGGTCAGGTGCTGCTGGAATCTGGGTTCTGGCTGACTCCTGCCCCTGAGGGTATGACAGGAGGTGGGAATGTCCCCAGCACCTAGGACAGTGCCCAGCACACAGGAGGTGCTCTGTGGGTGACAGTAGGAGGGAGGAGAGAGGAAGGCGGAGAGATGGAGGAGCTGGCAGTGGGGCGGGCATGGCGGCCTCCCCATGCTCTCCGGCTGCTCTTGTGGGAGGAGAATGTTAATGGGGTGTCCCCTCACCCTCCAGCTGGGTTGCAGAGACAGCGAGAGCTGAGGAGACATCGGAGCCCCACTTGGGCCAAGTTGTCACAGTCACCCTGCCCATGGTGTCCCCAGGGCGGTCCCTGCCTCTCCCCACCTCCACTCCAGGCTGGGGTGGGACCGAGAGGGAGCCGGGAGCCATCAGCATTGCCAGCAGGAGGAGTCCCCACTAAGCATGGCCACAACTACAGGACGGCAGGGAGAAAGCTGGGGAGGGGAGTGGAGGCACAGGGGCCAGTCCTAGGAGGCAAAGGAGTCAGAGAGAGGGCCAAGAGGAGAGCGCTGCTGGGAGGAAGTGTAGAGGGAGGGGTAACAGCTCACAGAAGGGCTAAGCTTCTGAGTGCTTGCTGCCCCCCAGGTGCTGCCCTGCACGCCCCACATGGATTCCCTCATGCAACCCTCGTGAGAAAGGGATTGTGGTCATTCCCACTTTGCAGCTGAGGAAACAGGCCCAGAGAGGTGAAGAAACTTGCCCAACGTTTCCCAGCTGGTGGGTGGCAGACTTTGGATTTGAACCTGAGCAGCTTAGCTCCCAAATCTCTGCTTGAAACCATCCCCCTGGGAAACTTGGGAGGGCCTGGAGTGGAGGCCAGAACCTGCAGGGGGCGGGGTAGGAGGAGAGCTGGCAAAGGGGTCATGTGAGAGGATGCTGGCCTATCCCCTGACCCTGTTTGACCTCACCTCCCCCATCTCAGGGCTGAGTCCCTGTTCCAGGGTCTCAGGAATTGTTGGGGGCCAAGCAGGGGCCCCTCTTGGGCTCCTGAAATCAGGGCCCGGGCACTCCTGCAGGCTGCCATGCATACCCTACAGGAAGTCCATGCTTGGCCCTCCTACCTTTATGGGAAACAGAGCGGGGTGTGCAGTGCGGCAGGGGCGGCGGCCTGGGGTCTGAACACTGCTGGCCTCCCTGGGGAGGGCTCTGGGTCCTATACCCGCTGTCCATCTGTGCATCCTCTCTCCCTGCCTGTGCTGAGTGCCTGAACAGGAGGGGCTGTGGGGAGGTGGCGTGCAAGGAGGAATGAGGCATGATAGAGAGAAGTTGCCTGTGTGAGCGGCTCGTCCTGCCACCAGCCCTGAGACCTCCCTGGCCTCCTGTCCCTCTGCTGTGCGTGGGACCGTTTGACCCTGGGTGCTGTGTTGGGAGAAAACATCGGAAGTAGGAGACAAGCTTCTTCTAATTAGGAGGAGAGTGGATTTTGGGGTGTGTGGTGAGCACGCCGTGCTGAGGACCAGGCGGAGAGGTAAGCCAGCGAGCGAACCCACAAAACCATCTTCTCTCGGGACCTGCTGTGCAGCAGGCTACGCCGGGCGGTCCAGGCGCCGCGACCTCCACAACCTCCTCCAGCTCCAGCCCCGGAGTCTGGGCACTTCTGTTCAGAGGGTGACCTGGGGGTGGCATGTATTTTGTTTTATTGTTAAAAAATTAAAAAAAAAACCCAGCCATTTCAGACATGTACAAAAGTACAACAAATGGGGTGGCGAGCCCCCATGTACTCGTTGGGGCCACGCAACATTGTCATGCTCTTGGCCAATGTCATTTCTTCCACATGCTCCCAGTGTGATTCTTTGGAAGCAAATCCCACACGTCATCATGTCACTTCATCCCTAAGTATTTCAGTACATCTCTCTAAAATAGTGGGTCTCAACTGGGGACCGTTTTGCCCCCACCCCAGGACATTTGGCAATGTCTGGAGACATTTTCCGTTGTCACCGCTGGGAGAGGGGTCTGCTACCGGCATCTAGGGGACAGAGATGCTGCTAAACATCCTACGATGCCCAGGACAGCCCCCCAGTGTTGACAGCTGATGCTGAGAAGCTCCACTCTGAGACAAGGACTCTGAACACCGGCCAACCAGCCCCAACCACAAAACCATTATCAGACTGTAAAAATCACAATACTTTTAAAATCAGTCCTCAAATATCCACCGGAGTCCACATCTCCGAGGGAGCTGTTTTCAGGCGAAGTGCTCACCAGGGCGGAGGGAACTGGACTCGTGTTCAGACGCTGCTGACGGGGAGAAAGGGGACATGTGTGCTCATGAAGATTCAAGTGGGGGTTGTTTTCTAAACAGGTGCTGTGTTTGCCTGGTTCTACCTGCAAAATGTGTGAAGGGTGTGATGTGAAATGTCCCCGCCCAGCCCTGCCCCCAGCCGCCCGCTCCCCTCCCCAGAGGTGACTGGGCTGCTTTGTTTGAGAGCGTGTGAGTACGTTCTGGCCCCTCGTATGATAAGCAGGGTGCTGCTCGCACGTGGATCTGCACCTGCTTCTTTGTGGCTGTTGTTTTGACTCCACAGTGTCTCGGAGAGCCCTCGAGAGCAGTGCGTGGAAGCCTGCCTTGTTCTTTTTCACAGCTGTGTAGTATTCCTTGTATGACCGTGGCGTCTTTCACCAGGTTAGAATGGT
The DNA here is from genome assembly GCF_037783145.1 of Equus przewalskii. Lineage (NCBI taxonomy): Eukaryota > Metazoa > Chordata > Mammalia > Perissodactyla > Equidae > Equus > Equus przewalskii. The sequence goes on along the minus strand of NC_091849.1, from coordinate 34,705,067 downwards.
GCCACGGTGAATAACACAGTACGAACCATTTTATGAAGACCCAGGAACTACAGTGAGCAGGCTTGGGAGTTAACCCATAGCTGCCCAGCAAATCCAGAAAAGCAGTCAGCTGTTTCCCCTGCCCCCATCCTCACCCCCGAGGGTCCCAGGGGTGTGGGCCTTTCCCATGAGTGAGTTCAGTGAGGGGAGGCAGTGAGGGGCCCGCTGGGGCCCACCTGGGGGGCGTCACAGGGGCTGAGCTGGGCCATGCCCTTTCCGATTAGTGTGTCCTCAGTGGAAGGTGGCCCCCACTGTCCCTGGGGATAGGGACACCCTCCACATAGACCAGGTGGGGAACCACTTGTCCATGGGGCGCCCCGAATCCTCTTGCTCCTGGACCATTTCCCACCCTCAGCTGCCACTGAGGCTGACATCTGGCCACGAGTCTTTTGTCTGGGCCTGAGTCTCAGGGATTCCTTAGGGAGATGAGGTCTAAGATTTGACATTGGCCCTGATCAGTATGCCCACGCCTTCACCCTGTCACCCTGGACAACAGAGAGCAGGGCAGAGGGCACACAGGAAGGGCACGTGTTGGTGTGGACTGAGGCAGGGAATGGAGAGTGTGGGCCTGAGCAGCTCTGGGGAGCCTGGGGCAGTGCGGGGAGCCTGGGGGCCAGCCCCGGGGGTGCGGTGAGTGTGGGCCAGGGAGGAGGGAGTGCAGGCGGGTCCACGCAGCCCCTCCACATCCCTTGGGGATGGGTGGATGTCAGCCACAGGAGGAAGGGCAGTGTCAGGGCTCCACATCTCGCCCGTGCCTGGGGAGGGCCGGGTGGGGGCCGAGGAGGCAGGACGGAGCTCTGTGCTGGGGGAGCTGGGGCTGGGGTCAGGAGGCCTGCCGTCTGCTGCTGAGGCCTCTCTGGGCCCTGTGTCCCAGGCTGTGAAAAAGGGGCTTTCTGGAGGCCCCGCCCACCCTGGCCTCCTGGGATTCCGTCTGTAGGGTGGGTGGGCTGGGGTTGGGTGGAGCTGGAACCTGGGCTCTGTTCCCTCTGAGCTAGGCAGGAGGAAAGAGCCTGAGCCCAGGGGGAGCTTGGAGACAGGTCCTGGGGGGTAGTAATGTGAGGGGCTGCCTGGGGGAAGGGAAGGAGATGGGCCAAATGAGCTGACCCCTCCGGGCCCCTCTAGACACCCACCCCCATCCCATCTCCAGGCCAAACCATCTCACCCACTGGGGGCTTTTCCTAGGGGGGCATCTTCCAGCTCTTTAGGTAAATTGAGACATCCAGAGGCTCCTGGGGTGTGAGTATGTGTCCGTGGCATGTACGTATGTGTCTTTGGGGGACCACCAGCCGCGGGACCCAGGTGAGGCGGGCAGACTTTCTGGAGGAGGAGAACCAGTCACTTCTCAGCCTGATGCCAGCCTCACTCCTGCTGGACAGGGCGAGGGCCCCAGGGGGCCAGGATCAGGGGATAACAGAGTGGAGGTGGGGGGCACGGGGACCCCAGGCTGGAGCCAGGGGCAGGGCCGACTAACCATTTGGCCCTCCTCTCTGGGTCTGTTTCCTCCTCTGATAAGTGGGCGAGGACCCATGCCGTCCATGCCCCAGGGTCTCCCCCAGGACAGGAGGAGGTGGTGCCCGTGGGAAGAGCTGGGACGGTCCCAAGGCTGTGGGGATGGGAAGGGGGTTGGTGTGCAGGGCACGGTGCTGGCTGGGCAGGGTGGGGTGCCAGCTGCCCCCATCAGCGGCCCCTCTCGCCTCCAGATCCCCCAGATCAGCTACGCCTCCACAGCCCCCGACCTGAGCGACAACAGCCGCTACGACTTCTTCTCCCGTGTGGTGCCCTCGGACACGTACCAGGCCCAGGCCATGGTGGACATCGTCCGTGCCCTCAAGTGGAACTACGTGTCCACGCTGGCCTCGGAGGGCAGCTACGGCGAGAGCGGTGTGGAGGCCTTCATCCAGAAGTCGCGGGAGGACGGTGAGTCCCGTGGGTCACGCTTAGGGATGGGGGGATGTCACAGCACGGTACCCAGCGCTGCACTAGAGCCGCTCGCAGGTCCTGCTGTGGGCTCTGCCTGCCCCAAGCCACTCTCCTCGTGGGCCTCGGTCTCTCCCTTGAGCGCTGGGGACTGGCCTGTGGCCTCAGCGGGTGGTGACGTGACTCCTGGGCCAGGGGGTGGGTATGAATAACTTTTGCACACGTGGCCAGGCGGACAGAGGGACCATCAATGTCCCTGGCACGGGAGCCAGTGGAACAGCTGCTTGTTCTCAGGCAGAGAGGAGGGAACAGGGTTGGGATGGAGGTGGCCTTGTTTCAGGGGGTCTCAGGGACCCAGGGGGCCAGCCGGCAGGTTCTTGGAGCAAGGGTTGTTTGAGTCCCTTGAAGGGAGCAGTCTGCTGGGGGTGAGGGGCAGGGCTGTGCTGGCTGTGGCTTCAGTGACGTAGGTGCCCCCCGGGGTGGATCTGAGGAAGTGTTGGAAAGTGATGTGCTCTCCTCGAGGTCCCCCACTCACCACGTGCCTCCTTTCCCGCATTAAGCTCACTGTATTCCCTTAACTGCGGTCCTTAGAAGCTCCGGGTCGTAAAGCTTTTAGTTATGAGCAAGCAAGGAGGCTAACGTGACAAGGGTTCAGAGCTCGGCGGGCCCGAAGCCTGGGCCTCTGAGGGCATCAGACTGATGGCCGTGCTGAGGAAGGGGCTGTGGTACCTGGTACCGGGGGCGTCCGGGCAGCAGGTTGGCCCCTGGGTCGGGGGAATCCACCTGGGTTGGGCGAGCTTTGCCAAGAGGGATGGCTCAGTGCGGGCCGTGGGGCTGAGGGATGGCGCCTGTCATGCATGGGGTGTGGGGGGAGCAAGGAGACCCTGCCCCCTCCTGGCAGACCCAGCTCCCTGCAGAGGGGGGCCCCCGGTGCCCACCTCCTAAGGCCCTGTCTCTAAATAGCTCACTGTGGTGCCCTCAACCTTGGGGGATGGCGTCTATATATTTATACCCGTATAACCCCGGGACTCTTAATTGCTTTTCCTAAGGAACACAGAGTGTCCAGAGGCTGGCGCTGGCAACACCCTGCGGGCATAATCCTGCTATAAATCTCAGATAAGCCCCTTTAATTGTACAGCTGAGGCAGCTCGGTGCCTGTGACCTGGTGGAGAGGGAGCAAGGCCTGGAAGTGGGGCAGTGCTGGCTGATGGCTGCCGCTCTGGGCCACTCCCCACTCCAGCAGCTGGGCCCCCGGCAGAGGGAAGCAGGGGGTGGACGGGACCCCCTCCCACCTCCGGGCAGGTGGGCGGCAGCTCCCTAGGGCCCCCTGTGGCAGTGTCAGACGCCCTCCCCATGCCAGCCCCTCCCTCTGGCTGCCCACCTCTTCTTTCCTCCTTTGCTCAGAATCAGGCACCTCTCTCTGGGCCGGCCCCACCCACCCTGCTCTGGCACTTCCTCTCCTCCCTGTGGCCTGAATCCTTCCCCAAACAAGCCCACTGCCTTTCTGTTTAAGATGCGACCTCTGGGGGCCGGCCCAATGGCCGAGTGGTTAAGTTTGCGTACTCTGCCTCAGCGGCCCAGGGTTTCAAAACGCTGGTTCAGATCCTTGGCGTGGATGCGGCACCACTCATCAGGCCATGCTGAGGCAGCATCCCACATGCCACAACTAGAAGGACCTACAACTAAAATATACAACTATGTACTGGGGCTTTGGGGAGAAAGGAAAAAAAAAGTTGGCAACAGATGTTAGTTCAGGGCCAATCTTTGGGGAAAAAAAAGTGCAACCTCTGCAGGATTTGGGGACAAAGGTGCCTGATAGGGGCAGGGACAGAAGGCCCAGAATCTTAGTGTTCAGTTGTGCTCAGTCCCTGCCGTGAGGGACCGGGAAGCCATCTCCATACTAAGCCAGCCTCCCTGTGTGCCCAGCACACCCTGAGCGCCTGTTTTACCCCCGTCGACCTGGGTGATCGTCCCTACCCTAGGAGGGAGGTGCCCCCATCTTACAGGGGAGGAAGCTGAGGCACAGAGAGGCCGAATAGTAACTGGCACCCGGTCACACCGCAAGTTAGAGGTGGAGAAGGGGTTTGAAGCCAGACATCTGGCTCCTGGACTAGAGGTCTTACCTGCTTCTGTGTTCTTGTCACTCTGTCTTCTGCCCCTGTTTCCCACCCATTAACTGAGACCCACATGGCCCAGCCCTGTGCAAGGGATGGGGGTATGACTGACACACACACGCACACACACACACACACACACACACACGGCCTGGAGGGACATATGCTGACGTGTTAGGAGCGGGAGAGCACAGGATTGGGGTGGGGTCTGGGCCTTGCAGTGGGGCTGAAGCTGAGACTCTTTGTTTGAATTTTCCACAAAGCATCTAATCAGGCATTGGGTAGTTAGAAAAAATAAAGTCTACTCAATGTTGTTTAAAAGAGAAATAAGAGAAAAGCTACTCTGCCAGGGCCTCCAGGTGGGGCGCTCCTGCCCTGGCACAGGGGCCCCTCTCCGTGCCCCTGCCTCCCGCCCCCTGCTGAGGGCTGGCCTCCCACCGGCCGGACCTCCCACATCCCCAGACCCTCCTGCTGTCCCCCCATGCAGGGTGGCAGCCCCGGGGGCCCTTGAGGACGGGCAGCTGGGTCTCTCGGCCCCACCTGCTCACTGAACCGTGATTTGGAGGACCGTCTTTAGGAGGGTGAAAGGCAGAGGAGAGAGAAAGCCGCGCTCCAGCTGCCAAATTGAAATCAGAATTGAGCGACTGGTAGAAAGAGGCCGCTGTACCTTGTAGCCTAATCCCTGCGAAAGATTAAAGATGTCTTTGGCCGTATATTGTATTGATTCGGCCTCTGAAGTATGAATCATCTGTGAGTGGCTCACAGGAGCGCCGGGGAGCGGGGCCGAGGGGAGGGTGCGCTCGCCAGGCTGAGGAGGCACCGCAGAGCCCTGGCAGAGCTTGTCCAGCAAGTCCTGGGTGCCTACTGTGTGCCGGGCTCGGGGTCCTGCAGGGGACATAATTATACCCATTTTATAGAGGAGGAAACTGAGGCCAGAGAAGGTAGGCCACTTTCCCAAGGCCACACAGCCGGAATGTTGAGGAGCCGGGACTGGAACCCAGCTCTGTCCTCCAGGTGGGAAGCTCCCGGGTAGTTCCCAGCACTGACCATTGGCATAGGGCTTAGAGGAAGCCCTGGCACCAAATGTCCCAGCCCCCATCAGTGCCGACCCCCTCACCCCATTTACTCAGTCGTGTGTCTTAGGCCCTGGGCAGTCCTGTGGCCCTTGACCGAGCCCTACCCCATGCCGGGTACCCTCTAAGCCTGCACTGTCATGAATCCTGGTGACAACCCTGTGGGCTTGGTGCTTTTGTCCCCATTTTACAGATGGGGGAACTGAGGCTCAGAGGGGTGAGGTGGCTCGCCCAGGCTCACACAGCGAGGTGTTGGAGCAGGACTTGGAGCCGGGTTGTCAGACCCAGGCCCTTCCGCCCCACGCCTCTGTCTCCACCGGCTTGCATCACACGGGCAGCAGCACGTGGTTAATGGGCAGGTTCTGGCCGACAGACCTGGGCCCTGGCTTGGCCACTTCCTGGCTGTGTGATCCTGGGCAAGTCACTCAGCCTCTCCTGGTTCCTCATCTGTGAAATGAGCTAAAGACTGGTTGTTAGAGTGAAATGCGCTGCTGGCCCCTGGATGAGGGACTCAGGAATGCACATGGGACGGTTGTTATCGGGGATCCGACTGCCTGGCCCCCCCCCCGGTGCCTGGCCTGGAAGGCCTGAGGGGGCCCTGCTGTGCCCTGACCGAGGCTGAGGGCTGTGTCCAGGGACAGCCCTAGGGACCAGACCACAGGAGCCCAGGCCAGCCTGGTTCCTACAGGACAGCTGGCCTGGTGGTGAGGTGGTGGCATCAAGGTGAGTCCCAAAGATGCCAGGGCAGGACGCGTGTGTTCGTATGGGGAGGGGTGCACGCATGTGGCTTTCTGGATGTGTAAGTGTCAGGCCTGCCTCAGTAGGGGTGTCCGTGGACAGGCCCGTGTGCATGTGTGTGCTCGTGTGAGGTGCCTGGTGCATCACCCCATCTGTGCGCGTATGTGTGGCTGCAGCCAGGACTCCCTCCCCACGCTAGGCCGAGGCTGCCCGATGGAAGGGGAGGCACAGAGCCGGGCTGGATTAGGCATGCAGAGCAGGCCCCGCCTGGGCTCCGGAGATAGTGTGGTGAGTCACCTCAGAGGGAGAGGCGCAGACGTGGCCCTGCCCTCGTTGCCTCCCATGGTGGTCCTGGGCGCTCTCAGGGCTGGGGTCTGGAGCATAAACTTTTATATCCCTACAGCCTTTCCGTATCCATGGGGCCCAGGTGAGCCTCAGTTTACCTGAACTTGTCCTCCATTTCACAGATCATAAAAAGCACGGCTCAGGGAAGTTAAGGGGCCTGCCTCGGGTCACACGGAAGTGTTCCTGTGTGGGTGATGGGAGAATGGATGAATGGATGATACTAGGAGGTAACATTTATGGAGCCCTCCTGTGGACCAGATTCTGTTTTGTGTGTTTCATACATGTTAATTCATTTAGCTCTCAAGGCAACTTCATTATACAGATTGCAAAACTGAAGCTCAGAGAGGTTGAGTAACTCTCCTGAGACCACACAGCTGGAAAGTACCAGGAGTGGAATTTGAATCCAGCAGATGGTCTCCCCACCTCTGGTGCATATGGCAGGAAGGACTGTGGCAGGAGCTCCTGGCAGGGACCTCTCCATGGTGTCACCCAGGGAGTTTGGCTCTGGTCCTCTTGGGTGGGCGATTCCAGCAGCCCTGGGCACATCCAGGCCTGTGCTGCTGGAGTGGGGACAAGGTGGCCTCTCTGGATGTGGCAGGAAGGAGCATGGGGGCTCAGACCTGCTTCTTGAAGGACGTCCTGTCCCATGCACAGCGGGACCTTCTGAGGCCTCATCTCCCCGCTGTGTCCCTGAGTCCCCATTGATATTCCGGAGACGCTGCTGAGTCAAGCTGTTGCCGGTCTGACCTCCAGCTCCGGCTCCCAGGGCTGAGCGTCAGACTTGCATTTAGATGGTTCCTGTCTGTGCAGTGGCACGGACAGCGACTGGCAGGGCCGGCAGCTGGAGGCACAAATCTGGGGTGCCATCTCATCCCCCTGGCTATGTGACATCTCTGGGCTCAGCTTCTCTGGCTGTAAATGGAACACTCGCCTCCTGGAGGCTCTTGGGGGGGGATGGGGGAAGAGCTTGGCCAGCTGGAAGGAGCTGTGCCACCTGGAGGCACTGGCACTGCTTATGTTTCTGGGAGACCAGAGAAGAGAGATTTGCCCCAGGGCACCCCCAACATCCAAAAACCCTAAAGGTGGATATTTAGAGGGCCTGCTCCCCTTTCTGCTGCCTGCCCGTCACCTCCATGACCGTATCTCCTTCCATTCGCCTCTCCATCTCTCTGCTCCAGCCACACCAGCCTCCTTACTGCTCCTCTAACACTCTAGGCGCAAGCTACCTCAGGGCCTTTGCACTGGCTGCGCCCTCTGCCTGGAAAACTCTTTCCCTGGATATCCATGTGGCCCACATCCTTAGTGTATTCAGCTGTCCTCCCAGGTGTCCCTTCTTCAGAGAGGCGTCTCGGACCACCCAATCTAAAATAGCTCCTTCTCCAGCCCATCATTCTCCACCCTCTGTACCCTGCTGTTGTTCTTTCTAGCACTTGACAAGTAAATTTTTATTTGTTTATGGTCCTTGAGGGCAGATTTTTTTGCCTGTTTTCTTTTCTGCTGCATCCCCAGCATCTATTACAGCTCCTGGCACACAGTAGTTGCTCAATAAATGCTCAAAAAAAAAAAAAAAGCCGGTAGTGGATGGTTGATCACAAAATCCAGCCCCCGACTACTCACTTCTTTAGCCCTCCTCCCAGCCCTTGGGCCTGAGAGGTTGCTCTCCCAGCCTCCAGAAGGGCAAACTGAGGCTGACAGAACATGGGTATCCCGGGTTGGGCCAGGCTGCCCTGGGACCCCTCCTCCTCCCCCACTGAGCTCCCTGGCTGTCCCCCCGGCTCCCCCTGAGTCACTGAGGACAGCAGCCCTTTCCCGGAGGCAGAGGCAGGGATGGGAGGACTCGGCCTGTCTGCAGCAGCATCAGGCTGCAGTGGGGGTCCGGCTGCTTCCCCTTTCTCACTGCAGCGCCTGCCTCGGATGCCTCCTCCTGAGGTGCTGCCTGCCCTGGAGGGAGGGTGGGGGGCGCGAAGAGGCTCAGCCTTCCAGCCCCTGCTCAAGTCTCCCAGCTGGGCTGGGCTCCACGGATGCATTTCACACCTGCTGGGCCCCCAGTCCCGTGTGGGGAGAGGAGGCAGGCCGTGGGCCCTCCCTCGGTGGGTGCTCGGGGCGTGCGGGGAGGAGAGTGCACGGCCAGACCTGGCACCCTGCTCTGCACGCAGCAGGTGCTCAGTAGAGTTTGCCTGAAGGATGAGTGAAGGGATGCGGTGCTGCCTCTGTTGAAGCGGAGAGACGTGCTCCAGGGCTGTAGGGGGCCCAGCCCAGCATGGCGGCCAGGCCGGCAGGGCTTGGAGGAGGGGCATGTGGGCAAGTGGAGAGGAAGGAAAGGGCATGCCAGGTCGGGGAACAGCATGAGCAAGAGCCAGGAGGTAGGAATGAACAAGGCAGATGGGACCCCCATGAGGGGCCTGGCCTGGTCCTAGTGGCCATGGGGCAGGGACCAATGGGAGACGGAGCTGAGCAGAGTTTCTCTTAGGCCAAATGTTTGGCATTTGGGTTGTGCCCGCGTGCCCGAGGGAGTGTGTTAGCGCACCCCGCCTCCACCTGCCGCATCCGACTTGCTCGGGGCCCGCAGGGCCTCTCTGCCCTTCCGGGCTCAGGGCCAGGGCCCTGCTCCCTGCAGGCAGGTGCTCACATGGGGGGTGGTCTTCCCCAGGGCTCCCCACCTGGGAAGCCCCAGTGCCTGTTGAACCTTCCCTCTGCCTTTTCCACTCGACTCTGGGGTCCCTGAGGCTCCGAAGGGACAAGACCCACTCGGCTCTGTGCCCCGTGCCCTCCCTTGCATATAGCAGAGCCTCAATAGATGTTTGTAGGATGAAGAAATGAGTGAATAGACAACTGGCCCTGCGCCGCTGGGGCCTCCTTGTCCATCAGTAACAGGTGCGCATGCATCAGCTCATCTCCAGGGTGCTGCTCTGACGTCCGACAGCCTGTGTCCTCACAGCCCGCGGCCCTGACTCCAGGCATTTTTCTTGGAAGCAAAGACCGTCATGGCTTGTTCTCCACCATTCTGGCTCATTCTGAAAACACCATCAGACATTCACTGCAAACTACTTATTTAGGATGCTTCTCTCAGAGGAGAGCTGGAAAATGAAGCATCCGTCAAGCCCAAGGGAGCGGATGTCCAATGGTGGCACGGCAGGGCTTGTCTTTTGGTTCAGGGATGGTTGGGGCCAACTGCATGAGGACAGAGCTGGAGCACGCAGCCTCCTCGCCCCCAGTCAGATGAAACGTGGTTTAAATTGGCCAAGGGGGCGGGGAGCTGGGAGCAGGGGAGGGTCCTGGCTTTAGCTTGGTGTATCTGAGCGTGGGGTGGCTTGTACCATCTTCTCAGGGGGACACCTCTGGTCTCTCCCTCCAACTGCCTCCTGGAATCACAGCCCAGGGACCCAGCACTCGGGACCACCATGCCCTGCCTGCTGACCATGTATCTTCCAAGGATGCGGGGGGGACGTGGGCCCCACCTCCTGGCCAGTCCCCCCCATTCCAGCTTATCAACCAGGTCACCTTGAACTTGAGACAGATTGCATCTTCTGCTCCCTGGTCTGCCACCCGTCACTCTGCTGTGGGTGGAAATTAAGTGGACCTGGCGTGGGCGCTCCCCACTGAGCCATGAGGCCCACCATGTGCCAGCTGGGTCTCCAGGCAGGCACTGAGAGATTGGCAAGGTGTTGGCAATAATGTGACTGCTCGGTGATTGCCAGGTCAATCTCTATCCCGCTATGAAGATGAACCCCGCGCTGGCCTGGCCTGCCTCAGGGACTTCACTTGTCCATTCTGATTTCTCTGCCACTCTGGGCTGTGGCGGGGCGCTGACATCTCTTGGTTTTGTGAGTCCCCTGGGTTGGGTGTCATTGGGCCGCTCTTGCTCTCTCTGTCTCGTCTCTGATGTGTTCGCCCCGGCCTATCAAGACAGGGACAAGCTCCCATCCGAGTTCACCTCTGAGCTTGACGGAATGACAGGAGGAAGACATTAGACTCCAAGCCCTTTTTGCCCTGAATTTGCATCCCTTCCCTCCTGGACAGGAAGCAGCATTTCCTTTCACCGGCCTCCTTTGGGGAACATGTTTGAAGATTTCTTTGGCGTTTAAAAAAATTTCCCTCTGCTGGTTGTAGCCCCTTTGTGGCTTCGGCCTTTTGAATCCTGTCCTCTGGATGACACAGTAGAGTGGAGTGGTTAAGAGCCTGTGTGCCTGCTCTGCCACTGTGAGCTGTGCCGCCTTGAGGAGTCACTTGAGGCCTCTGGGCCTCAGGCTCCACCTTGTGAAATGGACATATTAATAGTATCTCCTGTATAGGTTGCTGTGTGCATTAAGTGAGTTAACACAGGTGGAGCACTTAGCACGGTCTGGGCCCTGCACTGAGCTGTGAAATGTGTCGGTTGTCATCATCATTAACCAGAGTAGGGAAGTTGGGGCCCAGTTCTAGTCCTGGCTCCGTCTCTGGGTGGCTGTGTGACCCTGAGCTGGTCACTTTCCCTCTCTGAGCCTCAGCCTCATCACCAATGTGAAAGTGATGGGTCAGGGGACCTCTGAGGCCCCTCATGACATGACGTGGGTCCTCACATCCCTTACCCACCTCTCTTGGGTTTTCTATCTGTCTTGTCACATGCGGTCCAGGTACCACGGGGTTGGCCTCTGGCTTCCGGTGTGTCTGTTGTTCTTGGGCCCAGACCTGAGCCCACGGGGCAGCCACATCCACAGCAACCTGCTTCCTCAGCACTTTCGGCCTCTTGGGTTTCTGGACTCTGATCCTTTTGACAGATGAATCTCTAAACCTGGTTTGAACCCCATTTTCTTCAAGTTCACTTTCCTGCCCGAGTTTCTTTCTTCTCCCACTCCTGAGCCTCTTCTCTGGGCACACACTGGGTTTTCTCCTCCCAGGCTCCCGTGGACGGACGGGGATCCCTCCCGATTTCCTCCCTTCATTAAGGAACCAGCGGTGAAGTGAAGGCATTGACCTTCCCGCCCTTCCCCCTCCAGCTGTGGCCTTGACCTCCAGGAACCCTCTTCACCCCTCTGCTGACTGCTGGATTTCAGGCTGTTTTCCTATCTGAGGCGGGTCCCCAGCACCCGAGTCCCCTACTCTGAGCTCCTTGGAGATGTAGCTAAAGCAAGCCCATCCCACTCATTGTTTGCAGCTCTGGAAGGACCCTGCGGGCTCCCCATTCTCCTCCTTCCCTACCCCGAGGCTCCCTGCTTCAGGCTGGTACGGGGTGCTGAGTGTCCTGGGTGGGATCCCTGTCTCAGTCCCATCCCCTACTCCTGTGTGACCTCAGCAAGTCCCTTCCCCTCTCTGAGCCTGCAGTTCTTCCTTGTGAGACCAGGAAGGAGCTGTGTGCCTTCTTCTATGGGCTCATGACATGGACACACCGAGGGATGCCCGCAGCCGTCTTCCCCTTGTGTCCACCCACCCAGCCCTCTTCCCAGGCTCTGCCTCCTGCATCAGTCCCTCAGCAGCCTGGCCTGCCCTTTGTGAAGAGCCCTGGACCCCCTTTTGTTTTAATATACGTATTTCTAGGAACGTCTCATTAACGGTCCTCACAGAAGCTGCCAGGCCCTGGCCCCAGCCTCGGCCCCTGCATGGCCGTCTTGAGAATTGTCCCCATTTTACAGGGGAGGTGACAGTGGCCCAGGCTGCCCGAGGCCTTGCCCAGGCCCTCCCAGCTGGTCAGTGGCAGAGCTGGGGTTTGCACTCGTGTACGTGCCCTGTGCTGGAGCTCGAGGGAAGGAAGGGGAGCCCTCCTTTAATGAGGGATTTGATTCCTTTCATGGCCTTCTCCGGGGACGCACTGGTGGGTCACTCAGATTAATGAACCTAGGGGCACACGACCCCCCACAGAGGCCAGAGGTTCTCTCAGCCAGGAAAGGACGAGGTGGAGCAGCTCCTGTGATGGGGAGTGTGTGTGTGTGAGTGCATGTGACAGGAGTCGCCGTGTCCTGTGTGGCCGTGTATGAGCCTGGGAGGGGCCCTGTCTAAAAGTGAGCGTAACAGGCCCTGGAGTGGAGAGGGATGCGTCCTCTAGCGGTCGCTCCTTCAGTGCTGGCTCTCCTCATGCTCCTGGGGTTTTCCGGGGTTCAGAGGACAGAGTCCAGGCCTCCAAGCCACACAGAGCCTGCTCCGTGGGGATGTGGCCGGTGGGGAGTCGGGGGGGGGGTGTCATTTCTTCCTTTTGCTCTTCAGCCCTTTCATCTCTTGCCTCTGCACAGTAATTCATTCATTTGCTGAATAAATATTTATTGAGCACCTACTGTGTGCCAGGCATTGACCCAGAACCCTGGGGATACAGCGGTGGACTAAACGGATAAAGATCTCTGGCCTTGTGGGTTCACATTTGGGGAGAAGGCCAGACGCAGTTTACAGTTGACAAGTAAATACATGACTATATACTGGAATTTCTGATGGGAGCTGATGGGCATCATTATGAAGAAGCATAAAGCAGTGTATGTGGACAGAAGAGGGCAGGTGGAGGAGACTGTTGCATACAAGGGGTTAGCAAAGGCCCGTCTGCAGAGAGGACATTCGGGCACAGCCCCGAATGCAGTGAGGGAGTGAGCCATGTGGACATCTGCGGGGAGAGTGCCCCAGGCAGACGAGCCAGACAGGGCAAAGACCCCCAGGTGGGAGGCTACCTGGCATTTGGGGCATAGCCAAGAAATGGGAGCAGAATGAGCGAGAGGGAGAGAAGCAGAAGAGGCGGGACAGAGCACGTGGGTCTTGTGGGCCACGGTGAGGACTTTGGCCTTTGCTCTGAGTGAGATGGGAGCCATTGGAGGGTTGTGAGCAGAGGAGGAACGTGAGATGACTTGGGCAATGTTCCTCTGGCTGTTGTGGAATAGACTGTGCGGCTGAGGCAGGAAGGCCGGTGAGGAGGCCCACCGTCATCCATGCTTGGACCACGGGGTGGGGTGGTGAGAAGGGACAGATTTGGAGTGTATTTTGAAGCTGGAGCCCGCAGGACTGGCTCCCGGGTTGCCTGGGCGGAGGGCAGCGGCGCGACCCAGGCACGCCTGGCTTCAGCACCAGGGAGAGCGGCCCTGGCCCTAAGGCCGGGCGTCCGGAGAAGCGTCTGGGCTCCGACAAACAGCCGTCCAGCTCTCGGCCAGTCTGTGGACGCTGAGCGAAGCCTCCTCTGTCAAGTGCAGGTCCTTTCCCCTCGATTTTGTTATCAATTTCCTTTTGAGCCAAATATGTTTATTTCTGGGCACGGCTGCGAATCCTTTTCGGGATTAGGCAGGTCTGAATGCAATTATATAGCTGAGATGAGAGGTTTGAAAGCAGTTGTCTCCAAAAATCCGGGCGTCTGGCTGAACTGTTGTTGCTGGGAGGGGGAGGCCAGGGCGCGAAGGGGGAGGGGAGCTTCCTAGGGGAGGGGCGATGGAAGGAGAGCCTTGAAGAACAGGTGGATCATCCTGGGGGAACGGGAGGGCATCCTGGGTAGTGGAGCTGCTGACTGAGTTTGGTCCTTCATGCTGCCTTCCTTCTGAGAGTGAGGGGCGGCATTCCTGAGAGAGCAGTAGGCCACCATGAGCGGGGTGGGCCAGCCCATGGCAGAGAGGGCTGCCCCCTGGGACTGCCATGGACTTACTGTGTGTCTTTGGACAAGCCCCTGTTCCTGTTTGGCTCTCAGTTTCTCAATCTGTAAAATGGGGATAATGGTAGTCCCTACTTTGCTGGTTGTTGTAAGAATGACAAAAACAGATGAATTAGCCATCAGAAAGGCTGAGAAAGGGCTGGAGGGGGTGAGGGGCTGCCTCTGAGGCCTCAGACCCCAAGGGTGAGCACTTGGCCCTTTCCTGGTGGGGGTTCTCCCCGCTCCCATTGTGACCACCCTCCTTTTCTCTCAACTTGCATGGTGCATCATATCCGTGCCCCATTTTGCTGTAGACAGAATGATCATATGGATATTCTATGCAAATTCTCATTTTTAATGAGCCAGAAGGAAAGCTAATGACCATCTTGCAGGCGTCTTGGGGCCCCAGGGAGGCCTTGGGATGGGGGGAAGGAGGACAGAGTGACAAACAAGAGAAGAGAGGAGGGAGGGAGGAGAATGAAACTGGAGGAGGGATGCAGTGGGGACTGCGGGGGCGGGGGGAGGGGGAAGCACGGGTCCCATGTACCGTCTCCCAGGGCCGGCCTGCCCCATGTTACAGATAAGGAAACAGGCTCAGAGAGAGGAGGCAACTTGCCAGTCCATCCCAGAAGGTGGGACAGAGGGAGAGAAAGGCAGAGAGGAGGGGCTGGGGAAAAGGGAGGTGGAGGTGCTGGGACTCGGTTCTCACTTGTGGGGCTCAGTTTCCTTATCTGTACAATGGTCATAATATCTACTTGGGAGGAGCTAATGAGAGAACACGTGCAAAAATTATTCAACCAAGGAGTGCTGCATGAACGTGAGGGGCCATGGAGTAACGGGGAGCAGTGTGCGTGTGTGTTAGAGAGAGGAAGAAGGAGGAGACGAAGGATGGGGCGCCAGAGTGACTGGGGGAAATCAGGAGGAGGAAGGCGGAGGGACAGGAACTGGAGACGGGGCCAAGAGACGATCTGGACGATAGGCCAGCTCTTCATTAATTACTTAGTCTGTTCATTCCTTCATATGTTCGTTCATGCTTTCATTCCTCAGCATCTGTCATCTACTTTCTAGGTGGATGTCAGCTCCTCGAGGGCAGGATTCTTGTCTGTCCTATTCTTGACCGTCCTCACAGTGTCTAGGACCGCACCTGGCACTGGAGGGTGCTTTGTCAGTTGTTGCTGAATCAATGCATGCTCTGTGTCCAGCAGTGGGGCCGGCAGCAGCCATCTCCCTGGAGGTCAGAGGCTGGTGGGCACAGACACATCTAGTCCAATAATTTCCATTCACTGTGCTCAGTGCAGCAATGGAGACGTTGGGATTGTTGTGGGCACCCAGGGGAGAAGGAGCCGGGGGTCACCCACAAAGGCTTCCTGGAGGAAGGGGCCTGAGCTGAATCCTCAAGGACGGACGGGAGGTGACTTGAAGGAGTCTAGGAAGAGGAGTTGCATAAAGGCAGAGGGAAGAGTCTCGGCAGAGGCTCAGAGCTGGGAACACCCTGGTGTGTGTTGGAGACCGCAGGTGCTGTTGGAGGTGTGAGCAGTGGGAGATGAGGCTGCAGGGCCTCAGGACTGGGCTGAGGAGTTTGGACTTTGCCCTGAAGGAGGTGAGTTCCCTTCCACTGAAGGTGCGAGGGAGGGGAGTGATGGGGTAGGACTGGAGTTTTGGTGGCGAGTTGGGGGGCCAGGCTGGGCAGGCTGAGGTTTGTGTGCAGGCGTGGGGCTCCGGTCTGGTGAGATGGTGTAGACAGGAGTCGGGGTGCATCATGGGTTAGGGCCCGAGGGGTCAGCTGGCCGCTGCCAGGTGGGGCTGGACCTGCCTCAGGCACAGAGCCAGTCTGGAGAGCGGCCGCAGCAGCATGTGGGTGAGTGACACGTCCTGGACTGCCTTGTGCAGATCATGGCCCCTCTCTGGGCTCTGGTTCAGATCAGAAAGGAGCTCTCAGCTCTGGGCAGTCCCACCTGGGGGCATTTAAATGTCAGTGTAAACATCACAATGACATGGGTCCCTGCTGACATTTAGTGCCCACGTTCCCAGGATATCCCTTGTACTGCACCATGGGGCGGTTCCACACTGTGCACACGTGTCGCACCCCGAATGCCTGTTGAGAGAAACCAGCAGACGGTAGCCGCCCCTTCCCCAGCTCTGGAGTATAGGAAGGACAGAGGTCTGCTGGGCACCCCTTCCCCACCTCCTCCTGGACGCCCTCCTCAGGCGGGCTCGGGGCTGCTCCCAGGATCCAGGCCTGGGGCCCTTTTCCCTTCCTCCCTGGTCCCTGTCTACTCTCTACTCTCAGGGGTGGCCAGGCAGGCCTCCAGGCTGTGGGGCCCCAAGCCTTTCCCCAACAGTGCTGGGAGAGCCTGGGGCAGTGCTTTTTGGGGTGAGGTGATCACTCCTCCAGCTCAGGGCTCATATCTGGGCCTCAACCACTGACCTTCGTCCATCAGCTCCTACTGACCCAAGTGCCAGGCAGCCCAGCGCCTCAGGAAAGCCTCTCGTATGAGGCACGCTGGATCAGGTTGGTGTTTGCTGCTGTCCTCGCTGTGGGAGGCCACCGCCCTCACCACTGTCTGCCACCAAGGCCAATTTGTGGGGCACACTCATATCCACTGTCTGGGTCCTCCCTCCCTGGCATGGGGCAGCAGCCCCATTTTCTGGCTGAGAAAGCTGAGGCCTGGTGGGGTGAAGGGGTCGCCCCAAGTGCATCCCGTGCCCAGGCTGGACCCATGCACCCGGTTCCCTGCGTGTCCTGTCCTGCCGTCACGAAGGTTGGCTTGGAGGAGCCAGAGCCGAGCTCTTTGCCGTCCCCTCCCCCTGCCCTGGCTGGAGGAGGAGGGGGCGAGGGCTGGTGCGGGGACGGTCCAGGAGGACTTCATTACCCGACGCCTGCTTGTGGCAGGTGGGGGGCGCTGAGCCCGCCGCTGGCGGGAGACATGCTTGGTCTACCTGGGTAATTACATCTCAACATTTCATTTTGCTTGTCAGTTTCCACTTCCTGGGATGTGGGCTCCTAAATATTTCATCCCGGCCTGCAGCTGTCTGCCCCTCTTGGGCCAAACCAAGACCCAGCTGTCAGCCCCTAACCCCGGCCCCTCGCTGCTCAACTGAGCCTCGCTTCCTGCTAGGGGTGGCCAGAGGTCATCTTCTCCATGCCTCTGCCCCACATGGGGGTCTCCACCACCAGCCCAGTGCTGGCTCCTCTTTGCAGGGGGCCTGGGGCGAAGAGGCCAGGCAGACAACATTGCTGGAAATTGGGCTCAGTTCACCAATGTTGCTTGGCACTCTGCTGGAAACTGGGGAGTTAGGAATGAGAAAGACCCGGTCTCCCCTTGAAGGGGCTTATAGGCTGATGGAGGAAACTGACAATAATATTATAGTAGTAGCAAACATTTATTGAGTACTTATGCACCAGGCACTGTTCTAAGCACCTTATGTGTATTAACTCACTTATTCTTCACACTCTGAGGCGGTGAGGCCCAGAGAGGTTAAGTAACTTGTCTAAAGTCACACAGCTAAGAAGTGGCAGAGCTGGGATATGAACTCAGGAACCTGGCTCCTGCCCTCATGCCCTGAAGCATGAGAGTTTTAAAACTGACCACAGCATGGGCAGAGGATGGTGAGTGCCCACAGAGAGGGGTGAGATGGGAGCCTAAGTGGGCGGTGATGAGTTTTGCCTTAGGGGAGGATCTTGGGGAAGAGGAGGAGAAGGTGGGTCCCTGGGCTGGGTGGGTTGGGCAGGTGGAGAAGCAGGAAGGGTATTTCTGGCAGAGGGACCAGCAAAGGCTCAAGGGTGGGAAGGCCTGAGCTGAGTTGGAGAGAGTGGTCCTGCTCTGGGAGAGGGTGGGTTGTGAGGCTGAGGAGGGGGCCAAAGAGCTGCTGTGTGACCTCACCGCCCAGGTGTGTCACTGGAGCTGGGGGCAGATGGGGCGGAGGGCTGGGGTCTTGTTCTGTAAGTGGCTCCCGGCAGAGGACTCTGAACTAACTCGCGGCAGTCCTGGGTCCCGCTGTCCGCTGTCCTCTGATTTGCTCTGAGAGCCTCGGGCAGACTCCCCTTCTCTGAACCAAACCTTAGAACCGGGTGGGACTCCCTCGGTCGAAGAACGCCAGCCATGGCCACTGAGAATAGGGGAAGGCTGAGAATGGGGGACTGGGCTGGGCAGGGGTCTCCCTGGGGTGGGGGCAGCCAGGAACCAGCCATCGCTCTGTGCCTGTCCCCCTCAGTCCCGTCTGGACACCACCTGCCTCCAAACACCTTAGCTTCCTTTTCTATTTTTTTCCCACCTTTCTCGCTTCAAAGGTGTTTTGCCTAAATGGGTTTGTGTTAAGATATTAGGTCGATCACTCAGCAATTTCCCTCTGCTCAGAGCTGAGTGCCATGAATAATACAGCTCTGAACACCACTGCGCTGCCTGGCAGCTTCCTGGGGAGGGGACAACAGCCCCAGCTCAGAGGCCCCGAGCCCCACAGCTGCCTTGACTGGTCCCCCAAACCCTGCATCCTCCCGCTCCCCAAAATATGCCCCCAGGGCCTGGGCCTGTCACAGGTGATCCATTTAATCCTCACACCAACTCTGCAGTGTCTGGGAGGTGGGGTAAGGCCATCCCCGTTCAGATGTGGGAATGGAGGTTCGGAGGTTCGGAGGTTCAGAGATGCTGGGCGACTTGGCTTTGATCTGGAGCAAGTAGGTGATTGACAGGGGACGTGGGCCCCACCTGCGCCCAGACTCAGCCTCCTGAGTCATGCAGGCCAGCTCTCTGAGGCTGTGCCCCCTGCACCCGCAGATCCGGCCCAGTTCCCCAAAGGGCCAGGGCTGGGCGTGAGTGGAGGGCCTGGTGGCAGAGGGAGAGGGTTTCAGAGGAAGACAGGACTTCACCTCCTTGGGGCCCCTGAGGCTGCTCCATAAGTAGTTGTTGGATGAGAGAAGGTGCTGGACCTCTCCACCCAGTCACTAGCCCACCCCACATCAGCACTCCCAGCCAGGCCCACCTCTGGACCAGTGCTCAGGTGTGGCCCAGGCTGGCCTGGCTCCTGGGAGGTGCGGATGACCTGGGAGGTGCTGGTGGCTGGCCTGCAGGGGGACCTCATGGTGCCTTCATGTGAAGGGATTTCAGGTAAATCGGGGAGATTCAGGAAGGAGGCCTTTCTACCTTCAGAGGAGGATGGGCCTGGGGGGGGGTGCCTTGCGCACAGGTGTGGATCTGTGAGACGTGGGGCTGTGTGAGGGGCGCGTGGTGACGGCTCACTGTAGGGCTGCTGGTAGTTGTGCTTGATGGCATATGGGTGGGTGTGGTCGGGCAGGGTTATCATATGAGGCTGTGTGGTGTGTGTGGTGTGTGTGGCTGTGTGTGTGTGTGTGTGGCTGTGTAGGGGGATACGTGTGTGTGTGCCCCCGGGCAGTTGTCTGAAGTTAGAGTTGCGTGCACACGTGACAAGCGGGGCTTTCCATGACTTGTGTGCTCGGGTTTGTCGCTCTGTGACTATGTGTAGGATGTGACTGTGGGAGGTCGGGTGTGGTGGAATGTGGCTGTGTGAGGCCGTGTGGTTGCTGCCTGAGCTTGTGTGGCTGCAGCTGTGGGATTGTGTGAGGTGTGACGGTGTGTCGGTACCTGTGTGTGGCTGTGTGCGTGTCCTTGTGGCTGTGAGGCTGTATGAGGTTGTTGCCAGGTTCACGCCTGTGATGGGGTGGGGCTGTGGGTGGTGGGTGGGGCTGTGTGTCTCTGCATGAGGGTTTGTGACCGTGAGACCGTGTGAGGCCGTGGTGGTGTGTGGTATGTGATTTTGTGAGGGTGTGTGTCACCATGGATGTGTGTGTGTGTGTGTGTTCAGGGCTGGAAGTGTGGGGGTGGGCACTGAGGGTGTGCAGGAAAGAAAGGATGTGCGTTCTGCCTCCAGGCTAAGGCCCCCGGTCTGGCCAGCACCTGATCACCAGGGACAGTTCCCAGGTTAGTGTCCCTAGTCCCCAGAGCAGACCCCCCAGCCCAGAGTCCTGACTGGAGCTGAGTGATGTGGTCCTGTCCTCCCAGCTCCTGCCCTCCTGCCTCAGCACCCCCCGCCCCCCCCCCCACAGGCCTGGCCCACTCCCTAGGGGCGTTGGCTCCGGGAGGCAGACCCAGGCCCTCACAAACACCATCACATTTGGCCCTCACTCCAACTCTACCAGGTGGAGTTTCTTTAAGTCGTTCCCCGTTTTACAGATGGGAAGGGTGCTGCTCAGAGAGACTAAATAACTTGTCCAAAGTCACACAGCCGGGAAGCAGTGGAGCCAGCATCCTCTCCTCTGCCACAGGCTGGAGGGGAGGGGAAGGTGACCACAGGTGTGATATTCCTGCTTTGCATAAACCTTTGATGGGGTGCGTCAGGGAGACACTTCGTGGCAGGAAACCAGGGTGACGGCCCCCCTTGCATTGTCCCTTAGTACCTGGGTCTTCCTGGCTCCAGCCACACCTCTCACCAGTGGGCCCACTGCCCCCCGCCGGCCAGAGCGCCCTCGGCTGCAGCACGGAGGAGAGTGTACGACCTCATGCCCTTCTCCGCTGGCCCAGCCATCTTCGGCCCTGGGCCTTGGGGGCCCCTCCCATTGCACAGCTGTCTTCCACCTTTCTTCCCTTGCCCTTCCTTTGCGTGTGCATTTCCTGAGTGCTCACAGGAGGGAATTTGCATCGAGGGGAGGTAAAACCCTAGTAGAAGGCAGGACTGGGAGACGCCCAGCACGCCAGTAAGCGTGCAGCCCTGGCCAGTCCTGTGAGGACAGACACCATGCGTGGATTGTCTTTGTGGCCCAGAGCCCGGCACTGAGTGGGTGCCAGGGGCAAATGGGTGCCAAGTGCCTGTGCACACAGACGTCTGGCACTTGGTGTGACCAGGTCGTGGCTCAGGGGGGAGGTCACAGTGGACTGTAGGGGTCAGGGAGCCTCCCCAAGGAGGTGGGAGGGTTTGAGCAGGTGCCCACCCTGGATTCCTATGGAGCCTCTGCCCCCACGCCCGTGCCAGCGGCTCCTGCCATGCTGCCCCTTCCGTTCCTGTCGGTTGGGTGCTCAGGGGCTCATTCACCCAGCACACGTGGATCACCGCCTGACCCGAACAGGTACAGGATGCGTGCTAGGCCCCGTAAGCCCCATGCAGAGACAGATGCCAAGGAGATAACTGAGGCCCAGCGAGGGAAGGGCTGCAGGGGGTCACTCACCGGCCCCAGGTCGGGGCACTCCTGACCCAGGAAGCCACCTCTGCACAGGCCTGTTTGGGAAGCAGATGTGGTTGGATGGCGGATCCTGGTAGAGACTGAGTGAGCTGGATGTGGCAGACTTGAGGAGAAGATGTAGGTCTCAAGTGTCACACACACACATACAAAGGGAGTCACTGAGGGTTGTAGGCAGGGAGCCATGTGTCGGATGGATTTGTGATTTAGCAAGAGGCTGCAGTGTGGGGAGCAGAGCTGGGAGCAGGAGCCAGAAGGGGTTGGGGGCCATGGACCAGGCCCAAGCCACCCCCTAGAGAGGCCTCGAGGTCCCTGAGGAGCCCCAGGCCCAGCTGGAGCCAGAGCTGGCTGGAATCAGGGTCCCCCATTACCGTCCCCCCAGCCCTGCTCACCCTGGAACAGCCGCAGGTTGGGGGGCATCGCTTAGGGCCTGGGCATCTTCTGGACCTCAAAACACTTCTGACCGCCGCTCTGCTGCCAGAATCCACCAAGACAGCTCCATTTATTCAGGCAGGGGCTTCCTTCCCAGTTGGAAACAAGGTAGCGCCTTATTAGCACCCACCCATCTGAGTAGCTCCCTTTCCTAAGCAGATTTAGGGGGAGGGCCTGGCTTCTGGAGTGGGAGGAAAAGAGAGAAGGCCTGTGTGTGTGCGTGCATGTGTATGACAGGCCATACGGTCCAGGGTGACTCCCAGCCTCCCTCATGCCTTCCCCCCACCTCCTTCTCTCCCAGGAACCTAGGGCAGCCTGGGGGACCCCCCCGCCCTTGGTTGTATAACTCCCTCATTTCTCTCTATGTTGCAATTTGCTGCCTTCGCATTTTGCTGTAATGTAGATTTTTCCACTCGATTTCCTAAAATTTGTCTTTTCATTGTTTTTCTCCCTTTTTAAATTTAAAAGGCCAAAAAAAAAAAAGGGAAAGAGAAAGGGGGTGCCCATGTCTGCGGGCCTCCTGGAACCTGTCACTGCTGCTCGGACTGTGAGCCTGGGCCTGGCTGTGCCCCCTGCACTGCTTGGCTGCAGGGAAATTGCTGGAAACTCTGGAGGAGGATTCTTCTCCTCCTGGGTCTGGAGCCCAGGGTTCTGGGTGCTGGTTGGGCAGAATGAGCAGCCTGGGATGTGGAGTGTGAGCCCAGGTCCAGGCGCTGGAGCAACAGGGCGTGGCATGGAGTCCCCTGGAGCCGTGGATGTGGTGCCCTATCCTGGTCACCTGGCCCAGAGGGTCTGGGCCGTTCTCCACCTGCCCCACTGCCTGTGGGCTGGCCCCTGTCAGGGTTGGGGCCCAAACCGTGACTCAGGGCCTGGCAAGAATAGGTCTCCTGGTGAGTGAGAGAATGAAGGAAGGAGGTGAGAGGGATGCCCAAGTCTGGAGGATGTGGCTGGGAGCTCAGGGCAGGAACAAGAGGGCCCAGGTCTCCCGACAGCCCCCTACATGGAGGTGGGCTTCTGCCTAACTGGGCCACCAGGGAGGGCACAGCTAAAAGTGCGGGTGCCATGAAGGCATCTGGGGACTTCCTGGAGGGGCTGGCCTCGCAGCATGGTGGGGAGGACTTGTTTAGACAGTGGAGTGGGGACAGCCTGCCGGTGGGGGCCGGGGAGGTGCTGGGAGGAGGAGGAAGCTGAGCACAGGGGCACTGATCATGCTGTGTAAACGCAGGTCCCTGGGCGCATCAGGGAGACTCCTCCAGTGGAGACTGAGCTGACCGACTCCCCCTGCTGTCCCTTAGTGCCTGCAGGTTTCCGTGTGCCAGCCCTCAAACAAGCTCCCTGGAGCCTCTGCGCTGATGAGGGGAGCCAGGCGCACACCCTCCCAGGCAGTGGAGGACAGAGAAACGAGGTCATTTCAGCAATGCGCCCTCACTGGAGGGTGGGAAGTCCTAAGTGTTTCCAGTTCCTGGCTCTTAGGCAAGGCCGCAGCCCCTAGAGAGAAGTCAGGGCAGAGCCCAAATCTGCCTTCAGCTGTGGGGCCAGGCCTGAGCCTCCTGTCCTCGGACGAAACCTGCTGGAGAGGGGGTGCAGCCCCTGGCCTCCCTCCTTCACATCACCCTGCTTGCTTCCTCCTCTGCCCTGACTCCCAGATGCTCTCCCTCCCTCCTGCCCTGTGACGGGAGCTGCATCAGGGTGGGCTCTGTGCTCACGGCTGCATCCCAGCATCTGAACCGTGCCAGGCACATCCTGGGTGGGCAGTAAATGTCTGTTGGCCCAGGGAAGGGAAGGTGGTGGTAGATGGGGCAGGGCTGTTGTCCACTGTGTGTTGTCTTGGGAAGCGCACAGTGGGCTGGCACCCGGGGCATATTCCTCTGTCCCTGGTGTGCTCCCGCTGGCCAGGAGTGCTGTCCCCTTGTGCTTCTCCTCCAGCCAATTGCTCTCTCTTTTGGTCTTGCTTTCCCAGCTAGACTCTGAGCTCCCAAGGAAGGGGTCCCACTTGTTATTGTTTCTTTAAGGACTGATTATGCCAGGAACCGAGCAGGACACTTGAATGAATGAATGAATGAACATGCAGACCCAGCCCTGCCCGTGAGGGGTGCAGTTGGAGGCAGACACTGACACATATCCATCAGCCGGACCCTGAGAACACTGGGGAAGGTCACCAGACAGCAAATGGAAAGGGTGCAGAATACAGCAGGAGACCGATATCAAGTTTTACTAGTTTTTCTCCATTTCGTGTTCAAGTCGGGGCGAGAAGATAGGATTTCAGGAGCCAGACGGCTGGAGGAGGAGGGCGGCCCCAGACAGGCTCCCCTCGCACCTCCCCTCCAGTGTCCTGTGGACGCCCCTGGGCCGGGCATGGCCGCGTGGCCCCATTTCACAGATGCGTGAAGTGAGGCCCGGTGTGTGAGGAGCAGGATGCCTTCCCTGTCGCTCGTGTCTGGCAGTTCTGTCTGGCCTGGATTCCGGGGTCCAGATTCACCAAGCATTCACATTTTGTCCTATTTGCTTCTGATTAGTTTTTAAAGAAATGGAATGTGGGTTGTTGGGAATCCACGCCTGTGGAGCCCTCCTCAGTCGGGCTCCTCTCCTTCCCTCCCTCGAGTAACCGTGACTCTGATGCTGGTGGTTCCCTTCTTGTCCTTGTTTAGCCATTTGGCAAGCATTTATTGAGCACCTGCTGTGTGCCAGGCACTGTTCTAGGAACTGGGGAGAACCTAATGAATACAACAAAGTCTTCTGCCTTCATGCAGCTTTTGCTCAGATACCCGTGTGTCCCTGTGTATCACACGCCGTATTGCACTGGTCTTTAAACTCTGCAGAATTGGGACAGTCATGCTGCAATTTGCTTTCTCAGTCAATGTTAAGTTTTCAGGATTCCGTCATGCTGATCCTTGAGAGCTGTTTTCTTTCTCTTAACGGCATCGTACAAACGCACCGCGGTTTATCCATGCTTCCATCGTGTCGTGTTTAGGCTGCTTCTGTCGTTTCGCTGTTTCAGTCAGCGCCGCGGTGCAGGGCTTTGTGCGCTTCTCCTGGGCCACATGCGGCTTCTCCGGGCAGGGGTGAGGAGGGGCCGTGCTGGCCTGTGGCGCCGGGCACACTCGGCTTCACTGGACGTCAGCGTGGTCTCTGGAGCACTCTAATGGACGCTGCTGTGTCACAGTGGCCAGCTTGCTGGTAGCAGAGGCGGGGCCTTGAGGGGTGGGAGCAAGGACTAGTCAGTTCAGACGGGTGGGACGGTGCAGGTGTGGAGATGGGGCAGGCTCGGGCCGCCTGGGGTGGGCTGGGCACTCACTGCAGGGCTGGGGTGAGGGCAGGGGTGGGAGTTGGAGAGCTAGGAGAGGTGGGCGGGCTGGTGGGGCCCAGGGAGGAGTGGGGATGCCCTGGCACTTGCTGCGGGGTTTTGGGCTTTCGTTCAGGTGGCTCTGCTTATGCTGGGACGCAGCAGGTGGGAAGCAGTGGGAGGGCTGGGCTGGATTCTAAAGCCCTGGGGCAGGGGCGAGAGCCTCATCCAAGGTGGGCTCTGGCCCAGCTGCCGAGTGCCCCTGGGCAAAGTGCTGCCCTCTTTGGCCTCAGTCTCCTTGCTCCCAGTCCAACTTGGGCCAGGAGGTCTCCGTGGTCCCTATTGCCCATTTGCGTTGATGTTCTTGGCAAGTAGCCGTGGCTTCCCGCCCTGGCCCTGCGTGAGGAGGCACTGGCCTGGCGGGTGGTGAGGCTTAAAGCAGGCACCTGGCGTCTGGGTGCTTGCCAGGGGGCTGGGCAGCTGGCGTGTGGAGTGAGGGGCATGCCAAAGGGGACCCAGGAGGGCCTCAGGGGCCCCGGGGAACCATAGACGCCCCCATGCCCCCTCCCTTCTTATGATCCTCCCCCTGGAGCCCGGGGGCTGTGGACGGTTCCAGGCCCTGCCAGAGTTAGGGAGTGGGCTCCATGCTGCTCTGGTTGAATTTGGTTACGTGACTAGCAGTGTCATTTAACTGGATTCGTACTTTATCCAGTGAAGGGGCCATGGGGGAAAGGAGTAGGGTTTGGAGAGGTGTGCCCTCCCTGGGGGAGAGGGTGTCCCAGGGAGTGTTAGCCACGGTCCCCACCGTCACCACCGTGGTCCCCATGGTGACGGAGGGCTGGCAGGTTTGGTATATGACTTGGGGTCTTTTCAGGAGTGGGAGGTGCTGCCAAAGAAGAGGATTGACAGAGACCCAGTGCGCTAGGCCCTCCCCTCTCTACCAGAGATGGGCTCTGGACACAGACCTGGTTCACAGTCCCACTCACTGGCTGTGTGACCTCTGACAGGCTCCTTAGCCTCTCTTAGCCTCAGTTTCCTCCTCTATAAATTGGAGCTGTACTGACGATACTGACCTCAGATGAGTGAATCCATGTAAAATTTGCAGAATAACATTCAACACGCATTAGACGCTCCGTCAACGTTCACTCGTATTATTGAGCTCTGCATAACCCCCCGCCCCCATCTCCCCTCCCTGTGGTTGTTAGAATATCACATCCTGCTCAGACCTGCTCTCATCTCAAGTACCCTGTGGCTCACTCATGTTCTAGCTGACAGAGCCATGGTCACCTAATTCTTCCTTCACAGCGAAACGGAGCGTGCAACACGTGCCCTGGGGTGTCAGGCGGGCCCATCCCATGGAACCTCTCAGGGGAGCATCGCCCAGAAATACTACTTAATCTAAGAGTTTCTCCCTGATGGAGGACAATTCACTCCATCCCCTGCCTCCCTCCCCTCTGCCCTGTGGGCCCCCTCTTCTTGGAGCCAGGTGGCTCATCCTCACCCCCCATCTAGCCTCCTCTTGTCCATCTGTCTCCCCAGATGCAGGGAGAAACATCGCAATTGGCCCACTTTCTAATGGAAAGGAACCATATGGAGGGTATAGCTGGGAGCTGAGGGCCCGCCCGGCTGCCTTAGTGCACTGTGGGCAGGAGGCTGGGTCCCCTTGGCTCTCTGTGACCCGGGCCTGGAGGGGGGCCTGTCTTGCCCAAGGATCCTCGCTCCTTGTGTCCCTTCCCCATGAGCTCCTGGTAACCTGCTTTTCTCCAGTGCTTGGGACTTCTCTGGGTGTCTTAGGAGAGGCGTGGGGAGCTTGGCCTCTGGGGAAGAGGCAAGAAGTAAGGGAGGTAGGTGCTGGTCAGGGTGGGGGCAGAGGGCCAGGGGGCAGGGATGTGAGAACTTCCTGGGGCAGGGATGTGAGAACTTCCTGGGGCGGGGATGTGAAAGTGCGTGTGTGTCACGTGGCCCCAGGCCTGACAGGCGCCTGGCACAGGGCAGCCTGCCTTCTAGTGGGCGTACCTTGTTCTCCCCAGAACTCCCCGCCACCTGGCTGCTTACGCCTCCTCCTCCTGAGACTCAGCTGCGTGTCACCGCCTTGGGGCACCCTTCCACACCCTGAGCACCTTGCAGCTCAGACACCTCCAGAGGGACATGGGCTCAGGTGCAGAAGCCTCAGGTGGCCCTGGCCTGGGCCGGGAGGCCATTAGGAGGCCTAGGGGTGCCCAGCCAAGGCGGCTGGTTTGAGGCATTGGCTGTGATCCTGCTTGTGGTGGAGCTGGGCTGAGACCCCTGAGTGGGACCCAGAGGAGGGTGGCAGTCTTAATAAACGGGCTGGCTTCATTAAGAATAGTCCCTCATGCTTTTCCATCAACCAAGCCCTGACTCTGCCACCGGGGGCCCTGGAGACTCCACTCTTCCCCAGTGGGGCAGGGAACTGTGTGGCTTTGGGCAAGCCACTTTTCTCTGAGCCTCAGCTTCCTCACCCGTCAAACCTGGTTGCTGCTAGAAACGGTGGTCCACGATGCTTTTGTACCAGATCAGTGGGATTTAAATATCTGAAGGACACTTGTCCCCCACCAGCACGGAGAGACCCATCTGAGGCCTGGAACCGGCTGGGTGAAGTTGAACGTGCTCCCAGGGTGTCTGGGTGTGAAGCCGGGCCCGCAAGGTACGGGCTCTGCCTCCCAGATGCGCCTGCAGGCTTGGGGCCAGGCTCTTACAGGGCAGGGAGCTCACGAGGCAGGAGATCTGGCCTCTGTCCCTCGTCCGGGCCTCAGCCAGGTAGACCGTGGGCTGGAGAAGGAGACTAGGAGGGCTCCCAAGCCCCCCAACCCCAGGCAGAGCTGCTGCGGCCCCTCCAGCTGAAGCTACACATTAGAATGGCCTTCCCGGCTTTCTGGAGCTCCCTGCTGGGGATCTGATCACAAATAAGATGGGGGGCGGGGGTCAAGGCACCCTGCAGGGCCCGGGCTGTGGTAGGAGCTGGAGAGGGGCCTGCGGGAGCCCGGGAAGGAAGCTGGGAAGACCTGGGTGAGCACTGTGGCCAGCTGTGCAGCATCACTGCCCGGGATGTGTGGTCTGAGTCAGCAGCCGTGCATGCTGCTCTCACCAAGGAGCCTGTTGATGAGCGAAGGCCTGGGGACAAGAGCCCCGGGAGGTGTGTGTGGATGTGGGTGTGGGGCCACTAATGGCCCAGGGTGGACAGTTTGCTCTGATCTCAGATTTACTCTTCCAAAAAACCTTATGAGGTGGTTACAATGAAAATAAGCAATGCTTACTAAGCACTTCCTATGTGCCAGATATTACTGTATTTGTGTGCATTAATTCACTTAGCTTTATATCAACCTATGAAGTAGGTAGTATTATTATCTTCACTTTATAGATGATGTATGTGAGGCACAGAGAGGTATCATAACTGCCCTGAGGTCACACAGCAGTAAGAAGCAGAGCCGAGATTTGAACCCAGGCAGTCTAGCTCCTAAACCCAATGCTGTATTGCCTCTTGCCAGCAGCCTATTTTATATATGGGGAAACTGAGGCACAGAGAACTTAAGTGACATGTTCAGGGTCACCCTGCTAGTGAGTGGTAGAATGAAAATTTGCACTGTGGCTGTTCTGACTGCACAGCCTATGCCTGCAGATCAGGACGCAGGGGTTAGGAGTCAGGCTGGGGGACCCCAGACTTGGTCTCCTGCTGTGAGCATGTGTTGGGCGTGAGTGGGGAGAGACTTGGGCTCCCCTGCTGGCTCCAGGCTGACTGGTGCCCTTCCCGCAGGGGGTGTGTGCATCGCCCAGTCGGTGAAGATACCGCGGGAGCCCAAGCCGGGGGAGTTCGACAAGATCATCCGGCGCCTGCTGGAGACCTCGAACGCCAGGGCAGTCATCATCTTCGCCAATGAGGATGACATCAGGTGAGGGCAGGTGACAGTGGGGGGACTGGGGGCCAGGCTTGGGGAGCGCCACTGGTCCTGTTGGAGACCTTCCTGGACAAGCAGACCCCACCCTGGGATCCAGAGAGCTGGGGTCCGGGAGTGAGTGTGCGGGCTGGGAGACCCCTCAGCCTGGGGCACAGGATACTGCTGATGGCACGGCTCCCCATACCCCTCCCTGTTTCCTGCATCCATTCTACCAATCAGGGATGGTAAACAAGTGCTTTAATGGAGGGGCTAAGACCATGCACTTGGGGCCACAGCACCTAGGTTCTAATCCTGCTCTACATCCTGCTAGCTGTATGACCTCAGGCAAGTTTCTCAACCTCTCTGGGGCTCTTTTCTAGGCTTGAAAAAAAGAGCTAATGATACCTGCCTAAGAGTGTTGTTAGAGAATTGAATGCAGAGTAGTGGGGAGAGGCCTGGGCTGGGGCACACAGTCATGGTGGGAAGTATCGTCACCTCCCTGGGCCCCAGTCTTTGAGTGTGAAGAGCGGGGACAAGTGGGCTGTGGGTGCCAGGACCGTAAGTGCAGAAAGCCTGGGCCAGCCACCTCTCCGCACGTCTGCCCTGGGTCTGAGTCAGAAACTCAGGGGCACTTAAAGATGACCCTTGAGTGCCCCACTGAAACACTGCCTTCCGGCCTGTTCCCTTGCTACCCTTGGAGACGGATGTGGGGGCCAAGATGGGCCAGACCTCGAAGTTCCCCGGTCTGAGGGGAGACATCTCCTGCTCTGGGTCCTGCGGGGGAGGCATGGCCCCTGCATTTGCAGAGGAGCTGAGACAGCAGATGTGGTTACGCTGTCAGAGCCCCCGTGCCCTCAGGCGGCCTCTGTCCGTTGGCCCAGCCAAGGCTGCCTGTCTGCCCCCACGTGACTCCCTCCCCGTCACTGACCAGCGTCCGCTCTGGGCCCCATTCTCTCCCACACCTTTCCCACTTGGTAAAGACCCCGTCCTGGACTCCTGAGTTGCAGCAAAACAGATGTCCCCCCGGAGACGTTGCCCGGTCCCTGCAGGGACAGATCGGGGAGGTTCTGGAAGATCAGTAAGGTCTCCAAAGCCAAAAGGGCTGACTCGAACGGGTGTGTCTCAGGCAGAGAAATACCAGGGAGGGGGAGTCCTCAGAGGCCCCGTGACAGCTCTGAGCCCAGCGCAGAGGCTGCTCCCCGCCCCCTCGAAGCTCACAGTCCCCTAAGTTCTGGCTCTGGATGTTCTTGTCCGCAGGTCAGCCAGCCCCGGGGGCGGGAGTGGCTCCTTCTGAGCTCTCTTTCCTCACTTGAGTCACCAGTCCCTGCACTCCGCCCCCCGTACCCACCCAAAGCCCAGCACTACCCGCACACCCCGCCCCGCCCAGATATGCCCCGACTGCTG
The DNA here is from genome assembly GCF_037783145.1 of Equus przewalskii. NCBI lineage: Eukaryota > Metazoa > Chordata > Mammalia > Perissodactyla > Equidae > Equus > Equus przewalskii. The sequence goes on along the minus strand of NC_091849.1, from coordinate 34,675,073 downwards.
GCCTCCTGCTCAGCTGGGATGTATCCTGAGCCGGGAGGGAGGATGAAGGCGCTGGGTCACTGTCCCAGAGAAGAGGCCCCTGGGGGCAGGGGGAAGGGCCTTAGAATGACTCCCCAGGTGCTGGAGGAAGTGTGGTGGGAGGCAGGGGCATTTCTGGAAATCCACATGCATTTTCAGAAGCCAAATAAACCCAGAAGTAAAAATAAACCCAGGTGACTGCGGGTGGAGGGCTGGGAGCCCTGGTCATCTCTGGCTGGCCGGATGCTAGCAGGTATTAATAGGGCTGCGGCGTGGGTGCCGAGAGAAGCCCCACCTGCGATTAGTGTGCCCTGGGGGGCTGCCCTGGAAGGTCGAGAGTCAGGAGATGATGGAGGAGGGAAGGTGCAGGCTCTGGGGCCTGGGAACATGTTTCTCCCTGGCAGCCCCAGGCCGTCCTGCCCTAGCTGGCCACCTCCTGCACAGGCCTCACAGCCACCCCCAAGCCCTTGGGTCTGTGTCCCGGCCCTTACCCATGGGAAGCACCTGGCCAGTTTCTAATATCCTGGCCTCTCACTTGCTGTGTGATCTTGAGCAAGTTGCTTGCCTCCTCTGTGCTCCAGTCTCACCCTGTGGAAGGAGCTGGGTTGGGGGAATTCTGCCCAGTCCTCCCTGGTTTTCTTCTCCTAGAAGATGCTTTGAGGGACCATTTAGTTCATATATCCATTAAGCATTGACTGAGCGCCTCCTGCGTGCTTGGCCCTGTGCTGGGCTCCAGGGTCCCTGACTTGATAAGACCACTGTCACAGTGGGACAGGGGAGCGGGGTGAGCACTTGGCTGCCCCCGCACTTCCATCCATCCAGGCAGGGTGTGGGGAGCTGCTCTGCAAAGGACCTGGGCTTCTGGCACAGAAGGAGGTGGGGTGGCAAGGGCACTGCTGGCAGGGGAGCGAGTGCAGAGGGGCGAAGGGGTGTGTGTGCAGGTGTGACAGTGGATGTAAATGTGCGAAGGGGCTGAGGGATGTGGCTCCGGGCGGCATGAACTCGAGAGGATGGCGGGGGCAGATGTAGCTCCAGGGGCCTGAGTCAGACCTGGGGCAGGTGCAGACCGAGGGACACAGGCGTGGTCTTTGCAGGGATAGATGTAGCCCTAGGGGACAGGAATGGCTCTGGGGGAGCACACTGGGCCTGTAGGCAGGTGTGGGCCTAGGGGCTAAGGGTGCACGTGTGGGTGAGGGGAAGCCACAGGCTGATGGGCATGTGTGGGCCGGGAGTGGGGGGATCTTGAGCCTGGGGTTCAGGCAGGGATGCTGGGGCAGCTGTGGGTCCTCGGCTCATGTGGGCCAGGGGTGGGGGATCCAGACACAGCCTAAGCTACAGGCATGGGCTGTGAGGGGGGCAGGTGTGGGCCTGGTCTGGGTCAGCCAAGGGCCCCCGAGCACGTGTGGCCAGGGTGGGGGCAGTGGCAGGGCAGACACGGCTGGGCTGGGCTGGTGTGTGTTCCCACAGGCGCGTGCTAGAGGCGGCACGGAAGGCCAACCAGACAGGCCACTTCTTCTGGATGGGCTCGGACAGCTGGGGCTCCAAGAGCGCACCTGTGCTGCACCTGGAGGAGGTGGCCGAGGGCGCTGTCACTATCCTCCCCAAGAGGATGTCCGTGAGAGGTAGGCCAGCAGGCCTGGACGGCACCCGCCAATCATGCCCACCTCCGCCATCAGCGTCATCCCTGACTGGTCCTACTTATTGCAGACCCCTTCCTCTCCCACTGTCATCTTCCCACATCCTGCCTCTCCTCCTTCTTGGCCCACAGCCTCTTTGAGCTCAGGTGTTGGCCTGGGAGTCCTTTCTGACCACACTCGATCCAGCCGGTTTCAAATCCAGATTCAGGACCCCCCTTTCTCCCTTCTCTGATACTTTGGGTGTGGGAGACGTGTGGCACGTACAGGAGGCTCGTTTATCAAGGACTGTCCTTCATCCCTCCCATCCCCTCTCCCATCTGGGACAGAGGAGGCAGGCCCTCCCCTGCTTGGAGCCAGTCTTCATCAGATGGGGGCCGGGAGCTGCAAGAAGAAGGGGCTGCGCCAGAGCGCCGGGGCCTGCCTGCAGAGCCTGCCTGCATCAGGCAGGCCCTGGATGGGGTCGGGGATGGGCCTGACCTGCTCGGCGTCCTTTCCTCTTGGGGCAGAACCCACAGTCACCCTGGGGAGGAACAGTCTGGTCTGGCTGGACCCTCGCTGTGCATGAGGCATGAAGCTCCCATTAATGGCCCCATGTGGCAGGACCTCCCTGACCTCACGGTGGGGGAGGCGGGCTCCCGGCCTTCACCCCTGCCTCGCTCCGTTCAATAGGGTCCAGCACTGATGCAGCTGGGAAGGCCTGCAGACACTTGCCTCCACGGAACTTTCCAAGAGCCTGAGCCCTGAGCAGGAGAGGGACTTGCTCAAGGTCACACAGCAGTGTCCTCTGTTCACCCCGAGGGAGCACAGGCAGCGGAAGTTTCCACGTCATCCCTCTCGGCCTCACCCCATGATAAACACAAAGTAACAGTAACTAGGCTATTGGTCCCTAGAGATGCCAGGCCCCTTACCGACGGCCCATTTAGTCTTCCCAGCAGCCACATGCAGCAGACGAATACATTAAGGCTTAGAGAGATTAAGTGACATATAGCAGCTATTAAGTGGCAGAGCTGGGATTTGAACCCAGGGTTTGCCTGACAAGTCCCTCTCTTTCTGGGACGTGAGAGAAGCCGTTAGAGCAGTGGTTCTCCTCTGGGGGTGGTTTTGACGCCCCAGGGACATTTGGCATTGTCTGGAGGCATTTTTGCTTGTTACAACTTGGGAGGGATGCTACTGGCGTCATGTGGGTTGAGGCCAAGGATGTTGATGGACATCCTGCAATGCACAGGACAATGTGTTCATAGTGCCAGAGATGAGAGACCCCATTCTAAGCCGAGTGGCTCCCCCCAATGCCAGCAGTTCTCGTACAGCTCTGACAGTCATTCAGTCCTCACCTGGACCCTGCCGGAGGCGGCAACCTGACCACTTGCTGTGGGCCCCTTTGAACTTGCATGCCTTCTGGCCCGTCCCAAGCAGCTCAGTCAACTGTGCACATTACACAGAACAGTCATTGTTGCAGAAGGGGCACTGGGAGGAGGCGGAAGGCAGTATTCGCCTGCCAGCCTGCCCACCCCGGGATGGGGTTTTCTGGGCTTAGAGTAGAGTTGATGAGTCCTGTGGAGCATAGGGAGGAGGAGGCTGCATCTGTCAATGATGGGGAAGTTCTGGACTTCAAGGGAGAAGATCCAGGTCCTGGTCTTGCTGTGTGACCTAGATCATCCCCTACCCTCTCTGGTCCAGTTTCCTCTTCAGAACCAGAGAGCTCAGGTGCTTCCAGCTTTGGGCATCCTTCGCCGGGTCTCTGCTCTAAGCTCAGGAATCAACCCCCTACCCTGACCCCGCTCCTTCTCTAAGCAGCCGGATGTTAGCATTTTGGCGGTTAAAAGGTGGCGGAAGCATCTTCACCCTGTACTTCTCTTCCACAAAGGCAGCAGTTGTAAGATTACACATGCTCCCCCTGGGACTTGAGACAGCTCTTTTCATTTTGAATGAAAAGAAATGCTCCACATTTTGTTTTTTCCGACTGGGCCCTGGATCAGAGGATGTGCACTTCCCTCCCTGCCTCCGCCTGGGCCATCTCTAAGCCTGGGGGAAGCGGGGAGGGCTGGGGCGGGTGGGGAAGGGGGGCGTGAGGCCCTGACGTCCTGGTTCCCTGCCAGGCTTCGACCGCTACTTCTCCAGCCGCACGCTGGACAACAACCGGCGCAACATCTGGTTTGCCGAATTCTGGGAGGACAACTTCCATTGCAAGCTGAGCCGCCACGCGCTCAAGAAGGGCAGCCACGTCAAGAAGTGCACCAGTGAGCACGCGTGCGGGCGGACCGGCCTTCGGGGGCGGGGCTGGGGCTGGGGGGAGAGGGTTGGGAGCCCGAGCAAGGGGGTCTGCAGCCCGCGGCCCAGGCAGCGGGGAGATGGGGCTGCGCCTGGGGGCGGAGTTGCGGGCCGAGGGGCGGAGCCTTAGGGGGCGGGTCCTAAAGGGGCGGGGCCAGGGCAGATTCGGTCTGACACCAAGAGGTCTTGGGGGTGACAGGGCTTAAGCTGGCAGAAGCCACTGTACTCTCTCGGAGAAGCCATCGGTGACGCTTCCGAGTGGGGGACGGGGCTCCTGGGTCTCCGCAGAGGCGTCGTCTGGCCTATGGACCCCGTGGGGTTCATCTGGACGTCCTTAGGTCGAGCCCAGAGAACTGACCTAACCCCAGCTGGCCAGTGAGTCCCGATGCTCACCTGTCTGAACACTTTACAGAAACCATCTCTAACCTCTCGGGGTTCTCTTAATCACTCAACAGACACCAGTTTGACTCCCGGGATGCACCTGGTTCTGTTCTCAGCACGGTGGATATAGCAGTGAACAACAGAGCCAGAAATCTCTTGGAGTTTTTATCCTAATGAAGAAACAGACAATCAACAAGATAAATAAGTAAATATAGAATATGTCAGAAGGAAAACGTGCGGTAGAAACACATAACACAGAGAAGGAAGAGGATGGGCCCCCTGCAAGGTGGCATTTGAACAGAGCCCTGAGAAGGACAGGGAATGAGCCGTGGAAGGGCGGGCCATGGGTCCACTTTACAGAGCCGAACGCAGAGGCTCAGAGAACCTCAGTAAAGGGAGCTGAGTTCCCACAGAGGGGAGGTGGTAGACAGGATCTGAACCCAGGCCTGATCTAGGCCCGCGGCCCCCTGGGGTAGCCATCTGGGTGCAGCCATATGTGGATACGTTCTGATGTGGGTCCTTGTGTGCTCTTGGTCTGGGCAGCTCTGCAGCAGGCCCCGGCCTCAGTGACATGGGGGGAGCTCTGGTGTCCCTCAGCCTGGGAGGTGCTTTGCAAGGATGATGAACTCCCCCTTATATCCTCCTGGACTGACTGGTGCAGGTGGGCAGGGGCCGGATGAGCAAGGGGCCACTGAACTAGCCGCAGGGACATGCTGTGTGCAATCCTTGCCAGAGAGGTGGTCCACTGGGACCAGGGGGAGGGAGCATGATGAGGTGGGCGTTAGGTGGGGAGCATGCTGCCCTCTGGTGGTCAGGGGCCACTGGGAATCATGGCCACTTAGGACTGTGGTGTCCCTTGGGGGCCCAGGCAAGTGCACATGTGGGTGTAGGTGGCGGTGTGTGACTGTGTATGTGCATGAGTTGGTATGTCTAAGGGAGAAGGGGTTTGTGTGTGTGTGTCTGTGTTTGTCTATGTAGGAGCTTGTGTTCCTGGGTTAGCTAATAACCCATAAATGCCGCTGTTTATTATGCATCTGTTGTGTTCCAGACACTTTAAAGACATCATCTCATTTCACCTTCATAACAAGTCTAGGGACTTTTGTGATCCCCGTATTATAGAGGAGGACGTGCAGAGGCAGCGAGGCCAAGCAACTTGCCCAAGGCTGCACAGCGAATGCCTCCCTCAGGCAGAAATGAGAACGGAGGTGTGAGAAGTGTGGGAGGCTGAACCTTGTGGGGAGGGTGACTCTGCTCCCTGCTCACTCCTCTTCTCCCGGTGTAATTATTGAGAGCATCCCCTTTAATTCTCAAAAGTGCCCAAGTGGGGATGGAAAATTGTATGTTCACCCTGATTCTAGGCCACCAGACGTGGCTTTGGGATGGGGATGGGTGAGACTGAAAGTGGGGGAAAGATGGATAGCAGGGGCCTCTGGGCCCGTGTCTAGCCCACCAAGGGTTAGAGGCTTTCTGGCATCACCTCTTGGTCTGGGAGGGGTGGTAGAGGAGAAGGCCTTGCTCAGTGCCCATGGGTGCTGTCCAGACTCCCAGTGCTGGGGATTTGCAAAGGCCTCCCTGGCGGGTGCACAGGGCCAAGGGCCACCTCTCGAGCAGCCCCGAGGGCAAGGGCGGAGTGTGGGCCGACTGTCAGAGCAGGTGGATGAGGGGGATCAGAGCAGGACTCAGAGGAGCTCAGGGCTTCCCTGTGAGCCTGAGACAAGCTCTGCACCCTCCCTGGGCCTTCGCTCTCTCATCTGAGACCTGGGTTTGCTGGTGAGCCAGCCCAAGGGGTCTCGGGACGAGTGAGACAGCGTTGACAGAGGCACATGGTGAACTGTAAGATGGTGGCTCTGCAGCCTGGCTGTGCCTTACAATCACCTGCGGCTGCTCCACCCCCACCCCCACCCCCACAAAACAGACCCTCAGGGGTGGGGCCTGGGCCCTGGATGTTTTGAAGGCTCCCCAGGTGGTCTCTTGCGTATTTAGAGCTGGAGACCTTGGGCCGGAGCAGTGGTTCCCAGCCTCGAGCCTCGTTCACACTGAATTACCTGGGGAGCTTTGAAAACTGCTGATGCCTGACTCCCACCCCCAGACATTCTGATTGAATTGGTACTGGATGCAACCTGGGCATCAGGATTTTAAAGAGCGCCCCAGGTGGTCCTACTGTGCAGCAAAGTGTGGGAACCACAGGCTGAGAGGGAGAGGTGGGTAATGGGAGGGAGGACGGCATGCACCCCAGGAAGGACGGAGGGTGTGAGCAGAGGAGCAGAGCTGGCATGAGCGTGGGGAGCGTGTGCGGGGGGAGGCCTTGAGGACGGCACCTTGCAGCTAACCTGGATCCTTCTTGCTGTGTCTGAAGCCCCAGCAGAGGCTGGTAAGAGTCTTGAGTGGCCCCAAGTCAGTGTGGGGAGCTGGGGAGCCCATCTGTCGTCTGTCTCTGGGTGAGGGGAGGGCAGGGGGCTGCTGGGAATGTCTGTGGGACCTGAGGCCCACCCCTGGGGAGGGGAGGGCGGGGGCTGCTGGGAGTGTCTGTGGAACCTGAGACCCACCCTGGAGGAGAGAGAGGCAGCTCTGGCTTCCCCATGGTCCTTCCCAGGTTCGAGCTGAGCTGGTCCCTTAGGCTGGGAGGTCTGGGGTGACCCCCACGGAGTGCTGGCTCTGGACTGGGCACCTGGGAGGGAGGGATGGGGGAAGGACTCACCCCTGGGTCTGGGTCTGACTCTGCCTCCTCCCTGCTGTGTGACCTTGGACAAGTCATTTAACCTCTCTGAGTCTCAGAAACTTGTCTGTAGAACAGAGAAGACATCCTCCCTCTCAATGGATTGTTGTGAGGATCAGAGATAAAGTGTATGAAGAGGCTGGCTGAAAAATGATGCCTGTGTTGGATGCTGATAAAATGGTGTTGTCTTCGATATACAGGGGGGTGGGAGAGATGGGATTTACAGGCAATTAGGTAATTATCAGTCCAAGTGTGTTGGTACTGATTCCATCTGTCAGCTGTAGGATCCCGGATGAGGGGGTCACCATCCCAAGGGTGGGTAGAACATGGGTGCTGCACCCATTTTACAGAAGGGGACACTGAGGCAACTGGAGAACATCACGGCACTAGAGATGTGGCAGAGCTGGACTCACACCCCGGCAGCCTGGCTCTAGAGCTGGGGCCCCACCTGCCCCTCCCATTCCTTCCCTCCCACGCCTCGGGCCCCCCTCTCTCTTGCCTTTGCCTGGCTCTGTATTCTCCCCGACTCTGTCCCAGAGCCTGGCTTCCCACTCGCCTCTCCCAGGTGCCTGCCCCGTCAATACCGGTGGCCTTGGATTGGCCCACTCTGGTCCCTTGATGCCAACAGACTTGATGGTCGGCCTCTGCCTGTTTCAGCGCCAGGCCCCACCTGCCCAAGGTCTCACAGTGAGAAACTGCCACTCTTCCGTGCGCCGGTCCTTTGCTTTCCAAATCCATCCCTTCCACCCCAGGTCAACGGTGGGCCAGGTGACCTTCTGAGAGTGTGGGAAGGACCTGCTCATCCTGGGGCCTTACCCTCAGGAAGATTCCATCCGTCCTTCAAGGCTGTCTTTGAGACAGTTTGAGGGCAAGTACTTTATTTGGGAGGGATCCCAGGAAACCCTGGTAGGGAGAGAAGGCAGCCATAAAGGGTGTGAAACCAAGCAGGTGACCACTGTGACCCCCTGGAGCTCTGCTCGCCCTTGGGCTCTGGAGACAGAGAGGAGCACACCTTTCCGTCATCCCTCTGGAGGCGTGAGGGAGCTGGGGTATGTATACACCAACACCCGTCGATCACTGTGGCTGCTCCTGCAGGGCATTCACTCCTCAGCACCTCCAGCCTGCCAAGTGGCTGGGCAAAGAGGGCTTCTGTGCCTAGAGAGAGTCTCAGAAGAGTGGCAGGTGCTGGCGATTGGAGATTGGGCTGGTGGGTCTCCAAGTGGTAAGGGTGGGGGGTACGGTGGGCCCCCATCGCTTCTCAGACATACAGCTATGAGACTGCTGCAGACTTGGGTGTGAGTCCTGGTGCTGCCGCTTCCCAGCTGCATGACCTTGGGCAGGTCACTTCACCTCTTGAGGACTCAGTTTCCTCATCTGCAAAAGGGGAATCATGTCACCCACTCCCGTCCCCCTGGAGCCGGGTCCCCAGCACAGTGCCTCCCTCACGGCCTCCTGGAGAAGGGATGGAGGGGATTGCAGGAAGCACGTGCGGGTGGCCCAGGCTCACCCCCCACCTGAGCGATCCAGGGGTCACTGAGCGGGCGCGTCTCTGCAGCTGTCAAGGCCTGAGAGAGGGCAGCTCCCGCCTCCCTCCTCGCCTCCTGGCCCCCTCCCTGGGAGCCTGCAGAGCAGGGTGTGGGAATTAAAGCCGTAAACAAGGCAGATGTAGCATCCGTCTTTTTGACAGCACTGCCAGCCAGGTGATGGCTGAGCAGAGGAAGGCCCGGTTTATGAGCAGATAGGAGAAATTTACTGCCTGCCGCTCCCGGAGGCCGAGAGCTCTGAGAGGGAGGGCGGCTGCGTGGTGGCTGGGGACGTGTGGGAAGACGCCGATCGCCCAGCCTCTGCTGAGAGCAACAACGGCAACAACGATAATAGTAACAGCTAATATTTATATAGTATTTGCTACTTGTCAATTTAGAACTCGTCTGTTCTAGCGTTTTGTGTTTAAATCTTCATAGCAGGCCATTTTACAGATGAGGAGACTGAAGCACAGAGAGGTTAAAGACTTGCCCAAGGTCACAAAGTAATAAGTAGCAGAGCTGAGATTTGAACCCAGGCCATCTGGCTCCAGCGATGTCCCCCCTTGGGCCGGTGCAGATACCCTAGCCCTCGGGCCCTCCTGGCTATTCCAGCCTGGCTTTGACGGATCTTCCCGCCTCCACAGTCCCACGGGAACCTGAGGAAGCCCCCTTCCTGGGGGAAGGAAGGAGGACCAACGTTTGGAAGTACCCACTGTGCGCCAGGCCGTGCTGCCTGTTAGAGGAGGTCGCATTTGCTCAGCCGTCAGCTGGTGGTGGCCAGAGGGGTCCTGGGCCTGCCCCTCAGTGCTGCCGCTCACTCGTTCAATTGCATTTACTAAGAGACTGACTGTGTGCCCAGCCCCGTGCTGGGCTCTATGAAGGAGACAGACCTGCCCCGGGGAGCTTTCCCTGCAGGTGGGAGACAATCTGGCCTTGCGACCACGTGGTGTATGAGGGCGTGGGCCCAGTAGTCCTCAGAGAGGGCAGATCCGGGAGGCCTCTTGGAGGGACATTGAGAGTGCTGGAAACTAGGGAGCTTGCACTTGTAAGTCGGGAAGTCAGAAGTTGTCGCTGGGAAGGTGATGCTTGAGCAGAGACTTACAGGCAATGAGAGAGAGAGAGGCATGTGGAGACCTGAGAAAGAGCATGCTAGGCAGAGGGCACAGCATGTGCAAAGGCCCTGAGGTAGGCTCATACCCGGCGGATCTGAGAAGCAGTGAGGAGGCCCCTGTGGCTGACGCAGAGAGAGCAACAGGTAGGAGATGAGGTCAGAGAGGCGGGGCGGGGGTGGCACAGATCACGTGGGCCTCCTAGGCAATTTGTAAGGATTTGATCTTTTCTGCAGAATGAGAGAAAGCCATTGCAGAGTTTGAAAGATGACTGACGTGATCTAATTTATGTTCTAAAGGCTCGCTCTGGCTGCTGCCTGGAGGAGATGGGGGCGAGGGCAGAGGGAGACCAGATGGGAGGCGAGTGCTGGAGGCTAGGTGGGAGGCGATGGGAGCCGGGAGCAGGGTGGTGGCAGTGGAGGTGGCAAGAAGGGGTCAGATTCTTTATAAGTTTTGCCATGTGGTGCAGAGTTTGCTGCAGGATTTGAGGTGAGAGAACGATGACAGAAAATCAAGGATGACTCGGGGGTTCCTGGCCACACCCTGAGGTGGGGGTGGGAGGGTCAGGCTGGGGCGGAAAGTCAGGAGTTCTGTTTAGGGTGTGTGGGGGGTGAGATGCCTGTGGCGGGTCCAGAAGTATAAGGTGTGTGAGCTGGAGTGAGGGGAGAGGCCCGGCTGGCCTTGTAATTTGGGGAGTTGTCAGCATACGGATGGGACGGGCTGTGGGCAGCAAGGGGGTGAGTATAATCAGAGGTCCAAGGACTGAGCCAGGGCCACTGCATGTCCAGGGGTCGGGGAGGAGCTGAGAAGCAGCAGCAGGGAGGCAGCGGGAGGCAGGGGGAACTGGAGCATGGCGTCCAGAATGGAGAGAGCGTGGGGAGGAGGAGTGACCGAAATGTCCCATGCTGTGTAGGGGCCAAGTGTGACGAGGACTGAAGTTTCCCTGGAGAGGCGGGTGTGAAACCCAGAGTGGAGCTGAGCAGGAAAGAAACTGATGACAGTGAGTCGGAACAACTCTTTGGAGAAGTTTCATTGTACACAGAGAAAGAGGAACGCTAGCTGGAGGAGAAGTGGGATCAAGACCCTCCACTTGTTTGTTTAAACGGGAGAAATTAGAGTGTATTTCTGTGTTCATGGGAAAGGTCAGGTAGAGGGAAAACTAGATGCTGCTGGAAGCGGAAGCTTGGCTAAGGGACGAGGGAGAGGGCACGTCCACGGCTGATTGTGATTCAGGTCCCCAGAGCTGCGTCCCCTTCCCGCCCCGGGCCCCACCCGGCCTGGGAAAGCCGAGCGCAGGCTCCGGGGGCCGAGGGACAGGGAACAGCCATCCTGGGAGCTGCCTGTGCAGGTGCTGAGCGTGGCCTCTGCCGCGGGTATTACTCGTCTCTGCTGGTCCAGGGTGCCAACCTCATTTCACAGACGAGGGCATGGGAGCTCAGAGATGCCAAACAACTCACCAGACCCACAGGAGGCTGAATGAGGGTTTCAAGCTGCCCCCATCCGGTCCTGACACATGTGTCCCATTTCTCAAACTGGGGTCTGTGGGTGTCGGGGGACCCATACTTGAGGTCAGACTCTGAGGGACCCAGGAGCTCTATGATGATTCTCAAACTTTGCCTTTCCGTTTGGTGACCGGCCAGAAGTGGTCTTTACTGATGCAAAGACACAGCTCTGCAGCTGTGATGATTTGCAATTGGAAGTCACCGTCATGGCCAGGCCTCAGCTGCTCGTGGCAGTATGTGCATCCTGGGGTCACGTTCTTGGGGGTCTGGCATGATTGATTTCCTTCAAAAGTGGCCTGTGGCTGGCTCAAGGTTGAGGAGCCCTGGGCGGTACCACCTGGGAGCTCTTGGGGCCGGAAAAAGAACACTTGGGGGAGTCAGGAGCCCACCCCCGCCGGGCGGGTCCCTCCACCCAGCCCCTCGCACCTTGGCTTCCTCGTCCTGAAATAGTGACCCCATCTACCCAACCAGCAATCCCGCAAGACACCTGGGCTGGCTCAGGGTTCCCTGGGACAGGGGTTGGCGGAGAGCTGAGGCTGAGTTTGGGGGAACAGACCTGGGGAAGGGGGGGCCAGGCTGAGTTGTTTGCAGATACCCCAGACTGGAAAGCAGGTGGCTCGATGGAGGTTCATGCTTCAGGGGAGGGGCCAGTGCTGTGGGTCTGAGGAACAAGAGTGTGACTCCAGATGAGGGAGAGCCTGCCGTGTGACTGCTGGGAAGGCCGGGCAGGGCTGGGGGTGGTGGAGCCTGGCCTCGGCATCAGGATTTGAGGACCCTCAGAAAGCCCTCTGTGTCTCAGCGGGGTGATGGGGACAATGACTCGACCACAGGCGAAGTCAGGGAAGAAGGGGAGTGGGGAGCACAGCGTGGTGGCTTTCCCCCCATCTGTGTGTGGGCAGCCAGCTGACCTGGCCCTTGTCTGCGTGGGGTAGGTACTCCGCGCTCCTCTCATGGCGAGGAAGGAGCCAGCGCATGCCAGGCTGCAGACAGGACGGAGGGAGGCCCCTGGGGTGGGGAGTTATCCAGTGGAGGAGTGTCAGGGAGCGGCAGAAAACAGGCTTATAGAGCGCATCCACGTACGGGGCTCGCTGCTGCGTGTTTTATGTCTGCGCCTCCTTGAATCCTCCCAGTGGCCCCTCAAGGTAAGTAAGATCTCCTGAATTTACATCGGAGGAAACCGACGCTAGGAGACACAGTTACTTGACTGAGTTGTATAGCTGGTCCATGGCAGAGCCAGGCGTCAGGGCCGGCTGTGTTTGCTCCGGCCACCACTCCAGGCAGCTCTCTCTGGGGGGACCCTAGGACCTCTTGTCCTGCTTCCTGGAAGTTTGCCCAAGGAAGGAGGACTGGCATGTGAGTAAATGCAAGTTTCGGTACGTGTGGGTGTGTGTGTAGGCACATAGACCTATGCTGGGTTACACGTGCGGCCCTGCACCTGTGGATGCCGACACTGCCCGTGCCCCTGGGTCCCCTGGGTCCCCTCGGCACTCACCATCCCTGCCTTTACCAATGGAGTTAACGCCCCTGGGAGCAGCCCTCAGCCTGAGACTGGCGGGGGCTGGGGTATGTGTCCCCTCAGGCAGGCTGACCCTGAGGTGTGCCCTCCACAGTCTGCTGGAGGTCCCCAGGGGGTAAAGGAGCTCCCCCGCCCAGGGTTGCTGCCTTCCCTTCCCCATCCCACTCCCCATGCCCCACAAGGGCGTCCAGGCATCGCCTCCCAAATAAAAGCCTTGCACGCAAATCCTTGTCAGGACCTGCCTGTGCAGCTTCTCAGCCGCACTGTGGGTGAATCCAAGTGACCACGTGCTTGTGTGAGTGTCATGCTGATTGGTGTAGCTGTGTATACGTTGTGCGTTTATATGTTTGAACATGGAGAGGTGAATGGACACGCGTTTAAATGCATGCAGCTTTGTGTGTTTCTCCCGATGTGTGTAGGTGTGAAAATATGTGAGTGTGTATGTGGTTGATTTTGGATGCTTTTGTGTGAGGGGGCCGCCTTGAGAGAGAGAGAGAGAGAGTGTGTGTGTGTATGTGTGTGTACACACACATGAGCGAGGTAGAACCCAGGAGGATCTTGGCTGGGTGGGGCCAGTTGTGGAGAGGTGAGGGAGGGAGACAAGGAGGAACTCTGATTATTTCAACCTTGAAAACTCATTTCAATTACAATTTACAACCTGCAGACAAAGGCTGCAGTCGCCGTAGTAACCACAGCTGCGGGGGGGTTTTGAGGAGGAAATCCCCTCCCGGATGGCTGTCACCCGTGGCAGAGCCAAGCGCCTCTCTGGCTCACTGTGCCCCGGGACACAATTAGGACATCTTCACACTGTTGCTGCTGTCATTGCTGCCATGTAGCTGGAATTTATCTCTTCCAGTAGCTCTCAGAAATGGGTGTCTTGCTTCCTCCCAGAACTGTGGTGCCCTTGCCCGGGCCTGGGGGGCTGACCAGCCCACGAGAGGGTGTTTTCTGACCCCCCTTCTGTCCACGGCCACCTCCCTCCTCTGCTTCCTCTGGCCCCGCAGACAGGGGTCCTTCACTCCTGGCTAGGGGCAGGGCCTGGGCGAAAGAGAGGAGGGAAGGCGGCAAGTCAGGGGCTGGACGGAGGGAGAAGCAGCGGAGGGACAGCTCAGGGTAGTGAAAACTCTTTTGGAGCTGGAGAGACCCAGGTTCAACTCCCAGCTCTGCCTCTTCCCAGCCAGGCCAGTCCCCAGGTGTGTATGAACACCTGATGGGAGCCAGGATGCTCTCGAGATGCTGGGGACGTCACTCGACCACCTGCAAACCTCATTACCTCCTCTGTGAGGGGTGCCAGTCCAGCCTACCTCCCAGAGCCTCAGGGAAGAGAAACTGCCCGGCAGGCGAAGGCCCCGCTGCGGGGTTGTCTGCCGAGGAGAAGGGCGTGTGCAGGGAGCCACACTGGTTAGGGGCACAGCTTCAGACACTCAGGACAGAGCGTCTGTCCTTGTTTAACTTGTATTTGTGGTCCCCCCCGCCCCCCAATGTGAGCACACTCAGGTTCTGTCATTGTGGCTTCCTTCGGAGCTCGAGGAAAAGCCCTGCAGGTTTGAGGGGTGTGTGTGTGCGCGTGTGCACATGTGTGTGTGGAGAAGGCACACTCAAGGGCTGGCACTCCCTTGTAAATAAAGGTTCTTTGCAGGTCACCTCACTGTACCTGTTTTCTCCTCTCAATTGAGGCTGGACTTGAGACAAAAGTCAAGGACAGGAAAGTGTGTTGAGAAGTCTCTAGAAGTCCCTGGCTGGCACCATTACAACTGTGGGGTGGAGATTCTGGAGAGTCAGCACTTAAGGGCCGCTGACAGCCCACAGCACCCCAGAGCCCTCCCCATGGCTGCTCCCCAGGCAGAGGCAGGCTTCCCTGGTGAGGGCTCTCCTGTGGGGTCATCCACACTCCAGCGTCGGTGCAGGCGGTCCTGTGACCCCAGTAAGAGCACTTGGTCCGGGACCGAGTGGTCTGGGAATGGAGGCTTCAGCTGCACCGCTGAGGAGGGACCCCGGGGGAGGCAGGGAGGGGAGAGGCTGAGGGCCGGCTCAGTCGGGAGGCACAGCCGGGTTCTGTGGGCCTGTGTGTCCTTGGTCCTGGGGGAAGCTGCCTCGTCTCTGCCGCGGCCGCAGCCTCCCACTCCGTCCTGGTTAATAATTCAGCTTCTCTCATTGATATGAAGTGACCGTGTGATGGGCGCTGCAGGGGAGCAGAGTGGCATTTTAGGTTCTTCAGGCTGCAGAGGGCAGGACTAGGGCCTGGGGGAGGCAGGGTGGAGTCCAGGGCTGGGGCTTTCCAGACGACCCTGCCCCAGCCATCTCTGTTGCCCTTTGGGGATAGCATTGTCCCTTGCGCTTCTCTCCTGGTTCTCAGAACCTTGTCATCAGAAGCCTCGGACAAGAGGGCAGGCTGGCGAAACAGGAGAATTTGCTTTTTCTGTTCCTTCCCGAGATGCTGTGCCTGGGCCTGTTAGCAAGGCTCTGCCGGCCCAGGGGCTCGGCGGCAGACCGGGCCCCAACTCTTCGGACCCTCTGTGTTTAACAAACTTCCGCAGCGCTTGGCCGGCACCGGGCCTCGAGGACCTGCTGTGAATATGAACCCATCAATCCTCACAGGGACCCTAGCCTGACCCTGTGAGGTCAAGTGCCATCATTGTCCTCATTTTGCAGAGGAGGAAGCTGAAGCTGGAGAGGCGAAGTGAGAGGTCCAAGGTCACGGCTAGAGCAGTTGGTGGAGCTCTTGTAAAACCAGTGCAGTGAGAGCGGGCAGAGGGCCTTAGCTGACCGCCGAGACAGCCAGTGAGGCAGCCTCGAAGCCCACCCGGCCTCCAGCCCCGAGGCCACACCGTGGAAGTGGTGGGCTCTGTCTCGACCCGACAGTGCCACCAGAGCCAAATGGACATCTGCTCCCAAACTGCTCAAGCTGAGTACTGGTGACCTTTGATCTCTGACCCTGAGGTTGAGGTAACTGGAGCCAGCTTCTGACTTTGGTCACAGAGTCTTGGTGGCCAAGGCAGGGATATGAGACGTGCCACCGGCTCTGTGGGATCCCTGGGCAGGTGGGGCCCACTGATCATCCAGTGGCTAAACATTCAGGAGCCTGGGGTGAGCTGCGGACCCCTGGGGTCTCGGCCTGGACTCTACACAATAGACATGGGAGGCTCAGGCCCGTGGCCCCAGGGCTGGCACAGGTGAGCCACTCACCCTACTGTCCACTGGGGAGTGACCTCTGCAAGTTGTGGCACTGGCCCACGGCAGGGAGCCATGTGAGGGGCGGGGGTTGTTATGAGGGCTAATTTCCTTGTCCTGGCCTTGAGGGAGGAGGCTGCAGGTCAAGCTGTGTGCAGGGGCTGCAGCCTCGGGTGGGGAAGCTGGGTTCTGCCCATCCTCTCCCTTCCTCTCCCTTGCCATCCTCCTGCCCCTGTCCCCTCCTCTCCTCCGCTCCCCACTTTCTTGCCCCCTCCCCCACTCTGGCTCATCCCATCCCTCTGGTGTAGTGTGGTGCACAGGCTTGGAGCCGGAGTACCTGGGTTCAGATCCCTTTCTGCATGGTCCTGGAACTCCAGTGAGCTTTTCTGTGCCTCAGTTTCTTCATCTCTATAATGGGGATAATTCCTCACCTCAGAGCATAGTTGTGAGAATTCAGTGAGTTAATAACATATAAAGAGCTTGGAACCACGGCTGGCACGGAGTAGGCACTCAGTAGAAGTTAGCAGCCCTTATTCTTCGTGATCACTGTCACCCAGGGCCCAGGCCAGGAAGCTCCTCCTCCTCCAGAAAGCCTTCCTGGCTTGCTCCAGCCCAGGGACCTCTGTCACCCCCCTCAGAAATCCCCCATTCTGACCACTTGGCACAATAATAACGTGGCTTAGTCCCCTTGTCTGTGCCAAGTGTTTCCTGTTCCTCATTTTGTTTGAGCCTCACAGCCCCTCTGTGAGGCAGGATCATGATCCCCTTTATACTGAGGGGCCATGGGGGCCTCAGGCAGCCAAGGGGTTTGCACAGGCCCCAGGGCAGAGGGGTTGGGTGTGCCTGGAACCCAGGGGGTGAGGATGGGAGGCCAGAGCCCCGAGGCCACCGCGCCCTGGGGAGCTACTGCAGTTTGTGGTGAGAAGTGGGTGGAGGTGGGTTCCCCATTTTGCAAAGCTCAGTCACCCTGGCTAATGGGGGGGGGGGTCAGTGACATGGGAGAGGAGTAGGTGGGGACGATGGTGACTTCTGGTGTCTGGGGCGACTGAGAGGCCACTGAAGGCATCAGGAGGCCTGGGTCCTGAACCCTGAGGGACTGTGGCCCGTCTCTCACCCTCTTTGGGCCTCAGTTTCCCCACCTGCACCCTGGGGTGGGGGCAGCATCTTCTGGCTGGAGTGGCTGCCTCTGGGTGAGCAGCTGTCGGGGCACCATGGTCCTCAGTGACACACACAGCTCCCGTCTGGCGATTCCCAGCCTGGGCGAGTGGCAGCTGCTCCATGATCAGGCCAGGCTGGGCTGGGTGGACAGGCAGACGCCGCAGCCACAGGGAGGCCCCGCGTCACTGCCTTCTGACAGGGCCTGGCTGTTCTGGGGCCTCAGGGGCACAGGGACCAGCGGTCTAGTGACCAGGGCAGTGGACCCCCTGCCCTACCTTCCGGACCGTCCCCCAGGCACCTCCACAAGACCATCTCCCGGGGCGATGGAGCAGCACTGGGCTGGGAGCCAGGAGACCTAAGGGGCACAGACGGGCTGTGCCACTTCTCTGGGCCCCGGGGGCTGCTCTGGTTCCCACCACACGGTCTGTGAGGATGGTGGGCCTCACGGGTGCCCACTCTGGGTGTTCTGTGGCAGACCGCGAGCGCATCGGGCAGGACTCGGCGTACGAGCAGGAGGGGAAGGTGCAGTTTGTGATCGATGCCGTGTATGCCATGGGCCATGCGCTGCACGCCATGCACCGTGACCTGTGTCCGGGCCGCGTGGGGCTCTGCCCGCGCATGGACCCCGTGGATGGCACCCAGCTGCTCAAGTACATCCGCAGTGTCAACTTCTCAGGTGGGGGCACGGTGCGGGCTCCACCCAATCCCGGTGTCATGGGCCATGCAGCTAGAGGAGGGGCCCTGGAGGTCTGCGGGGTGGGAGTGGAGCGTCCCTTCAGATGTCCCCAAGGGGTGAAACCTCCCAAGGTGTTCCATGCCGGGGGCTCCCCAGAGGTGTCTGCCTCGGGCTTATAATCCTCCCCACCTTTGGGTAAAGGCTCAGCAAAGGAACTGAGTGTGTGACACCGCTGGCCCCACAGGCATTGCAGGGAACCCTGTGACCTTCAATGAGAACGGAGATGCACCTGGGCGCTACGACATCTACCAGTACCAGTTGCGCAATGGCTCTGCCGAGTACAAGGTCATCGGCTCCTGGACCGACCACCTGCACCTCAGAGTAAGCGCCTGGCAGGAGATCGGGGCCCAGGAAGGGTGGGGAGAGTCACTCACCCCATCCCAGCCCCTGGGAGGGTGCCCGAGGGGAGGTAGCCGCTGACCAGCCCTGACCCCGGGTTTGATGCTGCCGAGTCGGGGCTTCCTTGCTTGCCCCACTGCAGCCCTCAGAGGGCCCTGAGCCCCTCTCCCCACTGCAATGGAAGAGCAGGGCAGCTGGACTGCTGCTGCCTGTTGGCCCCTGGCCTTTCCCTTGGCCTGGGGCCTGCCTGCCTGCTACCCACCTGCAGGGCAAAAACCTCTGGATGGGACCCACCCTGCAGAGAAATGGCTCAAAGGCTTGGTGGGCGTGGGCAGTAAGGTGAGGAGGGGAGGGCTGCGTTGGACAAAGGAGGACGACGTCTTGAGGCAAAGGGCACAGTTGAATGGTGGGTTCCGCCTGGTGGGTAGGGAGCCGTTTGAGAGTGAGTCCCCAGCGCGTCAAACCACACTGGAAGGCTGTCATTTTTCTGCATGTTATGGCGGGGGACTTCTCCTGGGTCCTCCTAGCCACACTTTCCCAGCTCACGGTGGTCCCAGGATGTGGTGGCTTTCTCTCTCTGGCCCTCAGTGTCCCCAGCTGTGAATAGAGCCGTGTTTTTGGAGGGAAGGACCTGTGGTTCATTCCTGAAGGAAATGCCCATGGACTTGGGCCCTGCCTTGCAAGGTGAAGGGGTGAGCTGTGCTCGGGGTGGGCACAATGTGGCATCTGGATGGACCAGAGAGACTCCGGAGGCCCAGGTCTGTGTCTGGCCTCGGCTGTCCTTGTCCCAGATCCTGGGAGAATTGCATCTCGTCCCCCCGCCCCGGTTGTAATCGTCTCTCCCGGCAGTGAGCCCCTCGAGCTCTTAGAAGCACTTCCCGCTCAGGATCTCCTTTAGCCCTGACCATCTTCTAAGTCAGAGGAAGCATCTCGGAAGACCCAGGCTGAGAGATGTCCCGAAGGCCGCGCTGCACGCGTGGCCAGAGCCCATTCCTGTGGGATGCGCCTCGGGTTGCTGAGTGGAGACAGACAGACGGAACAGGGCGAGGGGAGCACTTGGCAGAGTGGGGCAGTACCGCAAATGGAGCACGCCTCGTTCTGGTGCGGTGGGTGGAGCAGGGGGCCAGTGACTCAGTTCACTCGTGGCAGCAGTGATCCTCGCTGAGCGCCTGTGTGTGCAGCTGCCGTTCTGAGCACTGACCTCTCTGTGAGAGTGACGGCCCTGTGGGCGGGCCCTGTCCTTACCCCATCCCGCAGATGCGGTCAGTGAAGTCCTGGCTTGAGGGCTGGGGTGGCAGTGGACTCCTCCCCTGAAGGGCCCCTCCCCAGTAGTACAGGCCCTCCACCAGCACGGAGTGGGGGCAGGAGGAGGTGAGGAGGGACTGGACCCCGACCGTCACTCCTTCCCTACTTTCTCCTGCCTGCTCGGTTTCGGGTGCGCAGTGGGGCCACAGAGCAGGCAAGGCTCAGGGGCCGAGGAGAAGGTGGCCCCCTGCCCGCCACTGCCTTCCTCCAGGGTCTGGAAGCGGCGGCCTCTCCTGATGGGTGCTCCGTCCGACCTCACCGCTTCTTGCACAGATTCCACAGAGATTCACTAGGCCCCACTGCGGCCAGTCCTGTGCTGGGCCTGCAGACGCAGCAGGGAGACAAACACAAAGCCCCTGGGAGACAGCGTTTCCATTATGACTTCTAGCAGAAGCCACGATAAGTAACAAAGGGCAAAGCAGCTTCATATCTGCTCTCATTGGATCAGGTGGGGAAACAAAGGCTCAGAGAGGTCGAGGTGTTTGCTCAAGGGCACACAGCCAGCTGGCAACAGAACTGTGATCCCAAGATTTGACCATATTCAGTGTTCTTTCTGCTGGAGCCACAGAGTTTTCCAGAACACCCACCATCGCTCTGTGTCCCCCTGCAGTCTCACAACTCTGGTGCACAGGGACTGTCCTGCTTCGTTGCTCCTGCCGGATGGTGGCACTGGTCACTGCTGTGCTCTCTGGCTTCTAGGGGACCTCACAACCCTGTCATGCCCAGAGCCCCAGGACAAGCCTCTTCCTTGAGGTTTTCTTCCACCTACCGTGGGGCCCCCCATCCCTTTCCTCAGCTCTGAAACCCCCCCTCAGCCCCGGAACCACCTGGTCATTCTTTCTCCAGGAGTGAGCATCCAGGGCAAAGGCAGAACCATTCTGGCCAGGCCTCTGCACTCCAAGTGTGAACTCTCCCTGAGAGCCGCTTAATTTAGAACAGATGCCGGCATATGGCCCCGAGTGCAGTGGGCTCCCTTTCTGCAGCCCCTGGAGCTCTTTTGGGCCTCTTGCTCACTTTCTAGAATTTTGTAACATGCTCAGCAGGGCGTGCCAACACTCCTGTGGCTCCTTCACTCACAGCAGTTACGTCTTGGGAGACATGTAACTGTGACCAGCACTAATTTAGAGCAAGATGTAAAGAAACGCTAACTCCTGGGCACACGTGAAGTGTCCTCTGATGAAACCTCTGTTCGTTGCTCTCTGCTGAACGTGACTCCTGAGGAAAGGAGGCCCCGTGGGCTGAGCCACAGGGCAGCGCATCTCACGCTCCAGTGTGCGCACGAGTATCCTGGGGGGCTTGTGAAAACTCAGATTCTGAGACGATAGGTCTGGGGTGGGGCCAAAACTTTGCATTTGCAGCAAGCTCCTGGGTGACGCTGATGCTCCTTTTTTGGGGACCACTGTGAGTAGCGAGCCCTTACAGGGTGGGAGTCAGGACTCCTGAGCTCTCTCTGCTCTGCTGTGTGACTCTGGGTTGTCACGGCTGCTCTCTGGGCTCAGTTTCTCCATACAACCCTTGAGAGTTTTGGATTTGATCAGGATGCCCCATATGTCAGCCATGCCTAAGTCACGTGGGGGAACTTATTTAAATCCAGCTGTTGGATTCAGCAGGTGCAGGTGGGGCCTGGGCAGCTGGATTTTAGCCATCTAACTGGTGATTCAGGCATGGGGCTACAGGGTGCCAGCCGGTAGGGTGGTCCCGGGTGCTGGGCGGCATGTCCTGAGGCCCACTCCTCTGTGCTGTCGTTGCCAGATAGAGCGGATGCACTGGCCAGGGAGTGGGCAGCAGCTGCCCCGCTCCATCTGCAGCCTGCCCTGCCAGCCAGGCGAGCGGAAGAAGACAGTAAAGGGCATGCCCTGCTGCTGGCACTGCGAGCCCTGCACAGGGTACCAGTACCAGGTGGACCGCTACACCTGTAAGACGTGTCCCTATGACATGCGGCCCACAGAGAACCGCACGGGCTGCCGGCCCATCCCCATCATTAAACTGGAGTGGGACTCACCCTGGGCCGTGCTGCCCCTCTTCCTGGCCGTGGTGGGCATCGCCGCCACGCTCTTCGTGGTGGTCACCTTCGTGCGCTACAACGATACGCCTATCGTCAAGGCCTCGGGCCGCGAGCTGAGCTATGTGCTGCTGGCGGGCATCTTCCTGTGCTACGCCACCACCTTCCTCATGATCGCCGAGCCTGACCTGGGCACCTGCTCTCTGCGCCGGATCTTCCTGGGGCTCGGCATGAGCATCAGCTACGCGGCGCTGCTCACCAAGACCAACCGCATCTACCGCATCTTCGAGCAGGGCAAGCGGTCGGTCAGCGCCCCGCGCTTCATCAGCCCCGCCTCGCAGCTGGCCATCACCTTCAGCCTCATCTCCCTGCAGCTGCTGGGCATCTGTGTGTGGTTTGTGGTGGACCCCTCCCACTCGGTGGTGGACTTCCAGGACCAGCGGACGCTCGACCCCCGCTTCGCCAGGGGTGTGCTCAAGTGCGACATCTCGGACCTGTCGCTCATCTGCCTGCTGGGCTACAGCATGCTGCTCATGGTCACGTGCACCGTGTACGCCATCAAGACGCGCGGCGTGCCCGAGACCTTCAACGAGGCCAAGCCCATTGGCTTCACCATGTACACCACGTGCATCGTCTGGCTCGCCTTCATCCCCATCTTCTTTGGCACCTCGCAGTCGGCAGACAAGGTGAGGGGCGGGGGCTGGGGGTGGGGGCCAGGGGCAGCCTCCTGGGGCTGACGGGCCTCTCACTCTGCTCCAGAAATGCCTTCTTTCAGGCCTCATTCTGCCTTCTCTCTCTGTCTCGAGTTTTTCTCCAGGTTCTGAGTTTGCTGTCTCCCGCCCTTTCTCTTTTCCTGCTTTCTCTCCCTTTTCTCCTTCCCCCGACGTTTGTCTCATCTCCCTCCTTCCTTTCTCCTCTCCATCAGCCTGGATGCTGCTCACTCTTCCATGCTTCCTTCTTTTCTAGACTCTTCTTTCCCTTGCCTCTCTCCCTACTTAGCCCATCTTCCCGTCTGTCCACTCCTCTCTCCTTCCTCCTCTGTCCGCCCCTCTCTCTGTCCTCACAGGACCCCCATGAGGTGGGAGATGTATCAGGCACTTGCTCCCTCCCTGGTCCCAAGCTGCCCCGAAGCCCAGGAGCCTGGGACCAGGCACTGTCAGCTGAGGGCCCTTCCTCAGCTCAGAGGGGCCGCCTCCTGCTGGCTCTGTCAGGCCATCCTGTGGTCTGAGGGTCTGGACACACCCCAATGGCCCAGTGGATTCTGCCCACATCCCAGTCCCAGTGCTGCCTGGGTGCCTGGGGGGTTTTATCTTGAAGGATTAGGAGTCACTGAAGACAGAGGCCAGAGACAGGAAGGATTGCAGGGACCGAGGGCCCCAGCTCCTGGTCTGAGCTTCATGTCTGATTGTGGGATCCTTGGCAAGCCAGCTGGCTGGCGGCCTCAGTTTCTTCATTGGTGGTCTGGGGCCACGGTCCTTCCCCTGAAGTCCTTACGGGGGTTGCGACGATCACAGTCACAATCCTGTGTAAGGAGGCTGGAGCTGAGGAGTCTGGAGGAGGGTGGCGGGGACAAGGTGGTAAGGTGAATGGTGTAGGACCCAGCAGCTGTGAGGAGGATGTTGGCTTTTAGTGTGGGCGAGAAGGGAGCCACTGCGGGGTTCTGAGCAGTGAGGGACACCTTGAGACGTAGGTTTAAAAGGGTCCCTGTGGCTGCTGGGTGGAGCCCCGAGGAGGGTGAGCCGGGAGCCGGATGGCCAGTGCGGAGGTTCCCGTGATGACTCCGGCAGGAGGCTGCTGATAGCAGGGGTGGTGAGCCGGGGATCCTGGCTGTGTCTGGAGCTGGGCTGGCGGCTTTCTGCTGGCCTGCATGTGGGGTGAGAAACGCAGAGGACAGTGAAGGATGGCTCTGTGGTTTTGGTATGAGGATCAGAAGGAGTGTCTGCACTCGGTGGGGAAGACGGTAGGGGAGCCGGTGAGCCTGGAGTTAAGGGGCGAGGGCTGGACTGGAGGCGTTACTGGGGGAGTCATCAGCCTATGAATGGCATTTAAAGCCGTGAGCCTAGGGGCGAGCTTCTAGGAATGCTTAGCTTCAGTGAGGCTGCAAAGCAAGGCCACCAGGGATGGGGTACTTGTCACATGCCAGACCTTGACCTGATGGCCAGCAGGCCCTACACCAGTGGGCAAGGGTAGATATCACCATCCCTATTCACAGATGAGGATATGGAGGCACAGAGAGGTAAAGTGACTTGTCTGAGGTCACACATCCAGTAGGTGGCATGGCTGGACTTGACCCTGCTCTGTCTAACTCAGGAGCCCCCACCCCAGCCCACACTGCCCCCTGCGGTTCTGGGACACCTCTCCTGCCCTGGGCTTCCTGGTGCCCACCTTTTCTCCAACAGCTCCTCAAGGGCAGGAGCTGCGCCCTCCACTCTGAATTCCTTGGGCCTGGTGCAGGGGCCTGTGGCCTGTCTCCAGTGGCGGCCCTGTGGGCAGGGGGTTCCAAGAAGCAGACCATGGGGCTGACAGTGCCCTGAGGTCCGAGATCAGGCCTGGCTGCAGGCCACCTCGCACACCTGAGCCAGAGCAGCCACAGGGCGCAGCTCGCACCCGCCCCCACCAGGCCTGCGGGAGGCCCCCCCCTGCTGAGGGCAAGTGCAGGCGGAGGGCCCCATGCCCCCAGCACCCAGGGGGCCCATGGAGCCAGCAGGGGAGGCCGCCCCACACTCCAGGAGGCTGGCAGCTTGAGAAATTACCCTCAACAACACCAGGAGGCCCCTTCCCACGCCTCCTCAGGGAGTAAAGGTACTCAGCTGGGAGGCCAACAGCGTGGTGGGTGAGCCCCTTGCTCTGCTCTCCCGTAATTTCCTCTGGCTGCCTGCCAGCACACCGCTCCCCACTGGGTCCCTGCCATCCCAGGGTGTGAGACCCTCCCACCTCCAAGCACGGGGCCCCTCATCCCCAGTTCCCCCATCTCTCCAGGCAACACCACCTGCCTCTGATTTCGCCCTTGTTAGGAGGCTCCCCTCAGCACTGTTTATGGAAGGGAGCCTCTGAGATTTCTTCTGAGGCCCAGAGATAGGCAAGGAGTTGCCCAGGGTTACACAGCAGGCTGGCCTCACAGCAACGTGTGGCCATAAGACCCAGCTCTGCCCCTGATGGTGTGGGACATGGGTTATGCCACTCTCCTCTCTGGGCTTCTGAATGAGGGGGGCTGGAGGAGATGAGCTCTGAGGTCGCTGCCAGCTCAGACCACCAGGCTTCTTATAGACGTGGGCAATCCTGGGGCTGTCTCTGGGCTGTGTCATGTCAGCTACAGAATGCTCCATCAGAAGCTGCAGGCCTGGCTGCTGGGGGTGTGTGTGTGTGTGTAAGAGAATGGAGTGGGTAGGGCTGTTGTGGGGAGTTGTGACATGGGTCTAGAAGTGTGTGTGTACAGTGTGTGTGTGTGCCTTCCTGTGCATGTTCAGCAGTGGATGGGTGGGGTGTGTGCACATGTGTGAAAATCGAGTGGGGGTGGGCAGGCGTGTGTGCCAAGGGGTCTGTGGCTGCTGGTGTGTGTATGGGTGTGCAGGCTAGGTGTGTGTGCCCTAATGTGTGTGTGCAGGTGCATGTGTGTGTTCAGGTATGTGTGCAAATGAGTGTGAATGGATCTATGTGTATGCAAATGCATGTCCCAAGGTGGAGGAAGGGGTGTGTATGTGAGCCTGTGTGCGTCTGAGTCAGGTATGAGTGTGTAGCTGTGAGTTCAGGTGTGAATGCGGAGATACACGTGTATATAGGTGTGTGTTTGTGGGCATGCGTGTGTGCACACACACTTTCAGGTGCTCAGCTGTGCCGTGCCACCCGGTGCAGGTGCTGGTACAGAGTGAAGCTGTCTGTGCTACTCTGTGAGCAGGTGGATGGATTCCCAGCGTCAGCCCGGAGTTCCAGGGCTTACCACTGCAGCCCTGTGGCATCACCCTGAGCCGTCCGGAGTGCGGGTTTACTGTGCAGCCAGGCTTGGGTGGGACGAGGCTGCAGAGGCTGGCAGGTTGTGGTGAAGTTTGTTTGTCCGGTTCATACAGATTTGGAGGATCTTGGTACCCGCCAGGCTCAGCCTGGGCGGAAGCACAGAGCAGGCAGAACTACTTGGTGTCCCCTCCAGGGCCCCTCACACCTGGCACCCACCAGGCCTAGCACAAAAACAGGAAACTCATCACCCACCTCCCCAGAGGCTCCTTTCTGTGCCCTTTGCCCCAGCCCATGGTGACCTCTGTCCTCCCCCATCAAACCAGCCCTGACACCTCCTTCACTCTGGAGAGCAGTGAATCGCAAGGCTAACGCAGGATTCCTCACAAAGGATGGAGAGTAGCAAGGGCCTGAGAGGAGAGGAGCCCGAATGGTGGCGGGTCTGGCACCTCCTGGCTGGGATGTGGCTGGAAGGGAGATGAGGTGATGTCCCATCCTGAAGGCTGCCTCCCCCTCTGCCTGCCTTCAAGACCTGCATCCAGGCCTGGGCCCCATCCCTGTGGGGCTGCCTGCTGGTCCTAGAGGTTCTAGGGGACCACTACGTCTCTCATAGGATCAGCATGCTACCACCTCCTGGTGACAACGTGCATCTTCACACTGGGGGATGCTGGAGAACAGTGGTGGGGTGGGAACTCCAGACCCTGGGGCAAAGAGAGGGACTGGGGGTGTGCAGCCCCACTTCCGCTTGCACAGGGCTGGCCACCCCCAGCTTAGGGCTGGCTAGAGGAGCCCCCAGGGTGCCTGCTGGGAGGGAGGAGCCCCAGCACACAGCAGGCAGCTTTGCCAGGTGTGACCTGCTTATACCCCTCCTTGTATTCTGTTTGCAGAAGGGCTGCTATGCTGAAAAGCAAACGAGAACAGAATGCCAAGGACTGTGCTCGTTCCTGTGCTCAGGCTCCATAGCTTTCAGGGCCCAGTGAAAAATGCAAACGAAGGCCCCTTGTTCAAAACGATTCAGGATTCAAGACATTGGCAGCAGGATGTTAAACCAAGCGTACCTGCCCACGAGGCTGGCTCTGCCTGTGTCAGTGGAAGAGGCCCAGCATCCACAGGGGGTCAGGGCCCAGTGGAATCTGGAACCCAGGCCCCTGACCCCCAACACACAGCTGTGTCCCCTGCAGGGCTCACTCTGCTTGGAGTGAGGGCCTCTACTCCTGTCCCACCAACTCCATGTGGGCCCAACTGTACCCCTCCAGCCGCCTCAGCAAGGTGGGGGCCAGGGCCTAAGATGGATATCTGACCTGGAAACACAATTCCTATCCCCAAGAACTCCCAGTGTAAAAGGAGAGACAGCCCCTGCCTTCAGGGAACCCCCAGTCTAATAAGGGAGACAACTGTGTCCCCAGGAACTCCCAGTCCAGAGGTGAGAACCCAGGAATAAATCTGTTCTTTTTTTTTTACTGAGGAAGATTGGCCCTGAGCGACCATCTGTTGCCAGTCTTCCTCTATTTTGTATGTGGGTTGCCACCACAGCATGGCTACTGACGAGTGCCGTAGGTCAGCACCTGGGAACTGAAGCCAGGTCGCTGACGTGAAGTGTGCTGAACTTAACTGCTAGGCCACAGGGCCAGCTGCGCAAGCCTGTTCTTAATTAGCCCAGAGCTCCCCTGTGTTCTCCAAGGGTCTTATGTGACACTCTGCAGCCTGTGTCCCCCTCCTTCCCCCCTGGCCATCAGCCTTTCTCAGGGGGTGGAGGGTGGCCAGCACCCTCCTGCTGGCTCGTCATGACCCTTCCTGGCCCACATGCTGGGAGGCAGCTCTGTGCCTGTGGGTGAGAGTGTGGTTGTGTGAGGACAGGGGATGACTGTGTGTCTGGAGGGGTGTGTGCTCCCTGGGGAACAGGCTCTCGCTACCCCGAGGCTGTGATGTTTTCCTGAATGGCGGCCGATGAACAGCCTCTGCACGCTCCCAGCCTCCTTCCACACGGTGCTGTGCAAGTTTCGAGTGGCTTCACGGCCTGTGCTTGGGCAGCCTCGAGGTTTGGGGGAGGCAGGTGCTGTCAGCCCATTGCACTGATGAGAAAACTGAGGGCCAGAGAGGGGACAAGACTTCCCCAGGTTCACACACCTCCCTCTTCGTGGACCCTAGAGCTTCTCTGGCCCCTCCTCCAAAGGTAGGAAACCCCGGGAAAGGTGGTTGGAATGAAGGCCTTCAGCTCCAGGTCCTGAGGCATTTGTGAAGAGAGGCAGGAGATGGGGAGCATATGAGAATAGAGAAACCTGGCCCCTCCTCTCGGGGGGCTACCAGATGAAGCCAGGGACCCTGTGACCTCAGGAAGCAAGTCCAGACCCATGCAGGGCTGAGTGCAAGGAATGGAAGAAGTCATGGGGGGTTGGATAGAGCTGGGGCTCAATGAGAGCTTCCTGGAGGAGATGGCACATCAGCCAGGCCCCAGGGGAGGGAGTCCAGCCCCAGAAACAGCAGATTTAGGGGGCAGAGCATCCTGATTTCCCCATATCCAGACCGGGGTTGGGGGGCACAGCCTGGGTCTCCCCTGGCCCCACCCCGGCCAAGGGCAGCCAGAGGGGCCGCTGAGGCCTGGGGAATGGGAAGGGAGGAAGGGAGGCAAGGAGGGGATCCCATGCAGGGGCAGTGGGAATTGTCAGGCCCTGCCTGGAAGGCCCTGCTATTAAAGAATGGATTAGCCGACACCCAGATTAATGGACTTTCATTTTGCTAACCATCTGTCACCGTTAGTGCTGGCGAGCGAGCGTGAAACGAGCTTTGACTGTGCTGCCACCGTGGATCGCATTGGGCGCTGGGGCTTGCGTGCCAACAGCCCGCTCGGCACAGTGGGGCACGTGGAGGGGCAGTCACTGAGTGGGGGGCCTGGTGGAGGGCTGTGGCACGGCCACTGTGAGTTACTCCAAGGCGCCACAGGTGGTGTTCATCTCACTGCCAGCCCTGTGCAGGGGGCTGCTCCTGAGGGTCAGCTGGGGTCCCCTGAGGGCCCTCCCCCAATTAGTATCTAACACTGGGAAACACTTCTATGCGCTTCCGTGTGCCAGACGTTGTTTTACACACTTTTACCATTTTAAGTCATTTCATCCTCACAACAGCCCTATGAGGTAAGTCCTATAATTATCATGCCCATATTACACGTGAGGAAACTGAGGCACAAGGACGTGACTTGTCCACGATCACACAGCTGGAAGTGGTGGAGCCAGGATTTGAATCCGGGATTCTGGTCTAAAGGCCAGCTCTCCATCACGACTCCCTTCTGCCGGAAGCCAGCGGGACACAGGGCGCCGGGTCTGTCCTCCCGTGTCTGTCCCTGGGGTGGGCGGCGGAGGGGGGGCTCAGGGCCCGAGGCCAGGGCGGAGCGCGCTCTGACCCGCCCCCGGCCTGCCCCCAGCTGTACATCCAGACGACGACGCTGACGGTCTCGGTGAGTCTGAGCGCCTCGGTGTCCCTGGGGATGCTCTACATGCCCAAGGTCTACATCATCCTCTTCCACCCGGAGCAGAACGTGCCCAAGCGCAAGCGCAGCCTCAAAGCCGTCGTCACCGCGGCCACCATGTCCAACAAGTTCACGCAGAAGGGCAGCTTCCGGCCCAACGGCGAGGCCAAGTCCGAGCTCTGCGAGAACCTCGATGCGCCGGGTGAGTGCCCGGCCCCGCCCCCTCCCTCTGGCCACGCCCACCGCCCTCTGGACCCGCCCTTTCTCGGAGAAGGCCAGCCCCCTACCCCACGTTCTGGCCCGGCACCGCCCCGGAGCCAAGCCCTGGGGGACACTGGGAGAACCCTGAGGCTGCAGGTGAGTGGCCACCCGCCCAGAGGCAGCTCCGGGAGAACCTTAAGGCACCAGGTTGCACCCCTCTGCTGCCCCCCAACCTCGGGTTCTGGTAGCCAGGAGAGAACCTCCAGGTCCCACCACGCCCTTCCGGGGGTCTCTGCGTCTCCTAGGGTGGGGCCCTGGGGGCACCTGGTCATGCGCGGTGATGTGAGATGCCCGGATTTCTCTGCCCTGGCGCCCCCGTCTGGTCCGGTGCCTTCTGGGAGAAAGGGTTGTCTAGGGGTTGTCCTGACCTAGCTCATGACTTTCTGGAGACTTACCCTTACCGTGTCCCATCCCTCAAGGCCGTGCTCTGCTAGTGCAGGAGCAGGTATGTCAAAAGTTCCTGAACCCAAAGGGTGACACTCATGGTGCTGCGACAGACCACAGAGGGTGGGGCCTTCACAGAGAGCTCTGATGACACCTCGTTGACATGGTTGCAGCTGCTCAGGCTGGTCACCTGGGGACAGGCCACAATAACCCACTCCTGCCAGACAAGGAGGGGTGTGGAGTCGTGGTGAGGGGAGACCCAGTGTTCCCAGCCTCCTGCTTCCTGCAGGGGAAGGATGAGAGCTGCCCACGCCCCCCGCCCCTCTCAGTGTCCCTTGCCCCCACTGTCTCTCAGCTCAGTGACAACAGGGGCTATGGAGGTGCCGGGCAAAAGCAAGCTGATTAATTCTGGGGACAGCCAGATTGAGGGGCCGTGAGTGGGAGGGGTGGGAAGGCATCACTCCTGTGGAGCAGGGACATTTTTCACTCTGTCACTGGCGGGCCACGTATCTTTAAACAAACAACAGAATAAATAATTCAGGGGCCCGACTGCAGACAGATTGGGTGCAGAGACACAGGGCCAACAAATGGGGGTTGTCAGCTCGTGCCTGCCGCTGCCCGGCGAATTGTTATCTGAGGCAGCGGAGACTGAAAACAAGCAGGATGGGCCTGGGGCCCTCTGCCCACACCCGCTTGTCCCTTCCCCTCATACTGAGGATGCCTCTGGAGTGTCACTGTCCTCATCCTGTTCTCATGGCTGTAGTCATTTCAGCCCCCTTTGCCCACCATTTTGCAGGGTTTGAAGAGTATTCCCGCCCACCCCACGGCTGAGAGCTAGCCCAGGGCTTATTATCACCCCATTTTACAGATGAGGGAATCGAGGCTCTGACAGGTTCGATTTGTCGGAAGGACCATGTGGCAGATGCTGAGCTCCCGTGTACCGTGAGGGCAGGCCTGGACCCCAAGTCTCCTGACCCCTGACCAGAACTCTTCCTCTTAAGCCTCCCACTTAGCTCCTGGGGGCCCCGGGCAGACTCCTTGCTCCCATTTTCCAGATGGTGAGGCTGAGGCTCCGCTGAAGGGCTCTGGGCCCCTGGCTTGTAGCTGAGGGCTGAACGCGCTTCCCAGTTCTTCAACCCCGTGGACTGGATTTTCTAGAGGAGGCAGCTCTGGTCTCAGAGGGACCATAGGGCCCCAGCTGTCCCTCACCACCTCGCCACTTTCTCTCACGCCCCGCCCACCTCAGTGCCCCGCAGCTGCCCTCAGGTCCCCATTTTCCTGCAGTCAGCAGACATTTTGCTGCTGCAGCTGAGGTTTTCCTTCACCTCTGAGCCAGACCTGCTGACGGGTTTACAGGTTTGGAAACTCAATTTTATCAGTTCACCCGAGATAATGGAGCCCTGGGGACCTGATTCTCCCCAGCCCGGCCTGCAGGCGTGTGATGCACGAGCCAGCTGCCGCTCTTTTTCTGAAGGTGGGGGACAGAGTGGGGTGGGGAGAGCCCCTCAGGAGAAGTCTAGGCAAACAGGGCCACCCCTCTCGTGGTATAAATGGAGAAACTGAGGCCTAGCAGGGCAGGGAGGGAGCTGCCTGAGGTCCCAGAGGGAGTCTAGGGCTCCTGTCTCCAGAGCACTGATCCGTGTGACCTCCCACCTCCCTTTCAGCACCTTCTGCCATCCCCGGGGCCCAGCCTCCAGTCGCTCAGCCCTGCCCCAAGTGTGCCTGGCTCAGGCCTCCGCCTGGATGCGGCCCCGTCAGAACTGACCTTCCCTCTTGGTCAGCCAGCACCCTGGAGGGACATGGGTCACTTTAGCGATGAAGGTGGGACTTCTTTGTACCATGTAAGGTGCTGTGCTGTGTCCTTATTCTCTTCCTGCAAGTTGTGGGCAGCATGTCCTTCCATTAGCACCTGTCCCATTGGCACCTAAAACTTGAGCCTTCACTGACGTTGCGCAGCCAAGCGATTGTTCATCTTCTGCTTGAATCTTTCTGCTGACGGGGAGCTCAGCTCCCAGGTCAGGCCACCACTCCACTCTCAGCTCTGGCCAGGAGAAAGTTCTTCCTTTCGCTCAGCTGCATGCTGACCCTCCTGCCTTCCCACTGGTCCCTGGGTGTGCCCCTCTGCTCACCCCACCCCCAACAAGTTTGCCTCTTCCCATGCTTAGTGGGCCCCCGAGAGTTGGACACAGCAATCCTGCCTGTACGAGTGGGCTTCCGGTTACACTGCTGTGACAAAGGGGCCCCAGAACAGAGTGATTCAAATCAGACAGACGTTTCTCTCTGATATAATAGTGCAACGTGGGTGGGCCGAGGCGGGGACCCGGGTTCCTTCCATCTTGTTGCTGCATCAGCTCCCAGAGGGTTGTCCTTGTTCTCACGGCTGAGGCTGCTTGCCCTCCATGTCTGTTCTGCCCACGGAAGGCTAAAGAGAGGAAGTACAGGAGAAACAATCTATTTTGACATGAAAGTTGCACACAGCCCTTCCTCTCATATGTCATTAGCAGGAATGTGGTCGCCCAGGGCCACACTTAGCTGCAAGGGAACCTGGGAAATGTAGTCCTTAACTTGGCCGTCATGAGCCCAGCAGAAACAGAGAGAGCACTTGGGGGGGACAGCATGAAGCCTACCACACTGCTCCCCTCATGCCCTCTTCTCCAGGCCAGGCGCTCCGGATGAGCCTGGCAGATGCACCTCCTCTCTTGAGCTGACAGGATCCTGGCAGAGGGTCAGGGCAGCTTTATGACAAAGGACACCATGATTTTCTCCCATCTAGCCTCCTCTCTCTGCACCAGCAGACCAGCCCCCACCCCAGGCAGCAGTTCTGTCCTGGATTATTCTCCACTGAGCTGTCCTCCAGGCCCTGGAGGGAGACCTGAACCCTGGCAGGACAGGACCAAACCAAGGACCTGGCTGGGCTCCTCCCTCTGGCCTCAGTCTCTCGTTTTTAAAATGGGAACAACATGTAGCTGACCTCCTCAGTAGGCTGCTGTGAGGTCTGAACCCTGGCGGGTTCAGGTACGGGGTACACACATGCTGCCCTTGAGGGCTGGCATTGTCACCCAGCTGTGGGTGGGGGAAGGGCCCCAGGGAGGCTGTGGCCTGAAAGTGGGAGACACCTAGACCTGCAACCCCAGAGCCAGTGGTGGGCGAGGAAGGGCCCGAGAGGTGGGTGCAGATAAGGGAGGCTCAGGCTGAGGCGACGTGGGGACGCCCAGAAATGGGAAGGATAGCTGCACAGAGGGCCCCGGGGGCCAGAGCACTGCCATTTCCCTTGGGCATGGGGAGAGGAGTTTCTGGTCTTGCAAGGCCCCTCTCTGGGTCCACTGTTTGTTTCCTCTGTCCCCTGCCCCGTCTCTGCCCCCAGGCTACCAGGCTAGTATGTTTCATGTCTGCTCTTCACAGTGCTCCTCCAGAATGTGTTGAACTTCTGAAAAACTTCCCTTTGATAATACATGAAGGTTACATGATTATATCACAAATAAAAACGATTCTCCTCAAGTGTGGTGAAGTCAGGAGGTGGCAGGGACTCCCCCAGGGAGACCCTCATAGGCGGTTGGGGTTGGGAGGGAGTGCTCAAAGGAGGGGTCGTATCTGGAGTGACAAAGTGAAGAGGGAAGGGCCCCCCAGGCCAGCAGCCCAGCCCCCGCAAAGGTGTGGGGCGGGAAGGATGTGCGAGAGGCTGGGTTGAGTCCGGGGTTGCAGGGAGCAGTGGGGGAAGCAATGGGATGGGCGGGTGGGGCCGGCTCATGGTTCGGGGGATGTGGACTGCTCAGTTCAGGGGTCTGGACTTGATGCTCCAGGCAGGGGAGTGT
Organism: Equus przewalskii; assembly: GCF_037783145.1. Taxonomy (NCBI): domain Eukaryota; kingdom Metazoa; phylum Chordata; class Mammalia; order Perissodactyla; family Equidae; genus Equus; species Equus przewalskii. The sequence goes on along the minus strand of NC_091849.1, from coordinate 34,641,827 downwards.
CTGTACAGAAGGGGGGTTTAAAGAAACCAGCCCCTAACACGTGGGTACCCCTGGTCTCTTTCCTTCCAGTGCTGGCCACCAAACAGACCTACGTCAGCTACACCAACCATGCAATCTAGCTAGGCCGCCGGAGCCAACAGGAGGAGGAGGAACCGAGGCTCTTGTGGATGGTGCGTCTGGCCAGGGCCACTCCCAGGGGCCCAGCTGACGTCCTGCCTGCCCGTGGGCACCCACGGACATGGCTTGGTGCTGAGGATAGCAGAGCCCCGGTGGTCACTGCTGGGCAGCCTGGGCAAGCCGGGCAGGCGACAGGAGGAAGACGAGGGGCGGGGCAGCTTCAGGCCATCCCAAGAGCCTGCTTCTTAGACCAGGGCCCCTCCTGGCCCCAAACCACTGGGGCTCAGGGTTCGAGGGCCCAAGTGCTGGTTTTCTGTCCCCCTCTGTCTCTGCCTGTCCCACTGGTGACCTCTTTGTCTGTCTCCATCCCTGTCTTTATTTTCTCTTATCTCTTTGTCTCACCTTCTTTTCTCTCTGTGTGTCTCTGTGCATCTGCATCCTCTGCTTTTCTGCATCATCTTCTTTCTGCCCCTGCCTCCTCTGCCTCATCCTCTCTCCGTCTCCAGGTCTCTCCCATTTTTCTCTTGTGCTCCACCTGAGTCTCTCCTCTCGTGCATTTTTCTTCCTGTCCTCAGCCCCCTCCTCACCTTCACTTACATCCAGCCTCTGCTCCCTCTCCTGGCCATCCTTTCCTAAGTCATCAAATCTTACGTGTCGCAAAAAAGAAAAAAGGAAAAAAAAATCAAAACACAAAAATGCCAAAACAAAAACAAATCTCAAGTGTGTTGCCAAGTGCTGCGTCCTCCTGGTGGCCTCTGTGTGTGTCCCCGTGGCCCGCAGCCTGCCCGCCTGCCCCCGCCCGTCTGCCATGTGTCCTGCCCGCCTGCCCCTCCTGCCGATGACACGGAGTTCAGTGCCTGGGTGTTTGGTGATGGTTATTGATGACAATGTGTAGCGCATGATTGTTTTTATACCGAGAACATTTCTAATAAAAATAAACACATGGTTTTGCACCCCGGCTCTACATCCACTGAGGGTCCTGCGGTGGGACCCCAGGCGAGGCCCGCAGCTGGAGGGCCTGGAGCTGGAGGGAAGGAGGACCTGGGTGATGGAGACGTGGGGCTTGGGATGGGTGGAGGCTCCTGTCCGGGGGCATGGAGAGGCCTTGGGCAGGCAGGGACCAGGACACTGCAGCAGGATCCAGAAGTCAGCCCCTGGTGGTCCCCTAAGGGGGTGCTCTGTTCCTGTGCCCTGCCCTGCAGCCTGGTCTCTCCTCCAGCTCACATCCCTCACACCTGGGACCCCTCACCTCACTCCATAACCTGCGCCCCTTCTCTTTGCCCAGCCAGGAAGTTCTCCTCTTGAGAAGTTGGCCCAGCACCCACAGCCCTCCCCTACTGCCTGTCCCGTCTCCAGGCCACAGGTGCTAAGATGATGTGTGTCTGTCCTGGAGATCGGTGTGGCGTGTGTCCATGTGGTCAGGTGCACGCCGCAGGGATGCGTGTGTGGCTCCCCGCAGCCCTGTGCGTGTGCAAGTGTCTGTTTTGGCTGCATGTCTGTGTGTGCTCCTAGCACCTCCATACGCGTGTTTGTCTTGTGTGGGTGTCTGTCTATCTGTTTAGGCCCAAGTGGCAGTGAGTCCACATCACACCCACGTCTGAGGATGCCTGTCTCGGGCCGGCGGCGAGTGTGCATGTGTGTGTGCACGGCAGCTGGCTTCCTTGGCAGGTTGGGAGAGGGAGTGGGGAGCAGCTTAGGGGCTGGGCCCTGCCGGGGGTAAATTATAGAGCTGGCGACATAATGAGGCCACAAGCAGCAGCTGGAGCCCAAGCTGCCTGTACTGCCCCTTCCTGGCTCGCCCCGCCCCCAGGCCCACACGCCCTCCCACCTCCTCGGCCAGCTGACTGGGGTGTGGGGCACGGTGGCCAAGGCCTGGAGGGACCCCAGGTGGGAGCCAGGCAGGGCCTGGGTGTGGGTATGTGTGTAGAGGTGAAGCTGGGGCATTAAATAGTGCCCCGCGTTCGTGCCCCCTCCGTGAGCCCATCTCACTCCTCAGGGGAGGCCAGGCCTCACGCACACCTGTGCTCAGGAACCCCTTGTCCCTGGGGGCTCTGTGAGACTGCGGGGGCACCAGCTCTAGGCCCAGTAAGTATCTGTGTACAGGCAGGAGGGGGAGGGGGCGTCTCACCGATCGCTTGCTTTCACAGGATGATCCCTAAGACCGCCTGCCCCCAAGAATGGACTGTACCCAGTGTCCCAGCCGAATCGAATCGGGCAAAACTAGGTTGTCAGACCAAGGGTGTTTGCCAGAAGCTCCCAGGGCGGTGTGTGTGTGTGGGGGGGGGGGGGGGGCGGGGGGAGGGAGGGGGAGCGGGGGGGAGTTGGATGCAGGGCGGAGTGAGGCCAGTCCTCTGATGGTGCCCCCAGCCTGGCACCTTGTCCCCTCTCTGACCTGTTTCCATCTCAAGGCAGTTGCCATACTGAGGCCAAGGCTAGACAGAGGGCCTGCCTGGAACCCAAGGATTTGATGCTCAACCCAGGACTTTCCCAGGTGCCCCCCACATCTGTGGAGCCCCGCTGCTACGTTCCAGGGGGGAGAACCACCTTCCTTCCCAGGGGGGTGCTGTCTCTTCTGCTCCCCTCAGCACTCAGGAGAGGGCAGGGGGGCCATGTCAGCCTTCAAGGCCTCCTGGGAGGAGACAGAGGTGACGGAGGGTCAGAGCCAGGGAGCCTCTTGGTGGGGCTTGGACTCATCAGGCATCCCTGAGGCTTGTCCTGGTCCAGCCTGCTGGGGCTCTGAGAAGGGGCAAGTGGGAGGGGGCGCTCCCAGACAGATGGAGCGGACATAGCCCCACCTTCAGGGACTGTCACACAGCCTTGCCCTCAGGGAGCTTCTAGTGTGATGGGGAAGACACAGCCCTCAAGGAGCCAAACAGCCTAGAAATGCTGATGGTCCCAAGGAAAGGTAATTATGGGAATGGAGTGGGTTAAGTGGGGAAGCCTTGAGTGGGGTCAGAATTCAAGCAGCTGAGTCTGGGGAACAGAGGAGAGGTGTGTGGGCTCCACGGGCCTGAGGTAGAGAGGGAGACCATTCGCCAGCAGGACTTTTGGAGGTCAGGCCTGCTGCAGTGGTGTGGGAGGGTGGGCATCATCTATCATCCAGAAGGCACAAGCCAGTGAAGCCAGGGTGGGATCCCACACGTGGGCCTGGGCAGCACCTGCTCTGATGTGTGCAGTGGGGAAGAGCCGTGGGCCCTTCCTGGGCCAGGTGGCTGCTCACCTTTGCTCTCCATCCCATATTATTAATTCCCAGGGCTCATGTGGGACACCCAGGACAGGTGGACCAATGCTCAGTGTCTTCAGAATTGTGTATTTCAGTAAGATAGGGGGCATTGCAGTGTCCCTGGCTCGCTGGATGGAGAGCTGGCAGCTCTCAGAGACCTTTGCTTTGCAGGAGGGGTGATGGGGTCTCCACAGGCTCTGTGCTCGCCCCTCCTTTGGGGCTCAGCCTCCCAGGGCCCAGAGGTGCTACCAGTGGCGGTTCCCAGGCTGTGCCCTCCTCAAGGGTGGCATGAGAGGACTGGGCTAGTAGGGATTCTAACCCTTCCTGAAGCTTTGGACCGTACATACTCTGGGCCCCTCCCCAGAAGGATGGATCTTAAGCCTGTGAATGGGGCCAGGCGCAAGACGTTTTACAAGGTCCCCAAGGGACGCACTGTGCAGCCCAGGGGGCCAGGTGGATCAGTGGCTTTCAAACCATTCCAGCGGCAGAATCCTTTCTTTAAATCAGCATCAGCATCCCTGGAAACTGTTAGAAAAGCAAATTATGGGCTCCACCCCAGGCCTGCTGAACTGAAGCTCTGGGGGTGAGGTCCCGCTGTCCGCTGTCCGTCTTACAGGCCTTCCAGGTCCCTGGATACAAAACCAGGTTTGAGAACCACACCTAAAACTGTTGAAAAGCTAAGGTGTGTGACTGACAAGTGTTTGGGGGGGGGGTTAGGGGAGGGTGGAGTTCAGGCCTCCGGCTACCAGGACCCACCTGGGGGCAGAGTTTCTGGGATGCTGGAATTTCAGTGCTAAAACCAGGGAAGTCCCAGAAAAACTACAGAGATTGCCCCCTCCTCGTCAGATTCCCTTCTGTACTCATGTGTTCAACAGGTGTTAAGTACCTGCTACAGGCCGGGCCGCAGGGATGCCGCGGCGGATGAGACAGGTGTGGTACCAGACCTTGGGGTTTCTGCAGCCAAGAGGGAACAATGCCCACTCAAGAGCTTTTTGGGGCTCAAAGCCAAGACGGGGCTGCTACCAGCCCTGTGCAGGAGCCCACTGAGCCACTGGGTCGGCTGGGCACACAGAAAACTTTTGTGGAACCCCTGGGACCCTGAGGACACAGCTTCAGAAGCCGTATACAAGCCCGGGCCCCTTCCGGCTCCTATGAGCTGGTGTGAGTTCCAGCCTCCACAGTCTGTTCCTCCCATCCTGCCTTCTCAGGTCTTGGAACAGAGGCAAAGGGGGCCTGTTACACCATGCCTGGTGCCCCGCTCCACCTCTGCCTCCAGGCCCACCGAGGGGTCCCTGGAAGCCCCCAGGAGGTGCTGAGCATCCAGAGGCTGTGTGGCCCCTCTCCAGCCAGAGGACAGGCCGTGGACCCTTTCTTTTTGATGGTTTCACTGGGGCATGCTGCTCCCTCCTCCCGGCCTGGGGTTTCCATCTGCCCATGGAACATCGGGAGGAGACTGAGGTGCTCTTCCTGGCACCTGGAGCTCCTCTCTGCCCTCCTGCCTGCCCTGCACTGCCCCGGCTGTCCCACAGGGCTTGGCCCTGGCTCTCAGCTTCCCAGGGCTTGGACCTCCCCACAGATACCCTGGCACCGAATGGCACTCAGCGCCAAAATCTTGCTTCAGTTGGCAAAAGCAGCAATTAGCATCTAATGAGGCTTCTTGCTTTATTTTTAGGTAACCTCAAGGCCCTGCCTGTGTAATTCAGCCCGCCATTGCTCGGCAGATAATTAAAGCATGTCACCATAATTTGCCATTTTTTTTTTTATAAAGCCTGTAATTATGTTTTTATTGCAAGTGAGGGAGGAAAAGAGGAGGGAAAGAAAACAAAGAGAGGTGGAGTTGGGGCAGGAAATGGGGCTTGGCTCCCTTAGCCCGGCTCCTCTCCTCCAGCAGCGGAACCAGGAGGCCCCATTCTGGGTGCAGCTTCCCCTAACCTCAGGCCTGCCTAGATACTCCCTGCCCCAGACCCCTCCTTGTTGGCTTCCCTTGTCTACACTTTGGAGTCCTTCTCCGGTCTGGTTAGGAGGCCTTCCTGTTTTTCCCCCTTTCCTTATAAAACCAGCCCCAGTTTGCTTCAGACTGTTGCAGTAGGCAGGAAGCCGGGGTAGCTGAAACCAGAGTAGCCACCAGTTGATGGTTTTGAGCTGCACACAGCACCTGGGAGTTCTCGATACTGTTCTCCTGTTACCTATGTTTGAAAATTTCCATAATAAATAGTTAAATAAAACTCCCCTCCCAAGAAGGTGTCTGCTCCCAGAGCTTGGCACCTGAGGGCTGCTCTCAGGGGCACTTGTGACTTGAGGTTCTTTCTAACTATGGGGTGAAGTGCTGTCTTTATGCACCAGGAGCTGCATTTCAGTCATTCTTTTGGTGTTGGCGAGTAGTGGCGGGCCCTCTTTCCTGGGGCATCTGAAATCAGACTCTCCGAGCCTGCAGGTCATTCTGGGAAGAGGCAGGGCTGTTTCAGGGAGCCCAGTGCCCCAGAACATCTTCCCAACTGCCTCAGCCTTCAGGGCATGTTCTCCCAGAACCCCTCAATCGGCTGGCAGCCGTGCTGGAGTCAGGTACCAGTGGCCCTGATGGTGTGGACGGGGGGCAGGTAAGTTTGAAAGATCTGATTTTGAAAGACCTTCCGGATTACCTTAACTCCAGTAGCAAGCAGCCCCTCCACCACTTTCTGAACACCGCTCAGCCCAGACATCAGAGTACGCACATGCTGGCTTGTTCATTATCTTCATCCTCCCTCTAGAATGTCAGCCCCACCAGGGCACGGATTTTTGTCTGTTTGATCACAGCTGAATCCCCGGGCTTAGAACAGTACCTGGCACACAGCAGGCATATAATAATTGTGTGCTGAATGAATGAACTGGGGGGAGGGGGCCGGGCTGGAGATGTAGAGGGCCCTATTTAGCTGTGTCTGCGCCGCCCCCAGTGCTCAGTTCTGTCTCTGAGCCTGCCCCGAGTCCAGTGGGTCACCGCTTCCCTGGAGCTTCCCAAGGCCTTCCCTAGAGGCCTGAGGAGAGCAGGGATGCAGCACGCTGGTCACTGGGGAGGGAACTGACCCCCTCCTCCCCCCCAGGATGACTGGCGCCTGGAGCTGGAAGCAGGAGACCTAAATCACTGCCAATAACTCGCTGTGTGCCCTTGGGCAAGTGGCTTTCCCTCTCGGCCTCAGTTTCTTCATCCATAAAATGAGGGATTGAGCTCTGAGCCCTCAGAGCCTGGGTAAGCAGCCAGCAGTACAGAAGGGGAGGCCAGTGCAAAGAAGTCTTTTGGGGCCCGTTGCTATGGCAACTGTGCACACACTAAGGGCTGGGGAGGGAGGGACTTGAGTATGGAAATCAGGCCCTTCCTTAGGTTTCCTCAGCCCTGGCTGGCTGGCTGGCTGTGATGGGAGCAAGAGGCTTGTTAACATTGTGGGGCAGTGGAAGAGGATGGAGAAATGGGGGGAGGGGGTTGTTGGGGAGCAGGGGACCAGTCCAGGGTGGGCCTGCCAGCCCTGCACACTGCCACAATGTGGCAGATGGCCTTGTCAGTGAAGAAAGCATAGCACTGGATGTCTAAGCTGGATCCATGGCCAACCCCACCCCCCATCCCCACCCCACACACAGTAGCAGAGGAAGAAACTGAGGCCCAGAGAGTCAAGAGGCTTGACAAGACTTGAGAGGCCCCAGAAGGACCCTCCCCATCACCATCCTGATCAACCTAGAAAGTTAGGGGAGTGTGGTTTTCACGGGGCCCCAGTAACACTATCCCTTCTGAGCTCTGGGGGCAGCAGGGGGCCGAGCTTGGAGGGAGGGACCCACCTGGTCATCCAGTCAACCCAAGCAGGTGGACAGCTGTGCCCGCACATGATGGGCAGAGGTGGGGGCGGGGGAGGGCAAACACAGAGAGGATGACTGAGGGCTGTGGGGTTAGAACCCTGGCTTTGGTCTCTGTGACTTGGGCACCGGAGTCACTCAGCTCCCTGAACTTCGGTTTCTGCATCTGTGAAACAGAGATAATATCTGAAGATGATTTCAAGACTACAAGATCATCACAGGAACACAGGAGGTCAGGAGTGGACAGGAGCCTGCCCTGGAGTCCACCCTACCCTCCAGGACACTACGCTCTCCTCTCCTCCTCCCGCACCCCGACTCGCCCTCCTCTGTGGTTTCGGGCTTCTTTCCTTCCCCCCACTCCTCAAGTGCTAAGGCTCCCTCTGGGGCTCCAGACCTCTGTCCATTCGCTCTTTTCTTCTTCCATCTCAAAAGTGCCATGGCATCTCTCATCTAAACCTGTGGCTTTCCCAATACTCCACACTCTCCCTCTCCATGCCCCTGCCTCCCTTGCAGTCAGGTTGAAGCCATGTGACCAGTTCTGGCCAATGAGCTGTGGGGAGTGACAGTGCCCATCACTTCTTAGCATGGGTGTACCTCCTCCGGGCCTCTCTTCTCTTGCTGGGGCAAGCTTGGAAATCACGTGTTGAGACGGTGGCACATAAGAGGGCATCTGGGTCTCTGAGCCACTGGCTGGAGGAGAACCTCTGCCAACCCATGATGAACTTTGTATGAACAAGAAATAAACTTCTCCCATGCTAAGATGCTGAGAGTTCAGGATTTGTTGGTCTCTAAGCTGTAGCTTTTCCTAACCTGACTAATACATCATCAACAAAGTGCCAAGTCTGTATCTCTCCCACTCCTCAAACCTCATTCTGTGCTCCCCACTGGCTGCTCAGAATCGCCCAGGACCTAAAGTCTTCCACTAAATTCGCTTCTTCTCTGTGGTCCCCATTTTGGTGATCAGCACCCACCGAGCCAGAAACCCACACTTTCCCCTAGACCCACCTGCTCGCCTCTCCCCACCCCTGTCTCCCCCTCTCCTCCATGCCCACTGCCGTCTCTGGACTTCGTGCCCTCGCCTCCTCTGATCCCTGGACGGCAGACACAGTCTCCCAGCTTCTAGCCTTTATCTCAGTTCTTTAAATATGCTGCTCTGTCTCTGGCTTGGGTTATTTCCGAGGAGAAATCTCCATCATCCTTATCTTTGTCCCTTTGTATATAACATCTCTTTCCTCTGGCTGCTTTTAAAGTTTTCTCTTTATCACTGCTTTAAGCAATTTGATTCTGATAGGCCTTGGTGTGGTTTTCTTCGTGTTTCTTGTACCTGGATTTTATGGAGCTTCTTGGAGCTGTGGGTTTACAGTTTTCATTATATTGGGAAAAATTTTGGCCATTATTTCTTCAAAACTGTTTCTATCCTCCCCTCTATCTTCTCGCCTTCAGGGACTTCTATACACACATATTAGGCCTCGAAGTTGTCCAATAACTCAGTGAGGCTCTATTCTTTTATTCTGGGCCTTTTTTCTCTTTGTGTTCCATTTTGTATAGTTTCTATTGCTATGTCTTCGAGTTCACGAACCTTTTCTCCTGCAACATCCAGTCTGCTATTAATTGTATCCTGCACGTTTTTAATCTCAGCCCTGTAGCTCTCACCTCTACAAGCTTGACTGGGTCTTTTTGATATCTTCCATGTCTCTAGTTAAATGTTCAATTTTTCCTCTAGCTTCTTGAACATGTGGAATATAGTTATAATAACTACTTGAATAGCTTTGTCTACTAATTCCATCATCCGTGTCATTTCTGGGTTGGTTTCAATTGATTGATTTTTCTTCTTCTTATGGGCCGCATTTTCCTCCTTCTTTGTACACCTGGTAATTTCTTATCGGATGCCAGATACTGTGAATTTTACTTCATAGGGTGCTGGTTATTTTTGTATACAGGTAAATCTTCTTGGGCTTTGTCCGGAATGTGGTTAAGTTACTTGGAGAGGGTTCGATCCTTCCAGTCTTGCTTTCAAGGCTTGTTAGATGGGACCAGAGCAGCATCTAGTCAGGGCTCACTTTGCCCCAATCGTGAGGCAAAACCTTTATGAGTCCTCTAGCCTGTGCCCTGTGAACTATGGGGTTTCCTGCCCCGGCTGGTGGATCACGTGTGCCCCAGCGACTGTGCCCTCTAACCAGCCCAGCTCACTTCCTACTGGGACCTGATCAGCATTCAGCTGAGCACTTGAAGGGGGGCCTCTCCGGGCTTCCCTCTGCGTAGCTCTCTCCTCTCTGGCCTCTGACCTGTGAACTCTACCCGCCCTCACCTCCCTGGACTCCAGCTCTGTCTCCTCAACTACGGGAGACCCGGGCTCTGCCTGGGTCCCCTCTCCCTGCGCCAGAGCGGAGTAGCTCTCTCTGGACACCTCGTGCGACGACTGCAGGGCTCATTTCATTTGTTCCTACATCTCAGGATCACTGTCAGTCGTTGCTTAACGTCCAATGTTAGAGAACCATGGTTTCAGGTATTTATCCATTTTGTTGTTGTTGTTTCAGACAGGAAGGTAAATCTGGTCCCTGCCACTTCATTGTCATCGGAAGTGGAAGCGTCCTCCTGCCTTCCTAAGATGCAAGTCTGCTCAGGCCATTCCCTGCTCATTCCCTCAGAGGTTCCTCAGTGACCTGGGCCTAATAAGGAGAAGGGCTAACTCAGTGCCAGGTATTGTTCTAAGTCCAACATGCATCGAATCGTTTCATCTTTACAACAACTGTACGAGGGAGGTACTGTCTTTGTTCTCATTTCACAGATGGAGACACTGAGGCTCAGAGGGGTTAAACGGCTTGCTCAGGTGCACACAGCCAGGAGGTGGTGGAGCTGGGATTTGAACAGGCATTCTGGCTCCAGCCCGCACTGCTTCTCTAAGACATGCCAGTTGGCTTCTGCTCCCACCACTCATTTCTCCGTTTAATAGCTTTTCAGGCACTACTGTGTGCCCGGGCCCACTGCTAGTTACTGGAGACGTGCAGCAACTGGCCTGAAGACATAATTATGAAATAATGGAGAACTGCAGAGTGGGTCCACGTACCTGGGGCTCAGAGCAGGGCCTCTGTGTGTCCATTTCCTGAAGGAGTGACACCTGAGCTGATCCCTGGAAGATGGAGACAGGACAGCTATTTCCGGGATGAGTGACGGGACAGAGGTGACAAACAGTGTGATATTTGGGGGGAGGAGCCCAGTAGGGACATTGCGAAGATGGAGATGAGCAGGGCTGAGAGATGAATCTGGAGAGGCGGCAGGGGTGAGGGGAGCAGGGCCTTGTGGGCTCTGCCCAGTGGCCTGCACCTTCTAAAGAGGGAGTGACCTGGTCAGAGCTGCAAATTGGGACGGTCACTCTGTGGATGATGGATTGGAAGGGCCTGCCTGGAGGCTGGGAGACCTGATAGGAGGTGACTGCCATGGGCCTGGCGAGAGGTGAGGACCCGAAGAGGAGAGACTGGTTGCTGTAGAGGGTAACTCAGGGGAAAGAGTGGGGGATGAGGCTGGCTTGGATGACTGGATGGTGGAGCCACTGGAAGGGGAGAATGAAAATTTGTGCATCTCGGTTCTATCTTTAAAAGGATTGGGAATGCACTCCATTTAATACTTTCCCCTTCCCTCTGGCTGGGATGCTGATGTGATGGCAGGAGCTGGAGCAGCCACCTTGAACTCAGAGATTGAAGCCAAGTTTAAGGGATGGCAGAACCACATTACAGCCTGGGAGCACCCAGCTCGGGACTGTTAGGTGTGGGAGAACTCAACTTCTACCTTGTTCAAGCCATTATATTTTGCAGTCTCTGTAACAGCAGCTTAGCATATACTTGAACTAATGCATCTATATTCCACTGATTCTCCACCAGTCTGTTTCGAGCTTTCTACTTCCATCTTGACTGTTGCCTATGGTGGTCCCTGTGCCAGGGAGGCCATCCCTCTGGCACCTCCACCTGTACCTGCTTGGTCAATGAGCACCAACAGGTCAAGAGTCTACCTTGGTGTCCTTCCACTGTGCCTCCACTACACTATACTTCCTTGTATTTACTTGGCACTTCTGCATCCAAGACCACAAGCTTCTCAGGGGCTGGCCACATCTTATTCCTCTTTGTGTGGCCAGTGCCTCCTTCTCCTGGGGACTCGATCAATATCTGATGGTCGAATGAATCTGAGAAGTGGGTGTGGAGAGCGTGTCATGGGGCTGTTGGGAGACTTCAGTGAGCTCACTGCATTGTCAGGTGGGCTGGGTCATACTGCGTAACAAACAACCACAAATTCGCAGTGGCTTAAAACCACAAAGATTTTGTTCCTTGCTCAGGCTTCCTATCCTTGCAGGTCAGGAGGAGAGGGCTCTGCTCATCATAGTTCCTCGGGGACCACAGATGAGGGAGGCGCCTCCATCTTATGATGTCATCTCCTCCACACAAGGCTTTCTGGGCAGTGGAAGGGAACGTGGAGGATTGCGTGCCAGCCCTTAGATGCTTCCATCTGAAAGTGACCCATATCCTTTCTGATCATGTTGCATTGGCCAAAGCCAGTTCTGTAACCCCATCCAACTCCCAGGGGATGAGGACACATAATCCTATTTGCCTAGAAGGAGGAGAGAACTGGAAACACTGGTTAGCAGTGACGATGTCTGCCACAGTCGGGTGTGTACAAGGTCTGGTACAAGACTGAGAATGCAGTACAGGATCAACCGCTGTTTGTTTCTGTTCCCCAGTCACTCATCATTCAACATGTATCTCACTGTATACAGGGGTAAAAGACAGGTTATGCTCCTTGTCTCACGGAACTTATGGTCAAGTCGGGGAAGAGGGACAGACGTTTCTCAAATCAACACACTCACAGATAAATAATTACAGTTTGGAATAAGGGCCCTGAAAGAAAAGAAGAGGGTCCCATGAAAGAGGATAATGGTGTGTGTATGTGTGTGTTTGTCTATATTAGAGTGGAGAGTCAGAGAAGGCCTCTCTGAGGAGGCTGCCTTTGAGATGAGACCTAAAGAAAAAGGAAGAAGTCAGGGGAAGAGCTTTTTAGGCAAAGGGAACAGCATGTGCAAAGGCACTGAGGTGGTTAGGCATCTGGCAAGTTTAAGAAAGTGAAGGAGGCTGAGTCTGGTGCAGAGTGATTGAGGGGTAGTAGGAGGAGGTGGGTGTGGAGAGGCCCAAAGTGGAGATCCCCAAGACCTGGTAGCATGCAGCCGGAGGGCCACTGGAAAGCTTTAAGCCGGGTAGGGCATGACATGCACCTTTAATGAGCTCTGCAATTTTGTGTGTCCAGGGCTCAGGCCACGACTCCTTTGCCTCTCCAACTGTGCTCGCTCCCTAGGGCGCTCCTCAGGTCCTGGGGCTTTGCCTCCCAAATGTGCCTCTCCAGCCCTGTTCCTGCACCGGAACTCGGCCTGTGCGGGCCCTGCCTAGCCCCCAGCTCTGCCAGTGTCGGGGAGGGCAAAGTCCTCCTTGACGTTCTCAGGGTCCCTGGCTGGGTCAGGACGTTAAACTGCCAAAGACAGATTAACAGGAGAAAAACATACAAATGTATCTATGTAAGTTTTATGTGACAAGGGAGCCCTCATAAGGAAACAGAGAGCAGAAGAAACAGTTAGACCTGAGTATTTCTCTGCCAGGTCTGACGAAGATGGGGCAGGCGCGTAGAAACCCGCGGTTAGAGGATGAGGGGAGCACAGCAAACTGGGGGAACTCAGCAAGGCCTGTTTGTTAGGGTTCTTCTGTCCTCGCTTTGTCTTTGGAGATGAGGATGCTCCCTTCCTCCGGGCACCTCTCACGCAGGGTTTTATAATCTGTTTCAGGGGAGAGGGTGGGAGGAAGGTCAGGGGACCATCTTGCTTCTGCCATCTTCGCAAACACATTCAGCTTAAAATGTTCAATAAGCCAAGCTGCCATATTTGAAGGTAGCATGTCTGAACCCCAGCTCCAGGCACCTCCACCTGCGCATGTGCAGATCCAGCTCAACCTGCTCCCCGCCCTCCCCTCTTACTAAAAGGCCTCGCCGTCCTCATGGTCAGAGCGGCTGGGATCAACCTTCACCCCTCACCCCACCCCTCATCCAATGTGTCGGCAATCCTGTTGGCTTGCCTTTGCGATATCTCCAAATCCAACTGCTTCCCACCCAGTGCACACCCCCATCCTCCTCAGCCTGGGGGATTCAGACACCCTTCTAAGTGTCCTGCTTCGGCTCTTGCTCCCTCAATCAGTCCCCATGCAGCAGCCCCATGCGGGATCTTGGGAGGATGCAAATCAGAGTCTTTCACACTCCTGCTTAAAACCCTCCCCCCACACTTAAAATAACCCCCTGACCTCTGGCGAGGCACTCGGCCATGGGGCGGCCCCAGGCGTTCCTCCAGCCTCCCTCCTTCCTGTCTTCCCATTTCTCTCCTCAGCCGCCTGGGCCTCTCCACTCCTCCAGAACACGTCGGTTGCTCTTCTTTCCCCCGTGGATCCTTCTTGCCCCGACTTCTGGAGGCCTTCTCTGAACTAAGTTGTCTTGGGGGCGGGGGCGTTTCTTGCCCGCCCCCCAAACAGCACCCCCACCACTCCAGCTCCTGACCCACTTCATTTTCCCATCACTGGCTGGCATCACGTGACACGCTGATGTGTGTCTCTCCCCCAGGAGAACAAAAGCGCTGGGTGGGCAGGAATTTTACTCTGTTTTCCACTAAACTTCTAAAGCATGAAACAGTGCCCAGCACATGAAAGATGTTCTATCCATACTTATTAAATGAAGGAATGAAGGAATGAATGAGTGGAGTGAATGAGTGACTGAACTTGGGATACACGGGGCTGCCAGGACGACAGAGACCTTGTTTGGGGAGGCCGGTTGGGGGTTGCCGGTGGTCTGGGTTTCTGGAGGGGGAGAACTAGTGGCTTTGGAACAGCCCCCCTTTGCTGTTTCCTGGTCCCGGGCTGTAGTCACACACAAGCGGGAGGCGGCCCCTGTTTGTTCTCGAAGGAAACTGTAAAGTCAGTGCAAAGCAAATCGGAGAGCAGATGCTGCGGTTTGCGCGGTTAAGTGCGCTGTTTAGTCATGTAAATTGGGGGCTTCTCTGTGTGCCCTTGAAACATTAGAGACACAATTTCCCTAAACTGTGGCTGTCCCAACAGGGTGTCCCAGACTCCGGGAAATGTATGCTCAGTTATCATGATTGCTAGAAGCCAGGCCTCATTCATTCATTCAACAAGTCAGTAGCGAGCACGTCCTGTGGACTGGCCGCTGGACCCCAGAGTGGACAAGACTGACAGAGGCTCCAAGGAGCGGGATGGTGTTCCTGCTGCAGGCATGCTAGGGCCTTGGACTGAGGGGAAGAAGGGACATTGTCCCTGAGGCTGTGGGTCAGGGAGGTGAGGGGACCTGGAGACCTGAGGAGGAGGGGGGGTGTGGAATCAGGCCTCCGCCTCATGGAACCAGGCAGGGGCTATAAAAGTGAGATTTTGGGGTTTGTGAGCCCCAAGAGTCACTGCTGCTGGGGGACACGCCACACCCTCTCAAGACTCTTTCAGTTGTCTCCCAAACCTTGGGTAACACTCTCGGGGCTTCCAGGTACACACTGTGCAGGAGAGGATGTGAAACGGAGAAGGCGGTTACCAGACGTGAGAGGTGAGCCACAGGATCGAGTGTCAGAGAGGTGGACACAGGCAGGAGTGACAGTGGACATCCTGAGAAATCTCCCACACAGAGCACCCAGACGTGCTCCATAAAACAGACGACTATGCTTTGAAATGCATGGCTGTGTTTGTAGAATGAATGAATGAATAAATGAACACAAGGAAAACCTTCAGGATGTCAAACATAAAGAGGGCGCTGGAAGCTTGAGTGTTAGGGAGCTCTCAAGCTGTGGGGAAACCTCAGGTCATTTGCAAATACGGCTCCATGACCTAGATTAAGGTGTTTCAGTAGCAGCACTGTTGACATTTTGGGCTGGAATATACTCCGTTGAGGGGGCTGTCCCGTGCACTGTAGCAACTTTGGTCTCTACCCACTAGATGCCAATAGCAACTCCCTCCTCCCACTGTGACAACCAGAAATGTCTCCTGGGGGACAGAGTTGTCCAGGTCCAGAAACAGGCCAGGACGCCTGGGTGTTAAAGGCCCCCCAGGGAAGAAGGAGGCAGGCTGTGGCACTGTGGTGAGGAGCTGTAACTGAGACTCCACAAAAAACCAGGGCTCTCAAAGGCTATACTTCTAGTGAAAGGATAGAGGAAAAATCCATCCAGTGGCAAAGAGAAACCATAAGAATATTTGTCTATTTCAGCCTGTGTTCTAGGTAGAAAGAAAAGCCTTTAAATTTGTAACCATAGACCTGCCCACACAGAGGATTAGGGTGAACATTTGCATTACCTGTGTTCTAGGAAACTCCAAGTAGTGAAATTAACTCCAGCGTGTTGGTAGCACCTGGGCATCTGGCAGAGGCAAAAGCAAATTCTCTTGGGAGGGACACACCCTCAAAACCCGGCTCAGGATTCCCATGGATGGAGCCCAGCTAAGCTTGAATTTACAGCACAAAATTACAGAGCACTTGAGGAAACAATTGATCATGAGTGAGTCAGTAAAAACAGCAAATGGCAGGATTAGACCTTCAAGACTTAAGATATTGGAATGATCAGATCCAGAATATTAAGGAAAAAAATAGCTTGTTTAAAGAAATAAAGATGCTACCAGGAAAACTAGGCAAATATGAAAATGAACAAATAGACTCAGAAATGAAAACGATAACGTTGAAATATAAAACCCAGTGGATGGGTTAAACTGCAGATTAGATACAGTCGAAGAGATAGTTAGTGAACTGGAAAATAGATTTGAAGAAATCATAAGCTGTAATGTAGCACACAGAGAAAAATATGAACAAGAGGAAAAAAAGACATGAGATACAGAATGAGGAATTTAACAAATGTCATCTAGGAATTCCAGAGGAGATAACTGAGAGAACTGGGGAGGCAATATTTAACAATATGTTGATCAGGAATTTTCCAGAAATGATAGAAAAGACAAATCCTGGGAAGGAAGCATGACGAATTCAAGCAGAGTAAATAAGGAGAAACCGAGTCCTAGAAACATCGTGGTGAAACTCCAGAAATCCAGAGAAGATCTTAAAAGCAGCTGGAGAAAAAAGTCAGAATACAAATGACCCCAGGATGAAACTGTGGGATATGAACCCTTGTCCTCCGGATGCCCAGAAATTAGCTAGGGAAAAGGACCTAAGGAGAAAGGCTGAACTACCACCAGCATGAGCAGGTGGGGCCTCACACTGTTAAATACGTTCTTAGTGTTCCCTTAAACTGGGCCAGTATGTGTGGGGCACACTCAGTAACCTCTGCGCAGAGGCCTGGCCCACAGGCTGTGGGAGGTCACTTCTGCCTTGAGAGGGGAGTGGGCACTGCCTGGACACAGTCTGGGGAGGGCAGTGATCACCAGGCAGTGCGAGAGCTGGGGCACCTGGAGTGGGCCCTGGGGCCCAGAGAGAAGGCTGGGAACAGAGTCCCTGACCTCCAGTCCTGTTTGGGACGACTGCCCTCAAAGGGACTCTAGAGGATACAAGGGGTCACTTCCCAATCCACAAAGGCTTTGTGGAGGTGATGGGCTGGAGAGGAAGCTGGGACTGGTGGGTGAGCGGAAGGAGAGGTGGGTCTGGGTGTGTGTCGGCAACTACGGAGGGCAGGAGAGAGGCTAAGAAGGCTGCAGGGAAACCCAGGGACTGCCTCTATTTCTGGATAAGGGCAGCATCCCTTCCCCGCTACCCCCCCCCCCCATGCATACACATCCCCTTCTCCGTTCTTGCCGAGAATTTCTCACCAAACAAGCTTCATTAATCGTTTAATAACTGGATTAATTAAGGATGCTGAAAGTAAACAGCAAGAAGGTAATTTGCTCCTGATTACTGTGTAATTGCCAGACGATGAACTCACTTACATATGCAAAGAAGACTCCGACAACAGCGAATGACAATGGAGAGAAGTGATTGTGTGTCTGACCCGCACCCCTCCATTCCTCCCTTCCACTTCCCGCCTCCTCCAGCCCCCTCCTCAGCCTCTCTAGAAAGCGGACCCCGCGGCCAGCCCTGCTCCCCAACTGCAGCCACGCCACTCCAATCCGTGCTCCCCAAACCCTCTGGCGCAGGCGGGCTCCAGCAGCCCATTTCCCTCCCAAAGAGGTGGGTCTCACAAAACAGGGACTGGGAATTCTCTAGCCTGGCCCTGCTTGAGTGATCTTGGCAAGGCGCCTCCCCAGCCTCGATTTCCTTAAAATGGGCTCACACACTTGGTCTCCGTAGTCCTTAAGAGGACTAAACTAAGAGCGAACGGGACAGCTTGCTGGGCATTATTTGTTACCTGAGCCTGCGATTTGCTGAGTGTGCGTCTTCCAAGGCCCCCTAGAATCCTGCTTCATCCAGGAAGCCTTCCGGGATCGCGCCCTTCATGGGCGCTGGCTTCCGTCTGGGGCTGCAAGTTGCTCATTTCTGTAGAAGAGCTGGTCCACATCTTTGGCTAAATCTCCTAACACTGGGGGCTGGCGAGGAGTAAAGTCCTCAGGGTGCCTCCTCCCCGCACCCTCCCTAAGGCCAAGTTCAGGTTTGAGGTGGGGGGTGGTACCACGTGCTGGGGCGTCCCCTGCCCCGCCACGGCCTCAGACGCCAAATTGTTTTCTGAGGGCGCCTCCGTCTCTCCTGAACTCAATTTGCGTTTTCAAAGCAGCTAATAGACGCATTAAAAAATCCATTTTCGCTCGGGATTGAATCTGACTGGAGCGAGATCAAGGCGCGGAGGCCTCTTTCCTCCCCCCGCCTCCCCCCTGCCCCGTCGCGTCGCCGTGGAGACCGCGGAAGCCGCCGCGCCCCGCTCGGCTCCTGCCGGCCTGCCGGGCTCCTCTGTCGCCAGCATCCTTCCGGCAGCGCCGCCATCCGTGCTGCGGCGGCCCTCGTCCACACCCGCGAGGCTTAACTCACCTACACCCGCCGCGCGATCCCTTCCAAGAGCTCCTCAACCCTCTGCACCCTCCCAGGACAAATGTGCAAACCGGTGTGTGTGTGCCGGGGGGTGGGGGGGTGGGGGGGCTGGTTTATCGATTGAACTGCATCCCAAACTTTATTTCCACCCACCGCCCACCTGCTCATCGGCTGGGGTAATTGCTTAGCCCTTGGAACCCAACAGCCTCAGCTTTGAGAAGTCCCATAGTGACGGGGTCAAATCCCGCTCTGCCCCTCCCGCTGTGAGAACCCCGGGCAGACCCTTCCTCCTCCGGGCCTCATTTCCTCTTCCGTAAGAGCGATGCTGGTGCCTTCCTGCAAGACTGGGAGAGGAGGAACCGTCTTGTACAGCAGAGAAGTATGCTTGCAACCCTGCGCTGCTTTGGGGAGACAAGTTGTACATGTTTCCACACACGATGTAAGGCAGCCCCCACCCCCTTCTTGGAGACCCCCAGACTGATCTCTGTGAACAGAGCAGGAGCCTTGTCTGCTGGATGCTGTGTCCCAGTGCCCCTCACCTCTGGCACATGGTGGGTCCCCCCTAAATACTTGCTGAATATTCAGTAATGAAAGGGGGCCCTAGTGTGGTGGAAATTGGAGAAGAGGACAGCTTGGCTACTTGGGTCTGAATCCTGTCTCCAAGGCTTACCAGTGTGGCCTTGGGCATGTCAGTTAACCTCTCTGTGCCTCCGTTATCTCATCTGTAAAAGAGAGATAATTGTACTGACCTTATAGAGCTGTTGAGGGGTTAAATGATTGAAGTATTTAAAGTGTTAGAACAGGGGTGGCGCACAGTTTTTACGTGAGGAGGCGAGGCCCTGCCCTCAGCCTGGTCTCTCTTTTCCCTCGGCCCTCTAAGGGCAGCCCCAGCCCAGGAGCCCCTGGCCTCCCGTGGCTTCTCTCTCCAGATCTCCTTGGCAGAAGCTCAAGGCAGGAAGAAGTCTCCAGTGGCTTCCGTCTGTGTTCTGGTCTTTGGGGAATGGGACACCTGTGTGAGAGGGCGGACACCTCCTGTTACCAGTCCATGGCCACTCTCTGGCCTCCCTGACCAGCATGCTCTCAGCCCCTGTGCTCCCTCAGTTCTGCCCTCAAGCTCTCTTGCTGCCTCCGAAGCCTCTTGCCTCTGCTCTGATCTCCAGAGAGCCCGTTGGTGGACAGGTGAGGCTGGGAGGTGGGTGATGGGCCTGGCCTGGGTTTTGGAAGAAGCAGGTCCTGGAGCCGGAGGGACCTGGAGAGCCCAGGTCAGCACCCCTGGCAGCAGCCACTCCTCGTTAGCGAGCACCATGGATTTTGTGTGGCTCAGCCTGGCACGGCAACCGGCCCAGCATCCCTCCTGGAAAAAACTGTCTGTGAGGCTTAGGAAAGTGTTCAGGTCTCAGGGTCTCCCCAGGCTGGCCAGAGCTCCCCCAGGCTCTCAACTTAGCGGGTTGGCTCTCCAGGCCCTCTCTCAGCAGGAAGGTCAGCCCCTTACACACACACACACACACACACACACACACACACCCGCGACCCATTTCACCAAAAGCTGGGTGGGTCACCTTCCGTCATCCCTCCTTTCTCATCCCCCTCCTTCCGTCTGGTGCGCAGCATGGGACCAGGCTGTTTGGAGAGACAAAAGTGTTGAGATAGGCAGAAGGGCTGCAGGCTCTCAGTGGTCCCGAGTGAAGGTCCCCAGTGGGGGGCTGGGGAGTTGCTGGCCTGTGTGAAATGGACATTTAAGCACCCAGTGGTTCTAACGGATTTGGAGCCTGGCTTTGAGTCCTGGGTCCACTCTTGAGGCAGTTCCCTGCTCTGAGCCTCGGTTTTCCTATGAGTAAAGTGGAGATGTGAACAGCAACATTAATAGAAATGCTGCTGCCTTGAAGGTCATTGCTGGGATCAAAGGAGTCCTGACAACTCTTGTAAACTGGTGGGGTCTTCCACCCCTTGTGTGTCTACAGAGCCCGGCAAACACCAGGTGCTCAATAAATGTGGGTGGATTTGAAAAACCAGCGGCTCCAGGGAGCCCAGGCCTGAACTTAAGAGGGAGATGGAGAGAAGCCGAAGAGGAGAGGGTAGGAGAGAGGGAACTGGGGCAAGAGGATGTTAACAAGTCATTTCATATAAAAATAAAATAAATGCATGTCATAGACTTGAGCTTATTATTTGAAGTGGGAACCAGGAGGATGTTACAGCCGGTTCAGAGGAGAGTCCAGAGAGGAGATCCATATACAGGCCGCCAGGAAATGAATTTACAAATAGATGCGAAACTGGTCAGCATCCACAGGTCAATAATCCTTCGCACCTCTACCAGACAACATTCATTTGCATTTCTGTGGAAAAGAATCGTTTGCTGCGCCATCCGTTTTGTACGGCTTCCAGAGTTGTAGAAACAGCTCAGGCAATGAAAGACAGAGGCCCCATAGAATCAGGTCACCCGGGCTGGCAGTAGGCAGGACATTTAGCTGTCTTCTCGCAGTTCAAAGACTTTTCACCGTTTTTTACGGGCGGGGAATGGGAGATGGACTGAGGAGGGCCCCCGGGCAGGGCTAAGGACTGGTCAGAGGCACACGCTCACTCCCTTTCAGGTTTCCGGGGCTTTATAGCCTCCCTGGGCTTTGGGGCCCTTGTGGGGAGAGAGTCTGAGCCCCTGGTAGCCTTAGCATCCATTACTTCTCTTTCTTTTTAATTATTATTTTTAAAATCACGATAAAACAAACACATAAATTGTACACTGTAAATTGCACAGATATTATGTGTACAGGCTGATGCATTTTTACACATGTACACACCCATGTAACCATCATTCAAATCGCAGTGTAGACCATTTCCAGAACTTCAGGGTTCCCTCATTCCCTCTTCTAGTCAATAACTAACCTCCACTGTTCTGTCACCATAGATTAGTTTTGCGTCTTTGAACTTCAGATAAATGGAATCATACACTATGTCCTCTTCCATGTCTGGATTATTTCACCCAGTATAACATGTGTGAGTCTCGTCCATGTTGTTGTATGCAGCAGTAGTTTGGCCCTTTTCATTGCTGAGTAGTATTCCACCAAATGATTATCCCACAACTTGTTTATTCTTTCTTCTTTTGATGCACCTTCAAATTCTTTCCACTTTGTGGCTGTTCTAAATAAAGCTGCTATGAACATTCTGTCATATGTCTTCTTGTAAACATACATTTTGATTTTTCTTGAGTAAAGGCCTAGGAGTGGAATCGCTGGCTCTTAAGTTTGACATATGCTTAAGTTCAGGAGATGGAGCCAAATAGTTTTTCAAAGTGGTTGTACTGATTTACGTTCCTCCCAGCCGCGTGCAAGAGCTCCGGTCACTCCACACTGTCACCAATGCTTGGCGTTGTCAGTTTTCTTTTTTCATTTTAGCCGTTCTAGTGGGTATGTGGTGGTATCTCATTTGGTTTTAATTTGCATTTTCCTGGTGATTAATGATGTCAAAGCACTTTCTCATAGCTTATTGAATATTTGGATATCTTCTTTGTGTCGTACCTAGTAAAGTCTTTTGGCCGTTTTTAATTGGGTTGCTTGTCTTTTTCTTTTTGATTTGTAGGAACTCTTATATTCTGGATACGAGTTCTTTGTCCCATGTACGTATGCGTAGATAGCTTCTTCCACTCTGTGGCTCACCTTTTCCCTTCTCCTAATGGTTGCCTTTTGATGAACGGATGTTTTAAATTTCAGCGAAATCCATTGTTTCCTTTATAGTTGGTGTTTTTTGTGCTATGTTTAAGAAATCTTTGCCTATCTCAAGGTCATGAAAATATTCTCGCGTTTTTGTCTAGAAGCTTGATTGTTTTGCTGTTCACATTTAGATCGATGATCCATTTCGAATTAATTTTTGTTTATAGGATGAGGTAGGAGTCAAGCTTCATTTTGTTCTATATGACCCAATTAATCCAACTGGTCCAGCAGCATGCATGGAAAAGAGATTCCTTTCTGCACTGGATTGCGATGGTGTCTTTGTCATAAATCATATCTGTGTGGGTCTATTTTGGGATTCTCTCTGTCCTCTTATATTGGGCTTTTTGTGTACTCTTAAACCAGTATCACAGTGTCTTAATTGCTATAGCTTTATAGAAAGTTTTAAAATCAGGTCGTTTAAGTCATTCGTCTTTGTTCTTCTTCCTGATTGTCTTGGCTATTTTAGATCTTTTGCATTTTCCTATTCATTTTAGAACAGGCTTGTCAATTTCCACAAAAACCTGCTGGGACGTTGATTGGAATCGCGCTGCATCGACAGATCATTCCAGGGAGGACTCACTCTCTGCCACGTTGACTCTTCCGGTCGGGGAACACGGCATCTCTCTCCTCTCACGAATGTCTCCCTGAATTTCTCCCGGCATCCTGCTTCTCTGTTGAACCCCCCTGTGCTCTGGCCCCGGGTGGGAGTTGGCTGTCTGGCTGCAGCCCTTCAGGGGGACACCCAGGGACGAGGCCCCGAGAGAGGGAGAGGGGCAGGTGGAGAGATCTAGGGAGGGACGGGGCAGCCAGGACCCCAGCCACAGTCCTGACCACCGAACACCCCTCTTGAGGAAAACCTGTTCCGTGGGGGATCTCGGAGACCGGTGATCTCGTAGAGGGGTCCTTTAACCTCCGTTGTCCCATCTGTGAAATGGGTCTCAGTGTGGAACCGCAGTTGAGACTGAGGGAAGAACGTCCATTGCAGGGCCCTTATGGGGTGCTCCATAAATGATAGTGGTGTTTGTCTTTGCCCTCAAGGGAAGATGGATGCCGCCAATGGGGACACAACCCAAAAGGACCAGCCTCCTGCCCGCCTCCCACCAGTCATGCTTTTTGTCCTTTGCAGAGCAAACTGAAAATGTGCCTTAGGAATCAAAGAGATGGAAAAAGAAAGATGACATCTGTCGGGACAGTTTGAACAGACAATTGAGGCCTGGCCCAAGGACCTTGCTGACTTTTTTCTCCTCCTGTTGTCACTGAACTTTTCATTCCCTCAGTACACTTGTATGTTATTCCATCCTTCCAGCTTCCAAGATGGCACCCACCGTCTCCCTCGCCCTGGCCTCCGGTGGCTGTTGAGGGCCAGATGCCCACAGGCTGAGTCCTGGACCACCAGCCCTGGACTCTGCAATTCAGCTGAGCCCACTGGCCGAGGCTGGGGTCGGGGGTCACCCCCAGTTGGTGTCCCCAAACCAGGGCGTGCGGGCCCCTCCCAGGCTGGCCACCACTCCCGCTGTGCAGGCCGCAGGGCTTGGCTTTGAGTCCTAAAAGGAACTAATTAAACCCTTGGCAACCCTCGCTTTGTTTCCTAATCACTGACTTGGTGCTGACAGAAGCAGTTTCTCCCCAGATTATCCTTAAAGGGGGCAAACCCTTTTGCTATGGAACATTTTAAATACAATTACATGGAAGAGAGTGATTTTAAAATACACTTCACTAAGCACTTTTCCTTTTATTTAAAAAACACTTTTATGGCACTTGTCCTGGGCTAAGAACCTGACAGATATTATCTCATTTGGCCCTGGCACTAACCTTGTGATTATCGTTCCCATTTTAATAGGGGAGAGGCACCTACAGGTTAATTAACCTGCTCGAGGTGGGCAGCTAGTGGGGGAAGAGCTGGGATTCGAGTCCAGGCAGCCTGGCTCCCCAGCCTCGTGGTTCCCCTCTAGCTGGGAGACACCTTCCTGGGGCGGCCGGCCTCGGAGGGGCATCATTTTAGGAGCACCTGGGGTTTCCGCCTGTAACCCTCCCCTGGGCCTTGAGCCACAGCTGCAACCCTCTGCAGGGCCCTCATTAACCAGCGGCTCCCAGGGCATGCGGTCAGGGCATCTACCTGCGAGCTCTCTTCCTCCCTCGCACACCTGGACGCTAAAAAGGACACCTGAGGGTGGGCAGGGACAGGACTTAACCCTGGTCGGGTTCCTGTTCCAGGGGATCCAGGCTGGGGAGCCCAATGATAGGCAGGCAGGCATTATGGCATTTGGCTTTGAGTGAAATATCAAGAAACTTGGCCTACAGACAAGGCCGTGCATGGATTCCTGGCATGAAGCAGCTTATGTGGCCACCTGTTAACTGGAGAGGGCAGCCAGGCTGGCAGAGGGGGTCCAGAGCTGCAGGTTGGGGGGACTCCAAGGGAGGAGGCCTCAGGGCAGCCTGCCTGACTTGCGCTCCTTGAACTTGGCCCAACATTGTCCTTCCTAGCTGCTGGAGAGAGTGAGAGGGAGCGAGAGGGAGCGCAAGAGAGGCGGAGGTCTTGGTCTCAGCTTCAGCATCCAGGATGCACGCTAAGAGCTAAGCAGATTCCACTTCAGGGCCTTTGCACTTGCTGTCCCTTCTGCTTGGACCACTCTTTCCCCAGATACCCACACACAGTTCACCCCTTCACTTTCTTCCAGTCTCTGCTCAAAGGTCATCTCCTCGGAGAGGCCCCCCAACCACCCCATCTAAAATAGCACACACTCTCCAGGCCTCTATCCTCTGGCTTTGCTTTTTCTTCATAAGTGTTATGAACACATTATTTGTATCTTTTGCTTTTTTATTTATTGCCTGCCTCTTCCCCACTAGACCATAAGCTCCATGAGGGCGGGGACTGTTGGCCCTTGTTCATTGCTGTATTCTTGGTGCCAAGAACGTGTCTGACGTAGTATGTGCTCAATAAATACTTGTTGGATGATTGGTGAGTGCTGTGAGGCCGACGGGTTGCCCGTGTCTCTGTGCTCACGTCTCCTCGTCTGTGTAAAGAGGGATGGCAGCTGTTCTCCTGTCTGATCAGGGAGTGTCTGTACACTCATGCTCCATGTAATGACGTTCTGGCCAACGACAGACACATACACGATGGTGGTCCCGTAAGATTAGTACCATACAGCCTAGATGTACGGTAGGCTGCACCATCTGGGTTTGTGTAAGCACACTCTGTGATGTTCGCATGATGACGAAATCCCCCGATGACGCATTTCTCGGAAAGTATCCTTGTCCTTAAGTGATGCACGACTGTAGTTGTCAGGATACGCTGAGTTATGCCGTGGTAACAAACAAACCCAGAGCCTCAGTTCTGGGCTCTGATTTCCCTGGGTCTTCCCTCTCTGCATGATAAAGACACTCTGAGAGAGGGGTAATGGGGTCATAGCACTCCATTGATCTTTCTAGAGCAGTCTTATCTGTAGGCTGTGAGGCCTCAGATTTGCCCCGACCCCACCCCTACCCCTACCTGGCAGCTAGAAAGTGAACCTCAACCTCTTGTTCGACCCAAGTCCTTACACCCCCGGTTCCAGCAGCAGTGTCCTCTTTCAAAGGAATATGGCTGAAGAGCTGTCGGTGAGCTTAGGGTCTAATAGGAAAGACGGCCCCCAGCCCCCTTCCCCCAACCCCTCCCCCTTCCCCCTTCCCCCCTTTGCCTCCCCCACCCCCCCCACCCCCGCAGGAGGAGGAGCCCCTCCCCTCCTTATACCAAGAGTTACAACACAATGGGAGAGGCAGGGGTGGAGCAAAGCCCACGCAGAATGGGCTCACTCACAGAGGGGGCTCCTCACCCCTGCACAGAGGTTCAGGCAGAGCCTCCTGGAGGCAGGGAGCCTGGGCTGAAGCTCAAAGGATGGAGCTGAGCGCCTGGGGAGGGGTGGGGAGGGGCTGTGGTGCAGGAGTGAGAGGGGGAGGGAGGGGAGGGGAGCACCGGCGCTTTGGAGCATTGCCTCGCGACCGAGGATGGAGGATTGAGCTGAGCTGCTCTGCAAACCTGCTGGGGGAAAATCGATTCCTTGCTGGGTCTCCAGGCAGTGCGCCTGAGCGCCCCGCTCAGAAACTCCGCGAACAAAGCAGCCTCTCGAGCCCCACTGGAGGGAGCAGGAGGCTGCTACAGCCCCGCGGAGGGGAATCTGGCAATGCCTTCCAACGGTGAAAACGTCGTTCCCTCCCGGCCCCGCGTCCACACTCCCTGAGGACCTGCGCCCTGAGGCAGCGGCTCTGTCCTCTTCGGCCTCGCATGCGGTGGATGCCCTGCGGGTACACCTCCTGCTCCTGCTTAAGCGGGTGGCCGGTCCTGTGCACGGCGTCAACGCCCTGGCCTCCCTCCCTCTGTGGCCTCCTCTCCTGCTTCTTCCTCTCCACCCTGCAGGCCCCGCACCAGCCACCTGCCACATCCCTGTCTGCTGACTGAGCCCGCTCCCTCCCACTTCCAGCCTTTCCTGTGCCATCCATTGCCCCTGGAATGCGGTTCCCATTCTCCCTCGGCCAAACCCTGCTCACCTTTCAGGACCTCCCAAGATGTCACCTTCCTGAGGACTCCCTCCCAGAGCCCCAGGCACAGCCTCTTCTCTGGGGGGTGTCACCAGGAGGATGTTGCAGCCCCAGGAGGGTTGACCAGAAAGGGCGGCAAGGAAGCCCACAAGCAAGAGACTAAAAGAAAGATCTAGACCAAGAGGCCCAAGAGACCAAGGGGAGCAAAGCAGGATACCTCCCAGCCCCATTTCTCCCGAAGGACTGGGGAGGGTGCTGGGGAGGTGGTCCACAGCTTGCTGGGGAGGAATCAGCCATTTCATAAGGCCCTGAGCTGGCAGGAAGGTTCTCAGAAGAAGGGGCATCTGGGGATGGAGTGGATTAGATCTGATGGGACTCACTGAGCAGCTGGGGTGTGGGTCAGGGGCTGGTGGGCAGCAGGAGGCCGCAGGGATGTTGAGGTGACCAGGGGAGGTCTCTGCAGGGGCTGCCTGCTTTGATTGCCCGGGGCAGCGGCTGTCAGCAGACTTTCAGTCAAGCACAGGGAGAGGCTAATGGTGGGATAAGACAGACTGTTGTGTTACAGCGGGTGTGTCTGCATGCGCTGAGACTGGCCAGTGGGAGGTACTAGGAGCTGGTAGGAGGATTTGGTGGCTGGAGGAGGGGATGGGAGCAAGGGAGACTTTCTTACAGAAAAGTTGAAAGAGCTGGACAGAGAGCGTGCACCTATCCACCACCTAAATTCTACAGTTCCGTTTCCCTGGATTTCCTTTATCCCACATCTCTCCACCCATCCTATTTTTTGATGCATTTCAAAGTAAGTTGCAGACACCAGTCGACTTCCCCCCTACACACTTCAGCTTGCGCATCATTAACTAGAGTTCAATATTTGTTTACAGTTCTTTTTTTGGTGTTCATTTGGAGATAATATTTACATAAAGTGGAATGCACAAATGTAGAGTGGATCGTTCCTAGAGCTCTGAAAAATGTACACCGGTGTCACCCAACGTCTATCAAAACACGGAACATTCCATCACCCCACAAAGTGCCCTTGTATCTCTTCCAGAGAATCTCCGCCAGAGATTCTTCACTGTACATCTTTTGTGTGACTAATGTTCACCAATGTCCGCTCTCCCCTGGAGCACGTGGCCGCCCAGGGAGGACTACATTTCCCAGTGTTCCTTGCAGCTTGCTGTGGGTATGTGATTAAGTTCTGGTCTATGGAGTGTAATTAGAAGCATCAGGTGGCAGCTTCTAAAAACCATCCTTTAAAGACAGCTGGAGTGGCCTTGGCCCCTTTCTTCATCTTCCCTGTCTCTTTCCTGTTGTCTGGGACACAGCTATCATGGCCGCCATGCTGGACCATGGAGAAGGGGACCCCCAGGCCTGGTGGAGCAGGGAGCTGGAAGGAGCCGAGGTCCTTGAACCCTTCGTGGAGTAGAAATGCCCTGAATCAATTATTCCAGACTTTCACGTAAGAGAGAAATAAATACCTTGTTTCAGTCACTGTCAAATGACAGTCTCTGTTCCAGTCAGACCTAGTCTTAATGACAAACTTTTGTATTAACTATTTAAAAAACTAAATTATGATACAAGACTAAACACTAAACAAAAAGAGACTCTTCTGTAGAGACTGCGACCTGCCCTTCCCAGCCGGCAGAGGAGTGGTGGAGCTGCGCCTGGTTCTTAGTTAGGATTTAGGATTGATGCCATGTGGCAGAAATCCAAATTAACAGTGGCTTAAACAAGATAGAGTGCACTTAAAAGCCTGAGCCAGCCAATATCACAGATTAGTGACCCAGCTCCCACCCTCCCAACATTCCATAGCAGCATGATGGCCACAGTGTCTGAAACCAAAACCTGGACTTTGGGCTTTGCACCTGATGTGGCCACAGGACATTGGTACCTTCCAGGAGACTTAGGTGCCCCTCTGGTCCACACCGTGTTAACCCTCTAACACGTGCCTGTGTCCTGGGCAGGGGCCTCTCCTGCCCGAGGCAGAACCTTCTGAATGTGAGGGGCTCCCAGCACAGCACATCTCAGGACTGGATCAGCTCCCCAGCCTATGCTTGTGGGCTGGCTCCAAGCCACCATCTCTGTCCCCAGAAAACCCTCCCAGGCCTCCAAGGCCCTCCTTCTCGGCCCTGGGGATCCAGAGGTAAGTTCTTATCTGGCTCTGCAGCAGCTTATCAACCAGCCTCCTGCACTCTTGCTGACGTCTGGCAGCGTTTACACGTCAAATCTTAATCTTCTTAGGCCGTCCTCACTTGCAGCTGTCGGATTCTCTGCCCTCTGCTCTCTCAGACTCGTGCTTCTGATCCTCGCTGTCAGAGTCCACCCCCCACCCCCCAACCAAGTGGCAGGCGTCGGAGCCTTGGCGAAGAGCTGTCAGTCTGGGGCCATCAGAGAGGTGGTTTGTGTGGCAAAACTATGCCTTAAAAATCACCCCTGGGTTTGGGACTGTCATTAGACTAGCAACAATAATAACTTCAGTGGTAGTCGTAATAATAATTATATTAGTAATAATAATTAGAGCCACTGCTTTCTAAATACCTCCTAGATGGTGCCAGAAGCTCTCCTTACGTCTCTGAGGCCGGGATTGTTTGTTCCCATTTTACAGATGAAGAAACGAGGCTCAGAGGTGTTAACAGACCCTCCCACAGGTTGGAATCCGGTGCGGCTATTCCTGACGTGCTCTGCTGCTCTACAGCTCTGTCCTTCCCAGAGTCAGGAAAAAGGCCCACAGTCGGGGCCAGCTCAGCCGTGTGACCAGGGGCAAGGCCCTTCTCCTCACCAGCCTCAGTTTCCTCACCTGCACAGTGGGCCGCAGGGCCCTCTCATCTGTCTGCTGGGCCCCCGGGACCTTCATCGGTGCTGCCACCTTGATCTGAGTTGCTAGCGCTTCTGTTGTCCCTCGGAGGGACACAAGGGTGGGCAAAGGGGGTGTCATAGGGACTCCTTAGGGACAGGGGTGAGGACCCCAGGAGGTGAGAACAGGGAGGGGTGTGCAACTTGGGGGTGGGACGGAATAGAGATCTGGAAGTGCTGAGATGACTAGAAACTGGGGGCAGAGCGAGGAGGAGAGTTTAGAGCAGGGCAGAGGGCCTGGGGCAGCTGCGGGGAGGTGACCCTGGCTAGCACACCGCAGGTCAACAGGCGGACATCCAGGGGGCCACAACGCTGTGCTGAGCCACTCTTTGGCAGAGGGTCCCCTGGTCCTGGCTGGCCCTAGGTCACCTCTGCCCCTCACTTGCAGAGGCCTTCCCACTCCTTCTGAGTTTGGGCCCTGCCCTTCCCAGGCCTCCGGAACCTTCTCTGACTTGGTTTGACTCGAGGGCTCTGGGTAGCTCTGGTGGCAGCCCTCCCCGAGGGAAGCCTTTCTCCTGACAGCAGGCTGGGGTGGGGTGGGCAGTGACTGAAGGGAGAGTCCAGGGTAACGAATGATGACGAGCCTGTCAGCCCTCGCCCCGCCTCTGGGTAGAGCGGGTGGCAATTTGGAGAGCAAACTTGAGGTTGTTTACCCACTGGAGCGGCTCCGGGTGGTTATTTACTTTTCTGTGATTCTGGGAGGGGGAGAAAATGAGCACGGGGGTCTCGAGGGGCCTCTGAAAACAGAGGAGAGGCGCCTGTGTGTTAAGTGATTCTGTCAGCCAGCTCGGGGCCTCCCGGAGGTGATTGGCATGCACGGAGGGGCTGGGGAGCCTCAGGAACAACTCAGGGGGCCCAGCCCTGGCTAGCTGGAGGGAAACGTGGAGGTCAATGAGGCCAGACCACCACCCACCACCCCACTGTCTGGATGAGGACACTGTGGTCCAGAGAGGGGAGGTCACTACTCTGAGGTCACACAGCCCAGCCAGAGTGGGATCTGTCCACGGGGCCGGGGTCCCAGGTTGGAGGGGAGGCATTTCTGGGGGAGGGGGCGGGGCTGTTAGCCGCTGGGCACTTGTGGCCAGGCCAGGTCCTCTGGCTGACCGGGCAGCTCCCATGTCCAGGGCCTGTCGGGTCTCTGTTTCTCTGACCGCAGCGCAGGGAGGGGGAGACCTGCCGGCTGTCTGGAGGGGGCCTGGGAGGTTCCTGTGCATCCATGGAGCTTTGCAGAATTTGAGGAACTGACCGGAAACGCAGAGTGCATTCATTTCCCAGCCTCGTTTCTGGAGGTCGGCATGATTCTCTTTTTAACAGAGTGAGAGGCGGTAGATTAAGGTGCCCCTCTGTGCCTCAGTCCCCCCACCTGTGAAATGGGTATGACAATAAAAGGACCAGCCTCGAGGCTCGTTGTGAGGGAAGGAACTGGCGAGAACTCAGCAGTGTTGACTGTTACTCTGCACAAGTTGGTTGGGCACCGTCTCTGTGCTGAGGACCCAGGGCCAAGATCGTACAGCCCCTGCCTTCAGGGCCTCAGTTCTCAAGCTGTGGTCCCAAGACCCTTTCGGGGTGGCCACGAGGTCAAAATTATTTCCACAGTGATGCTAAGATGTTGTTTGCGGTTTTCACTGTGTTGATATTTGCAACAGATGGTGCTGAAGCTACAGTGCTTAAAAGTGTTGATGTCTTAGCCCGAATCTGGCGGTGGCCCCAAACTGTGCCCGGATGCTGGTATTCTTTACCACTCACCCCTTGCAGGAAAGAAAAAAGCCATTTTGACTGAGAATGTCCTTGATGAGCCAATAAAAATTGTTACCTTTATTAAATCGCTATCCTTGAGTACACATCTTTTTACTATTCCGTGTGATAAAGTGGCAGGTGCATATAAGCCATTTCTGCTGTCTCCCCATGTACTTGTCTGAAAGGACAGCTCTTACGTGGATGGCTTGAGTTGTAAACGGAAACTGCCATTTTTTTGTGGAGCACTATTTTTACTTGAAAAAAACAACTGTAGACCAACTATAGTTATTTTTCTTGGGTATTGGACAAACATTTTCTGGAAAATGAATGAAGTGAGCCCTTCGCTTCAAGGAAAACAACTGATGGTATTTGTTGCCAATGATAAAATTTGAGCTTTCAAGTAAAAATTTGAATTTGGGACCACTTTTGTCTACTATGAGCTTGATGGCGTCCCGATACTTACTTGAGATGGGTGGTGCGTGGTGTTACAAGCTCATACGTGGGTGAAAAATGCATCAAAGCGTGAGCCAGACCCGTTGATGTAACAGGATATGAAAAGTTTGTTGATAAGGCTGCAGATTCTTGGCTTCAGCTAACCCTTAAGGATCGACCACATGGTGAGGTTTCCTGTGATATCGAAGAAGCATGTCCACAGAAACGGGAGAGGCTGCTGGAGTTCGCCTCCCTGTTCCACCTCCCACCTGGGCGAGGCCAGATTTTCTGCATCTACTTCAACCGAAGCAACAGGAGAGCGGACGCAGGAGATGGAATGAGAATGCAGCTGTCTTCGATTAAGCCAGACATTGAAAGAGATTTGCAAAAATGTAAAGCAGTGCTCTTCTTCTCCTTTTTGTTTTAAAAAATTATCTTTCACAAAAACATATTACTTATATAACATGTACTGAGTTTATTATTTGTATCTTTAAATGAATACAAAATTCTCTCAGTTTTCATTTCTAACACGGTAAAATATTGGTAAAGTCATATAAACAGAAGCTGTTTGGGATCCCAAATAATTTTGAAGAGAATACAGGGGTCTTGACACTAAAAAGTCTGAGAACTAGGGGTCTAGCACACGTGGGTTGGGAACAAGCAAACAGTTATTCTCAGCGGAGTGAGTGCTAATGTGGGTCTGTGCAGCTTGGGAGGAAGGTGGAGTGAGGGCTGTGAGGTGGAAGGGCAAGCGAGGAGGGCTCCCAGGAAGAGGCGTCCTTACAACTCAGCTAGACGTGGCTGACAGATTGTCCAGGTTACTGGAACTGGAAGGCTGGTATGAGGAATCTCCGAAACAGTAGGGGGATCCGCAGAAACCCGTGTGAGAGGTTAATTGAGACCAAAGTTCTGAACAACAACTTGAACTGTTTCCCCCAGAAGAAAACACTCAGGCCTTGACATACTCTTCCCCCATCCCCAGCTCCAGGGGCCCGTGTCCACATGTAGCCACTGTGGTCAGATCCAGAGGCTCCCAGCATGGCCCTCTCCCTCTGACCCCTGGCAGAGAGGCCTGTGGGACACCCTGACCACAATTGGGCCATTCACCAAGACTGTCCTGTCCACAGCCCCCAAGCAGAGCCAGCACAGCCTGCCGTCCTCTCCAGGCCCCTCCCAGAAGCTGGATCAGCTTCTAGTTTGCAGTCAGCCTGGGGGACAGGGGAGGAGGGGAAAGTCGTGGCTCCAGGAGAGGACCTGGGTCTTTTGACCACTCTGACCGGGGCCTGAGGCAGGCAGGCCCGGCACTCTCCAGGTCCCTCTCAGCGCCAGATCCCACATCACATGGCCTTGGCCTTGGCGCAGTGACAGGGCTCCTTGCTGCTGGCAGTGGGGCCGTCAAGTTACCAGTAAGAAGTGAGGAAGGGTACCCAGGCTGCCCTGCGGTGGGGGCGGCCGAGGGAAGAATTCAGGGAAGTCTAAAGGTCAGATATTTGCACTCTCCTGGCTCTCTGATCTCCCCCTCGGTTTTGAGAGCCAAGACTACAGTCACGCTCCCACCCTCCTCCCCTGCTCCGGGGTCAGGCTGCCTTCAGGACCCCCCCCCAAATGGCTGCAATGAGTCAGCAGTGGCCGCTGACCTCTGGCCCTGGGGGCCTGCCCCTGAACAGTCTGTACCCCACTTGGCTTCTGTGCAGTGTTCTTACTTCCCTTCCCCCTCCAACTTCTCCACGGGGGGCTCCCCTGGGCCTCCGCTCACCTTGCTGGCCCCCGACATCCTCGAGGCTTTTGGTCACCCTCCACCTCCTGCTGTCTGACGCCCCAGGGACCAGCCTTGACCGCGGATCTGTCATGAACACGTGCAGTAAGGAGGGAAGACTCGACTGACAGCGAGTTAAAATAAAAACTAATGAAAATAAACTGACAGTTTTATTTTCACATATAACGAGAAGTCTGGAGGCGAGAATTCAGGGCTGGCCAGCGCCCACGGTGTCACAGTGTGGCCTTTAGCTGAAGGGAGGCTGGGAGAGTGAGTTTGTTTCATTGGTGTGATACTGAGATTTATAATATTAAATATATGTTTGGTCTTGTCTCCTTTTCTGGCACAGAGCTCCTAAAACCCTTGGAATTTCCTAAGTGATGAGAGCAATAAAGGTGTCTTGTATGTTAATGAGGTGACTTTTGGGTCCCCCACGGAGATGGAGGGCTGGTGGCCAGGAGAATTAACCCTGTGATTGGAGGGTTGGAACTTTCAGTCCTACACCCTTGCCCCCCAGGGATGGGGAGGGGCAGGAAGTTGAATCGTTGCCAGTGGCCAATGATTGAATCAATCCTGACCATGCAACGAAGCCTCCGTAAAACCGGCAGGACAGGGTTCAGAGAGCTCCCAGGTTGGTGAGCAGGTAGAGGTGTGTGGAGAGCAACACACTCAGCATGGAAGCGCTGGGTCCCTTCCCCACACTTGCCCTGTGCATCTCTTCCATCTGGCTGGTCCTGAGTTGTATCAACAAACCGGTTATCTAGTAAGTAACATGCTCCTCTGAGTCCTGTGAACAAATTGATCAAACCCAAGGAGACAGTGGTGGGAACCACCGATTTCTAGGCAGTCAGTGACAACCTGGACTTGCGGTTGACGTCTGAAGGAGGTGGAGCGGCCTTGGAGGACTGAGCCCTTGACCTGGGGAATCTGACTCTATCTCTGGTAGATAGCGTCAGAATTGAGTTGAATAGTAGGACACTTAGCTGCTGTGGCAGAATTGCTTGGTGTGGGAAAACCCCACAAAGCTGGTGTCAGAATCGTAGCTGGGCACAGAGTGGACCGTGGGTGGGTAGCTACCTCTGATGGGCACAGCCAGCTTCTCCTGGAGAACTCGTCTCCCTTGGGGGCCCCTCCACGCTGATGCCCCTAAACTGGTTTAATTAAGCCCCCAGCTTGTCTCCTGGGCTCCTTATCAGTAATTCCACCTGCCTGGTCCGTTTCACCTTAAAACCATAGGTTCCAAACCCAACTGACCAAGAGGAGCTTCTCTTCCTGCAGTTCTCCTGGTCACCCAAACGGGAAAGAGCAGCTCCCCCTCTCTCTGTCCCCCACATCCAACGCTGTGCTTCTGTCCTGCCAGGGTCCTCGCAGGGTAGCCGGCTCTAGTCCCGACTCTCCCACTGCCCTGTCTAAGCTCAGCCCATGCCATCTCTCTGCCTCTAGCATCCTTCCCCTCTGTGCTGGGCCAGACTATCCAGAACACACATCTATCTGCTCATAGTACCTCCTGATGCTCTGGGGCCCTGTGATCTGGCCCAGCCCACTCTTCTGGCCTCTTATCCCCTTCTGTATTCAGATCTTCCATGTTTTCAAACCCCCTACCCTAGAACACAGGTGCACTCTCGCACACGCCCGTACACACACGTGTACACGTGCACCCATGTACCCTGCTCTGCTCTAGCTGGGGTGGACCACTCACCATCCCCATTCCAGCAACACCTCCTGTAACTTTCTTGCCTTCGTATGTTTACCCACACTGTGCCCACTGCTGGGAACGCCCTTCCTTGTCAAGTCCTAGTTCAGGTATTTTGGTTGCAAAGAACACAGACACACTCAAGTTATCTTAGTCAAAGGTTCATGGAAGGATACTTATGGACTGGGGCTGGGGGCCCGTGAGGTGGTGAGGACTGGAGGCTGGGCCTCATGAGTGTCTCCTGTCCTGGGTGGGTCCCCCCAGCCTGTGCACAGTCCACTTTCCTTGTGCCACCAGCCGGCTTCCCACTCACCTGTCACTCACAGAATGTGCTGTCTCCTGGTTTTGATTCCACGTGGCACATCGTGGCCTCCCCCAGCACCTCCTCTGCCCCGCCTCCATGATGACTGCCCTGTCCACTGCACTGTGGCCCGGGCAAGCTCCTGAGCAGATGCCAGGCCAAGCCATGGTCAAGGCAGCCTCTGTCACTAGTGATCAGCTGCCTCTAGGCAGGTGCCTGTGCTGGTCCACTCAGGGGAGGCCATGGGACCATGTGGTCCTCACTAGGTTGACTTTCCAAAGGGGCTGGGGTGGGGTCATGGGGGCAGGGAGCGATGACCCCCAGCCATCCTGGCCCATCTCCCCAGATCCCCTGCTCTGTCAAGGCCCATCTCAAATACAACCTCCTCCAAGAAGCTGAACTCCCTCGCCCTTCCTGGCTGCCCTGCTCAGGGTCTGGCTTGGAAGGAACACCTGGGGCAGGAAGGTGGAGAGAAGAGGTGGGCCAGTGGGCGTGGAAACTTCTCCAGCTTCAGCCAAGTCAGAGGTGGGAGGTGGAGGAGGCCTGGGGCTCCCGTGCCCACTGGGGAGAACGGAGGCAATGAGGTGCCTCCCTGTGGACAGGGTGCCAGCCCCATCCCGCCCCTTTACTCACCCTCATTACCTGCCGCCCTGCTGAGCTTGTGAGCCTTGCTGGCCCCACCTGATCCTTTTACAGAGGACAGGGAGGCCCAGAGACCTCAGCCAAGGTCATGCTGGCCCAGGACCCCTGCATCCCTGCAGAACGCCACCAGCAACCCTCTCCTTTCTCTCCCACCCCAGGCCTTGCTGGTGGCTGGTCCTCTCTGCCTCGGGAATGAGGGTGCTCTGACCAGGCCCCTTCCCCTCCTCCCAGCCAGCGCAGGACAGAATCCAGTAAATAACATGCTGCCCATCGATCGGGGGTCACTCGGGCTGGGGCCGATCGATGGCCGCAGACAGCTGGGCAGGCGGGTAATGAAGTGCCAGCTCCTTGGCGGGGGTGCTGCTGGCCCTGAGATTTAATCCGCTCGCCTCCCGGACGAGGCTCAGCTCCCGTGACAGGAGGGAAGACAGATGAGGCTCTGAGGCCAGCGCGGGGGTGGGGTGAGGGCTGGGACGGGGTTGTCGGGGGGCGTGTGGAGTTGATGAAGCTCACTGGGGCACAGGCCCTCTTCACTCCCATGGGCTCCTCCCCAGGCAGACCCCCCGTGGGGACTTCCCAGAGGAATGCCCACCCCACCCTACCCCTGCCCACCCTACGAAGCACATGCCACGCAGTGCATTGTCCCTGTGGGTAGAAGGCTGTCTGCCCCTCTGAAATGAGGGTGCCTGCCAGGAGGGACGCACGGGAGACTAAACACTGTTGAACACCTAGCGTGTGCCAGCTCAGTGTCCTCTCATTCAGTCTCCTCAGCAGTCCGGCTTCATAATGATCATGATGCCCATTCCATACACAAGGAGACACGCTCAGAGAGGAAGATATTTAACAATTCGAGCTGACCCATAACGGACCGGACCAGGCAACCTCGAAGGTGGTGAGTTCTCCGTCACTTCAGGTATTCAAGCAGAGGCTAGAGGACTAGCTGTTGTGGGGCTATGGAGGAATTCTCGCACAAAGTGGGCTTTGGACACCACAGCCCTGGGGTCCTTCGCAACTCTGAGCCTGCGTGAGTCTTTGGGAAACAAGGAATGTGCTGGATTTCAGGGGCAGGGC
This sequence comes from Equus przewalskii, assembly GCF_037783145.1. Taxonomy (NCBI): domain Eukaryota; kingdom Metazoa; phylum Chordata; class Mammalia; order Perissodactyla; family Equidae; genus Equus; species Equus przewalskii. The sequence goes on along the minus strand of NC_091849.1, from coordinate 34,605,008 downwards.
TCCCGGCCCCAAGTGGAGGGCTTGCTAGGTGAGATGTGTCTGCACGGCCCGGGGCTTGGCTGCGTACCATGGCTGCAGACCCCTCCGTCCTCGGGAGGCACTGCAGAGTCCACAAATGTTGGACTCCAGTTCATTGTCAATACCATGTTTACGATAAAACTATTTTTTCACTGTAATTGTTTTAATTGAAGTGTATTTGACATATAACATTGTGTAAATTTAAGGTGAACATGTTCACTTGAAACATTTATACACTGTAATATGATTGCCACTGTAGCCGTAATTAGCACCTGCTCACTCTACTTTAAAAAAAATTGTTTTTAAACAGTATTTAAAAACAAATACAGGCTGGCAATTAGGTTATAGAATTTTTAACCCACTGGAAAGCACAGAAAGTTTGCCCTGAGTGCACCTGGGGCTGCTGATTCTCCTGCGTCGGTATCTAATTGAAGGGTATCCTGAGGAGGGATAATGTAAGAAACAAAAAACCCTCCTTCAACTGGCAGTTACTTATCCGGATGAAGAAAGAATAGTGGCCAACACCAACAAAATGCAGAGACAAGGTGGAGGCCGAGGACACCAGCATTGATAATTCTGTATTTTTATCTTATATTCAACAAAACAGCCTTGTTTTCATCTTATCTTATTACAATTGTTTTCTCATTACAATAAGCACATGGCACTCATGTGAACACATCTGGCACATTTATACTAACAAAATACGACTTTTATCTACTTTGCACAATGCGATTCTGCCTGGATTCCATTTGAGAAAAGAGCTCTGTTGTTGGAGATGCTGGGATGTCACCACAGCAAAGTGACCCGGGTTGCCACCCTCAGGCCTTTCCAAGCACGGTGGGGTGACGGGGAGGGACTTGAGTTTACGTCCCTGCCTCTCCTGACACACAGGCCACAGCCTCGGTGAGGCTGGACCTTGGTTCCAGGCGACGGCACCCAGGTGGACACCTGAGTCCGAGCCCGGAGCCCGTGGCCAGTGGCTGGGGAGGAGCCTGCCCCGTACACTGTGGGGGCAGGGACAGAGGGGCGGCTGGAGCGTCCCGGCTGGTTCTCCCTTAGGAGGGAGGTCTGGGGGAGAGGCAGCAATGGGAGCTCAGTCACTTACAGAGAGGGCTTGCGCAGGCTCCTGACGCTGGGGGCCACGTGTAAGCAGAGATAGTGCAGGAGCAGAGCCATAGGTCAGAGAACAGTACACAAAGATGGCGAGGACCTCAGCTGAGGTTGGGACCAGCGGACAGGAGCTGGTCTCCATCTAGGTGGGAAATGCACCTGATCCTGCTCTGTGGTCTGACAAAGAGGCCCAGAGGCTGTGGCTACCCCGGGCCCTGAACTGTCATCCCTTCCAGGACTCCCTCCTGGGGCCTCTGAGGCTTTAGGGCCATTTATGGGACCACAAAGTTGCCTGTTGGCCTCATTTCCATCCTGTGTATCTGCCCTACCGACTCTCTGACCTCAACATGGAAAAAGCCCATCCTGGCCTGACTAGTAAGACCCAAGGACCTCTCTCCAAACAGCCCCCAAGGACGGCCCTGACTGAGGGAAGGTTTGGGGGGCAAAACGCCAGCCTCATCTCTTATCATTTGATCCCTCTCTTCCTGCCCTTCACAATCCTGGTCTTAGATCTGCCGCTCCAACCCCCAAGCACGCTCCTACCTCAGGGTCTTTGCACTTAGCGTGTCCTCCACCTGCAAGTTCCTTCCTGCAAAGCTTGCACAGTGGGCTGCTTCTCAGGCTCGGGTCTCAGCTCAGATGTCACTCCCCAGACCACCTCATCCAATGTAGGTACCCCACCCCATCACCACCCATGCCATCACGTGGGTTCTCTTTCCTTCACGGTACATGTCACGCTTTTTACCACTATCTTGTTTGCTGACTTGTTTCCTTGAGTATTTTGTTTCTGCACAGCGGAACGTCCGCTCCACAGGACAGGGGCTTTGTCTGTGGTGTTCACTGCCGTGTCCCCAGACCATAGCACCATGCCCGGCCCACAGTAGATGCTCAGCAAATGTTTGTGGAATCAAGGAGCTCAGAGTTTTGGAGTTGCGCACGCTTTTCAGGATGATTTCCTGAGAAGGGGGTGACCATTTTTAAGCCCAGAAGCTTGGAGGCTTGAGTGGGAAAATGGAGGAAGGGGCTCGAGGAGGGGGAAGGGCGGCGGGTGGACCGTGCGGCCTGGGTGTTGGGGGTGGCGGCAGTTCTTCGGTGTGTGAGGACCTAAGAGCTGCTCTGAGGGAAAGGCAGCTGGAGGGTGGAAGGTTCCGGGTCTCAGTGACGTGAAGAGAGGAAACCAGGGCGAGGGGGCACAGAGGAGGGGAGGAGACGGGGCCCTGTCTCTGGCCCTCATCAGACCCCACTTCCCCGGGGCAGGAGGCCCAGAGCTGGCTACTGACTTAGCTGAGAGAAAGGGGGAAAGAGAAATGAGGGAGGAAAAAATAGCAAAAAGAGATTTTAAGATCTCAAAATATTGTCCAGTGACATTATTATGCAGTGGACGCCACTGACGTCAGCTCTGCACTTCTCAGAGCCCGCGGGGCAACTTCATCTCCCCCTGCGGGGCCCACCCCTCGGGGGATGGGGCCACTGGCTCTGCCTGGGGGTCTCGGGGGGCCTTGAAGGATGGGGAGAGTTTTAGTTGGTGAAGGCAGAATGGCATCCTGAGCTAAGAGACTGTGTGAGCAAAGGCCAGCAAGTGGGTCCACGCAGAGAACATTCAGGAAAAGGCATCCAGACTGGTGTGGCTGGTCTGCAGGAGCCCGTGGGTGGGGAAGGAGGAGCAGAGGGACAGCAGGCCACAAGGGAGCCAACACTTCACCAGGTGATGGGGAGGATGAGGGCACCCGAGGTGGTGGGGGCTGTGGGATGCCAGAGCTGAGGGATGGTGACAGACGTTTCTTCCTAGCCTCCCCTCACCTCCTCAAACTCAGCCATCCCTTCCCGGGGGCTGGCCCTGCCCACCTCCCCACTCCTAATCTCGGTAGCACAGCAATTAAATTTTAAAGGCCCGCCAGCACAGTGCCTCACAAGCTAGTTTCCTCCCAGACAGAGTCATTTCATAGACTGGCTGGCAACTCTGTGGGCTCCTGCTGGGGCTGCGGACCCACCGAGGCAGAAAATTAATGAACACAGCGCCACCCCCGCCGCCCTCTTGCGGCTGGGCCTGGCCTGCTTCTGCTCACTCTCTCCTGCCCATCCAGGGGCTGGCAGGGACATTTCCACATAGCAGGGACAAGCCCTGGGCAGGGGGCATTGGAGTTTGTGGGAGGAGGGACAGGAAAGCCTCAGGAACTGGGCAGACCATCTCCGGGTATTGGAAACCCCATTCTGCCGCTTATTAGCTGAGCGGTGCGGGAGAGGTTACTTAACCTCTCTGGCCTCCGTCCGCTCACCCGTGTAATGGGGTCGTGCTGAGGCTCACAGAGGTGATGCGTGTAAAACGCTTGGCTGGATAATCAGCCCATGGCAGGAACTCAATAGACCAAAATTCCTTCCCGTCCTTGAGAACAGTCTTGGCTCCTGCTGATGTGGCCACCTGGCTGGGGGTGGAGGAGGCAGGGCGAGAGGGGAGCGCTAATGAGAGCTCCTGACTTCCTCCGCCTGAGGGTGCGCGGGCCTGTGGGCTGGCTGGAACTTGGGCGTGCGGCATCAGGAAAAGAGGCCCCTGGGTTCAGCATCGTGGGGGGATCTCAGTCCCTGTGTGCTTTTCGGCAGGTCACTTAGCTCCTGGCCTCAGTCTCCTCTCCTTTAAATGGGCGCAGTGTCACCTTCACAGGATATCGTGAAGCTTGGTGAGCTGACAATGCTGAGCCCTGGCAGAGCCCTGGTGATTCCGTCCGTCTCACCCACAGAGTGCTGGGCGGCCCCCACATGGGGCAACCCAGGGGAGAGGAGCAGCTGGGAGAGGCGAAGGGGCCCAGGGGAGGGTGGGCACACTGCCCAGCCAACGAGGAGCGATTCTGTGGGCAAGGGCCTGGCTGATGTCTGGCCTGGGTCCCAGGCTTGTATCTGCAGGCAGGAGGCCACCCCTGGCTGCCCACCCCCCCCACCCCCCCCCACCCACCCCCCCCCCCCGACCGTATTCCACATCCGACCTCCCTCCTGGCGGGTGGTGGGTGGGGTTTGAGGGTGAGGAGGGTGAGAGGGGTGTCTGTGGGAGGGGAGTCCTGACCCGGGATCCCGTATTCATCCAACAAACATGGCTGGAGCACCTACTGTGTGTCAGGCCCTGCTCCGAGTGCCCGGGACACAGCAGGACCACAGCAAAGATCCTGTCCCCACGAAGCTGATGGTAAAGGCTCCGTGACGGTCAGTGCTGCGGACCCGGAGGGAGTCGGTGAGTGTGCGCTGTGGACCTGGAGGAAGTCGGCGAGTGTGTGGTGGCAGGAGAGGCGGTGCTGGGCCCTTAGAGAGGGCCTCTCCGAGCAGGTGACTTGTGAGCAGAGCCCTGAAGCAAGCAAGGAAGCCGAGTGGGTGTCTGGGGGAAGAGCATCGAGCGGAGGGAACAGCCAGTGCCAAGGCCCTGAGGTGGGCATGCAGCTGGCCTGTCTGAGTAGCAGAGACAGGGGAAGTGGCAGTGTAGTGCTTGAGTCGGGGGAGAGGATGTCGGGTCGGGTGTGCACCTGTGCCCTCACGAAACGCGGAGCAGGGGAGGGTTCTGCGAGGAGAGTGACGGGATGTTACCAGGTGTCTGTGGCTTCTGAGGTGAAGCTGAGTGTAGAGGGCAGGTGGCGAAGCCGGGCCAGTGAGGAAGCCGCTCCGTCTGTCCAGGTGGGAGGTGGTGGGGCCTGGACGAGGTGGGCACAGGGAAGGTGACAGAAGGGCTGGGATTCTGGATGTTTTGAGGGTAGAACGGGCCAGAAGCACAGACCCAGGGGTGAGCCCCGGATGGTGTCTCTCAGGCCTCCCAGCCAGCACCTGCCCCCTCCCTCAGCGTCCTGACTCTGTTGGATGACTGGCTCATCTGCCCCTTCCAGGAATCTTCTGGAAGCAGCCCAAGGTCTGGGGAGAGTCTTCCACTGGGCCTTTCCTCCCAGTTCATTACCCACCCAGACGCCCTTGCACCCCCTTGTGCATCTGGGCCTTGCCTGCGGCTGGAGGATGGGCATCTGTGGGGGTGGTAGGAGGGCATTTCTGCCACAGAGGAGACCCTGCAGTGGGTAGGGAAAGGCTCCTTAGGGCTGAGAAAGGGGTGTGGACAGTCAGAAGGAGACAGGGCAGCCTTGGGGGTGGCTGTCGCTGCAGCCTCCTCGCCCCGGGCCTTCAGCTGGGGCGCCCACCACCCTGACTGCCCACCGCCACGGCGGGGTCCAGGTCTGTTCCCAGCCTGGTTGCTGGACTCTCGCTCCAGGACCTGCCCTCCTGCCCCGGCCCCGGGGACTGCGGGGCACTGCCTGAGGTGAAATCCAGCAAACTGGCAAATTGCCGCTGAGCCCAGCCTGCCGTTTCCGTGCGCTCCCGCGCTCCTGGGACTTAGGAGACAGAAATCAGCCTTGTTTTCCTTTTTCTTCACAAAGGAATAAACGAAAGGTTTCCAAGTTGCTTCTAAAGAGGAGTCTTGGCTTCGCCTCCCGTGCAGACGCGGGTGTCTTTCAGACGCAGTCCCCAGCGGACCTGGCGCCCGCCGCCTGGGAGAGGGAGGGTGGGGGCGCTGGGAGGGGGGGCGGCGAGAAGATGGAGCGGTGCATCTCCAGCCGAGGTCCCAAGATCGCCCCCCCCCCCGCACCACCGCCCCCCCACCCCTCGACACCCCCCCTCCCCCACCTCTGGGATCGGGTTGAAATGCAGATTCCCCGGAGGCCCCGAGCTCTTGCGTCAGCACCTCCTCCGCCTGGTGTTTTTGAGGCGCACAGATTTGAAGACGCCAGAGACGGGTGTGTTCTGAGGTTTACTTTACAGTCTCCGTTTTTAACTCATGGTCCTTGGGAACCACGACAAGTTCAGGGGCAGTTAGGGCGGAGGAGGGGAAGGGTGAAGCGGTTAGGTTGGGCCAGCTGCCCATCAGCTGGGGAGGAGGAGGAGGAAGAGGTTAGAGGGTGCCTGATGGCGCGATCCCTCCCGGCAACTCACCAATGTCAGAGAAGCAGACGGAAGCTGGTGGGGAAGGGGCCCCAGCCTGGGCAAAGGCCCTGAGGCAGGACAGAGCCTGCACCTCCCTAGAACTGAGGAAAGGCTACTGTGCTGGGACCCAGAGTGCAGGGTCGCTGCTGGGAGATGAGGCTGGCAGGCGGCTGGGGATTGTGGGTGAGGAGTTTAGCTTTTCTCCAAGACCACTGGGAAGCCATTAATGGTTCTCAGCAGGAGAGTGCTACGGTCAAATTAAAAAACAATTTTAAAAAAGTTACAGTAAAGTTGACTTTTTTGGTGGTGTGTAGTTCTATGAGTTTTAACACACGTATAGATTCCTGTACCCACCACAATTCCGGACACAGCACAATTCCGTCGGCCAACAATCTCCCTTGTGCCGACCCTTTGTGGTCATCCCACCCTCACCCTGACCCCAGGGAACTGAGATCTGGTCTCCATTGCTGCAGTTTACTTTTCCGGAATGTCTTGTGAATGGAGTCTTACAGTGTGTAACCTTTTGAGATTGGTTTCTGTCGCTCAGCCTAACGCCTTTGAGATTTATCCAAGTTGCTGCACGTATCAGGTCCCTTTCTGTTGCCGAGTAGTGTCCCATCGAATGGCTGCACCGCAGTGTGTTTGTCCCTCACTCACTGAAGGGCCTTTGGGTCGTTTCCAATTTTTGGTGATTCTGGATGTAGCTGCTATAAACATTCGTCTGCAGTTTTCTGCATGAATGTGAGTTTCCACTTCTCTAGGGTAGATACCCAGGGGTGGGAATCCTGGGTCATACGGACATGGATATCTAACTTTAGGAGAAATGGCCAAACTGTCTTCCAGAGTCCCTGCACCTCTCCCACCAGCAGTGGGTGAGGGTTCCAGTAGCTCTGGATACTCACCTGCGTCACGCGTTTTATTTGAGCCGGTGGTATCTAGAGGTGTGTGCTGGTCTCTCCCAGTGACTGGAGTTCGATTTTCTCTGGTGACTAACGGCGTTGAGCATCGTCTCGTGTGCACATTTGGCGGTCATGTGTCCTCTTTGGTGAACTATCTATTATATTATAATACATATATACATATACATAATAATAATATTATTATTATCTTTTGCTCATTTTGAAAACTTGGTTGTTTTTTGGCTGTTGAGTCTTGAGAGTTCCTTATATGTTCCAGATACAAGTCCTTTGTCAGATATGTGATTTGCACATATTTTCTTTGAAGCCTGTAGCTTGTCTTTTCATTCTCTTAACAGTGCTTTTCACAGAGCAGTTTTTCGTTTTGATGGGGCTCATTTTATCCATTTTTTTCTTTTATGGATTGTCTTTTGGTGCCATCTCTAAGGACACCTTGCCTTACTCCAGATTGGGAAGATTTTCTCTTATGATTTCTTCTGAAAGTTTTATAGTTTTACATTTAACATTTAGATTTATGATTCATTTTGAATTCTTTTTGGTCTAAATTGTGAGGTTCGGGTTGAAGTTCTTTTTTTTTTTTTTTTGCATATAGATGTGCACTTGTTCCAGCACCGTTTGTTGAAAAGACTGTCCTTTCTGCACTGAGTTGCCTCTATACTTTCGTCAAAAGTCAGTTGACCATATTTGAGTGGCTCTATTTCTGGGCTCTTGATTCTGTTCCGTTTACCTCTATTCTTCTGCTAATTCCACCCGGCTTTTATTTTTGTAGTTTGTGGAGTCTTAAAATCGGGTCATGTGATTCATCCAACTTTCCCTTTTTCAAAATTGTCTTGGCTATTCTAGTCTTTCCATATAAACTTCAGAATCAGCTTACCTATATCTACAAAAAGATCTCACTAGGATCTCGATTGGAGAGAACTGACATTTAACTAAATTGATTTTTTCAGTCACGAACATGGTATGTCTCTCCTTTTATTTAGATCTTCTTTGATTTCTTTCATCAGCATTTGTAGTTTTCCATGTATAGATCCTGCACCTGTTTTGTTATATCAATACCTAAGTATTTCATTTGGGGAAACTATTGCAAATGGTATTGTTTTTTTAATATTTTGGTTTCCACTTGTTTATTGCTTGTATATAGAAATATGATTTTTTTTGCTGAGGAAGATTGGCTCTGAACTAACATCTGCTGCCAATCTTCCTCTTTTTTTGCTTTGAGGAAGATTAGCTCTGAGCTAACATCTGTGCCAATCTTCCTTCACTTTATATGTGGGTCACTGCCACAACATGGCTGATGAGTGGGATAGGTCTGCGCCTGGGATCTGAACCTCCAAACCTGCATTGCTGAAGTGGAGCATGCTGGACTTGACTGCTATGCCATGGGGCCAGCCCTGAAATATGATTGACTTTTGTGTGTTGACCTTGTGTTCTGCCACCTTCCTAAACTCATTTGTCAGTTCTAGGAGTTTTCTGGTTAGACTCCATATTTTCTACATAGACAATCCTGTTGTCTGCAAATGGGCACCATTTTATTTCTTCCTTTCTAATCTATATGCCTCTATATAAATATAAATATAAGAGTATATTTTCTTATACAAATAAATAAATAAAAATAAATAAATAAAGAGTATATTTTCTTACATAAATATAAGAGTATTTCTTTTTCTTGCCTCCTTGCACGGGCTAAGACTTCTCGTACAATGTTGAATAGGAGTGATGAGGGTGGACATCCTTACTGTGGGGGAGGAAGACAATTCCTCTGCTCTTTAGGTCCTTCTGGCTGATCTAAGAATTAAACTGACATGAGACAGATTAACAGGAGAAAATCAAACAAAGCTTTATAACATGCATCCATGGGAGAAACCCAGGAAGGCTGAGTAACTCGCCAGAATGCTGCTGAGGTTGTCACCTTAAATACCGTCTTCGGCTAAAGACAAAGGAGAATGTTGTGGGTAGTGGTTTGGGACTTCAAAGGGGAGGAGGGCAATTTACATGGAGATGGGAGAGCAAATGGGCCAACTATAGACAATGTGACCTGAGAGACAGATTTTCCGTCACACTACAGTTATCTTACGGCATTACCTCCTTCCTGGAACGGGCCTTCCATCTTAAATTCTTTTAGGCAGTTAGAGGGGAAGGTCAGAGTTTCTTTCAGTGTCTTTTTGTCCTTAGAAATAATCAAGGCAAAGAGACGCATTTTGGGGTGGCCGATTCTGATCCCCCACATTATCTTGCTTCGGACCTTAGAGAAAAGCATTCAGCCCTCTGTTATTAAGTATGATGTTAGTTGTAAGTTTTTGTAGATGTCCTTTATCAGATTTTAGGAGGTTCCTTTCTATTCCTAATTTGCTGAGAGCTTTTATTATGAATGTATGTTGAAGTTTGTCACGTGTTTTTTCTGCCTCAGTTAATATGATCATGTGGTTTTTCTTCTTTAGCCTATTAATATGGTAGCTTACATTGATTGATTCTCAAACACTGAACCAGCCTTGCATTCCTGGGGTAAGTCCCTCTTGGTCAAGATATACTATTCATTTTATATATTGTTGAATTCTGTTTGCTAATATTTTGCTGGGCATTTTTGTAGCTATGCTCGCGAGGAGCATTGGTCTCTAGGCTTCCTGTTCTGTCTATGTCTGGTTCCGGTATCAAGGTAATGCTGGCCTCATGAAGTAGTTTGGGAAGTGTTTCTTCTATATTCTGGAAGACGTTGGTGTTATTTCTTCTTTAAATGCTTGGTAGAATTTGCCAGTGAAGCTGTCTGGGCTGGGATAGTTCTCTTCTGGAAGATTTTAATTTATAAATTCGATTTCTTTGATAGATATAGAACTCTTTGGATAATCTGCTTTTTTTGAGTGAGTTTTGGTAGTCTGTGGCTTTCGAGGAATCAGTCATTTCATCTAAGTTGTTGAATATAATGTGTGCAGAGTTGTAATAGGATCTTCTCATTATCCTTCTAATGTCAGAGTCTGTAATGATGTATCTCTTTCATTACTAATATTGATAGTTTGTTTCTTCTCTCTTTTTTTCTTTGTCAGTTTGGCTAGTGGTTTATCAATTTTATTGATCTTTTCAAATAATCAGCTTTTGGTTTCATTGATTTCCTCTATTTTTTTTCCTGTTTTCAATTTCCTTGCTTTCTCCTCTTTTCTTAATTCCTTCCTTCTGCTTGCTTTGGGTTTATCCCGTTCTTTTTTCCCCCTAGTTTGTAGTTTCTCAAGATGGAATTGGATTGATGTTTTGAGACCTTTCTTTTCTTCTAATATAAACATTTTAACATTACAAATTTCTCTCTAAGCCCTGCCTTAGCTACATCTCACAAGTTTTGGCTTGTTATAATTTTATTTTTATTCGGTTCAAGTATCTTATAATGTCCTGAGACTTCCTCTTAGACTCATGGATAATTTACAACCATGTTGCTTTATTTCCAGTGTTTGGAGATTTACCAGTTACCTTTTTGTTATTGACTTTTAATTAATTCCACTATGGCCAGAGAACAGACTTTGCACGACTTCCACTTTTTAAATTTGTTAAGGTTTGTTTCGTGACGCAGGATATGGTCTATTTTGGTGAACGTTCTTTGTGCACTTGCAAAGAAGGTGTGCTCTGCTGTCGATGGGTGGAACGTTCTGTAAGTGTTCATTAGATCCAGTTTGTTGACAGCGTTTTTCAGTTCTATATTCTTACTAATCTACTTTTCCTGTCAATTACTGAAAGGAGTGTTGAAATCTCTGCTTATAATTGTAGATTTAGTTCATTCCCCTGTTCAATTCTATCAGTTTCTGCTTCATGTATTTTGAAGCTCTGTCACTGGGTGCATACAGATTTAGGAGTGTATGTCTTTTTGGTGAATGGACTCTTTCATCATTATAAAATTTCCCTCTTTGTCCCTGGTAATTTTCCTTGCTCTGAAATCTATCTTGTCCGATGTTAAAATAGCCACTCTAGCTTTCTTTTGATTACTATTTGAAAGGTGCATCTTTTCCATTCCTTTACCATTAACTATATCAGAAAGTTGGTTTTTTGTAGACAATGTATTGTTGAGTCTTGTCAGTTGACCTATTCTGATAATCTCTGGTCTTTATCTGGTATGTGTGGATCATTTACATTTAATGTAATTATTGATATGCTTGAATTAGAGCCTCCACTTTATAATTTGATTTCTATATTTGTTTCTTCTGTTAATGGTTCCCGTTTCCTCCTTTTCACTTTCTTTTGGGTTACGTGACTGACTGTTTTTCTGTATTCTATTTTAGTTTAGTTATTGATTTTTTAAACTATATCTCCTTGTATACTTTTTTTTGTTCTTTGGTTTTTTTATGGTGAGGAATATTGGCCCTGAGCTAACATCCACTGCCCATCCTCCTCTTTTTGCTGAGGAAGATTAGCCCCGAGCTAACATCGGTGCCCATCTTCCTTTATTTTGCATATGGGATGCCACCACAGCACGGTTTGATGAGCGGTGTGTAGGTCCACACCTGGGATCTGAACCTGCGAACCCCAGGCTGCCAAAGTGGAATGCATGAACTTAACTGCTACGCCACCGGGCCGGCCCCTGTATACTTTTTTAAAAAGTGGTGGATCTGGTGATTACAATATACGTCCCTCACAGTCTACTTAGCCAGTTTTGCTTGAACGAGGTCGTCAGGCTACAATGTGAGGCTGCAGGGAAGTCAGCTAGAATTAGGATTGCCAGAGTTAGCAAATAAAAACACAAGATGGTCCTTGCAATATTTCAGGGATTTCATGGAATTTTTAACCAGAAAAGAACATTTAAAAAAATACAGCATGTCAAGTTATGTTTGAATTTTAAATAAGCAGCGAATAAATGTGTAGTGTAAGTATGTCCCATGCACTATTTGGGACATATGTATACTAAAAAAAAAATCATTGTTTATCTGAATTCAAATTTAACTGGGCGTCCCTGTATTTCATCTGGTAACCCTAGTTAGGATGCTATTTCGAGTGAAGGTGGCCAGGAAAAGGCTTGGTGGTGATGAGATAGGGACAAGTAGACGGATCCAAAAAGAGATTTAGGAGGCAAAATCTAGAGGACTTGTGATAGATTGGACATGAGGGTGAGGGAGAGAGGCATCGAGGATGACCCCTTGGTGGCCTCTGACCTGTACCCCCTTTGGGTGGAGACTGGTACCCTCACTGAGACGGGGAACCCAGGAGGAGGAGCGGGTTGAGCCTGTAGTGGGAGATTTGGAGGCATGGATTTTGTGGTGTCTTTAAGACATGCAAGTGTTGGTGAAAGGCAGGAGGCTGGATATCCTGGTGTTTGCTTAGAGAGAGGTCTGGGTTGGACATGCACAGACGCTGATGTCTGGGGTTCTGGCAGACCCCCAGAAAGAGAGCACGTGTGCGAGGGTAGGACAGCGGCCACGTTAAGGAGGAGGATCTGGCAGTGGAGGCTGAGAAAAGGCATCCCAAGAGGGAGGAGGAAGCCAGCAGAGTGTGTCTCAGGTGGAGGGAGCGGCAGCAGTGCCAAACACACCTGAGAGCTGGAGCAGGATGAGTCCTGGAAGCCAGGGGGAAGCGGGGTGGAGGACGTTTTTCTGATGGGAGAGACTTGAGCCTGTTTAAATGTAAACCATCTAGAAGAGAGAGAATACGTGAACATGGAGGGGAGAGAGTTGGCTGGACTGTGGGGGATTCTCCAGAAGGTGGGAGAAATTACCCTGCAGAGTGTGGGGAGGGCAAGGGTGACCTTGGCTGGGAGGAGGGACCCCTCCTCCATTATGCAACAAGAGGGACCGGCTTAATTTGGGTTCCCTGAGAGCAGAGCCTGAGACAAGCCTTTATTTGGGAGGTGACCACAGGAAACACAAATGAGGAAGTGGAAGGAATGAGAGAAAGAAAGAGGAGAAACTGAGGTGGAGGCAGGATTCTTGAGCTGGTGGCCACTGTGGGACACTTGAGGGCGGTCCTCGTGGGCCCTCTGAGGAACCTGCAGAGTGAGCCTCAGCGCCGACCCCAGAAGGACATTGATCTGCCGCTCCCATCTTCCATGGATGGGGGTTGTCCCTGGGGTATTGACCCCTGCCCTTAGGTCTGCTGGACCTGTGGCTGCGTGAGTCCCACCCTTGCCGCCTCCTCAGAGCCTGGAGGGTTCCTGAGGTGGGCTGTTGCGTCAAGAACTGTCTACACAGCTGCCGCTGGAATCCCAGGAGGGCGGACGGGATGTGGAGGGGGCGCTCAAATCATCATTCCCCAGATGGGGGTGAGGCGGGGTGGGATGGGTGCTGAGCAGGCAGGGAGGTGAGGGGGTCACTGAGGGGGTTCCCCTCTACTGGCTTCTCTGGTTTGGAGACAGGAGGAAGGAGGAGCTGTGTTGAGGGAGGGAGGAGGTGGTGGAAAGGTCCAGGGGCAGAGGGCAGAGGGCATAGGGCATGGAAGACCTTTTCATTATAGAGTGGGAGAGGCCAAAGGAGGCGGATTCAGATGGGTGGATTTTCTGGCAGGACGAGGCTGGCTGAGGCTGCTGACTGAGGCTGCTGACCTTGAACTCATCACTTGTCTGTCTCTCTGGAGCAGGTGGCACTTGGAGAAGGAGCTGAGTCAGCCGGGGCTGGGGTTCTGCCAGGCAGCAGGCCGACTCTCTCCCTGCTGGCACAGGGACGGCTGTGGGGCGTGGGGGCTCTCCCTCAGGGAGCCTGTCAGGCACCGGCAAGGGGCTGGCGGAGTCGGGGGGGTAGGGGCACCAGAGGCGCAATGAGTCTGGGGCTGGAAGGGACTTTCAGGACCACGTGGCACGCCTGCCTCCCCATGTTAGCAAACCCTGTTGCTGCCACCCTCCAAATATCTCGCCTCCTCCACTGCCACCACCCGGTCCCAGCTGTCATCATCTCTCACAGGGGTCATAGTCACAGCTCCCTGACGAATCAGCGTACCTGGGGAGCGGTCCTGGGAGAGACACCTGGACCCCTGGAAGGGGGAGTTGGGTGGTGACACAGTCCCCAGCAGTGGCGTCTGCCCTCCCGCACGGAGCTCTGGAGCTGGGAAGGCCCTGCAGGGTTGTCCCACACTGAGGCCTTTGCTTCCCGCATTTGACCAGTTATGGGAGGTGGGCTGCCCCAGGGGGGCATGTGACGTGGATGAGGGGTCCTTGGCTGAGGACCCCTCCTAGGGAGCCAACGTTCTCTGCAGCTGGGGAAGGATTGGGGTCCCAAAGGAGGAGCTGGGCGGAGCTTCCACTGCAGCCAATAAGGACCCCAAGAGCTGCTCCCCCCGGCCTCCGCCTGGTCCTCCCTGACCTCGTCTCCTTCCACCCTCTCCCTCACTCCCCTTGCTCCGGCCACACTGGCGTCCTCACTGTCCTGGACCGCCGAGGGTTCCCCCTTTGCCCTCCCTGTTTCCTCCATTTGGAACTCCCTCCCCATCCCTGCCCCCACCAGCAGGGCTCCCTCCTTGGCTCCTCCAGGCCTCTGCTCAACGTCCCCTTCTCAGAGAGGCCCCTCCTGATGACCCGACAAGACAGCACTCCTGTCATCACTGCCCCTGACCTGCCTTAGTGCGTCTTCTTAGCATTTGTCACCATCGGACATTATCACATATACTTACCAGTTTGCATGCTTGTCCCCCCTCCTTCCGCCCCTCTCACCCTGGGGCTGGGGTTTGTGTCTGGTTCGGTCCCGGCTGTGTAGCAGCTGCCTGCTCAGCGTCTGGCACAGAGTAAGCACCCAGCACATGCTGCTGAACGAATGAACCAAAAGACTGAGGTCCGGAGAGGGGAAGAAACGTTGGTGCCCCAGGGCTCCATGTGCCCCTGCTCACCAGGAGGGTGTGTGCTGGATGCTGAAACCCGGAGAAAGACAAGTGGACAATCAGAGCCACCTCTCTGAGAGAGGCCCCCGGGGCTGTGGGCACAGGGGGAGGCTTCCTGGAGGAGGCGGCAACTGACTCCTGAAGGTGGCAGGAGTTGGCTGGGTGAAGAATGGGAGAAGGGCGCTCCAGCCGCAGAAACTGCACAGAGACGCAGAGCGTGAAACAGGCTCTTTCTGGGAATTGAAAGAAATGGGTGTGTGTGCGTGTGTGTGTGTGTGTGTGTGTGTGTGTGTGAGGGATTGAGAGGGGCAGGGAGAGTAGGACTGGGGATGATTGCTAGACACAGAGGCAGGGCTGGATCAGGCAGTGTTTTGTGCCCTGGGCCACAGGGACTTGGAGTCTATACCTTAAGCTGCAGGAGCCCCTGAAGTGTTATGAGCAGGTGAGGGACATGATCGGATTTGTAATGGAGAAGGATCTTGGTGGCTGCGCGCAGAGGAGGGAGAGGCCTGGAAGCTGGGAGACTGGTGAGGAGCTCTTACAGTCAGGCAGGCAGGCCGAGACGGGGGTCTGGATCCAGGAGATGGCAGCGGGGAGAGGTGCTCAGGAGACTGTGCTGGGACGAGGAGGGGAGGTGTCCAGGCGTGTTCCCGTCTGGTGGAACCGGGGGGAGCAGGGGCGGGCATGTGTGTGCCTGTGCTCGGGTCTGTGGTGGCGAGGACAGAAGGCCCAGTCCAGGCAGCCTGGGAGGAGAGCATGGCTGGCTATGCAATCTGTGGGGTCCAGGGGTGGGGTCCCTTGTTGAAAATCACGAACCGTTTCAAGATGGCAGCAGAGCATTAAAGCCGACGAGCGGCCCTGTGTGACCGCACAGGCTGCACAGCTGAGAAGCGACCGAGGTGGGTGGGGGAAAGCTTTGGCTGGCAGAACCTGCAGAAGACTCAGGGTCCAGGAGGGTCAGGGATGCTGCCCGCCCTCGAGACCGCAGGTGTCAAGAAACAGGACCACTCCCGGGTCCCTCAGCCTCCACCAACACTGTGGCTTTACTTCCTACAGCTCCGCCTGTCTTCAGACGCCTCAACTGAGCAGGGTTGGGATGGGAGAGGAGCAGATTCCAGGGGGAGGGGCCCGGTCCCAGGAAAGGGGTGCACAGAGAGAAGGGGGTGGGAAGACTCTCACTGAGGAGAGAGGGGGTGGGCGCCCCCACCCAGGCCAGAACAGACCAGGAGATGGTCCACCTCTCCTGGTGGTGCGGCCTGGGAGGAAGCCCTCTCTTCAGCCCCGAGGGGTGGGGAGCCCTCCAGACCTCTCAGTAGCATTGGGGAGATGTAGGATTTTGCGGGGGGCCTGGGGCCCCTCCCTGCACATGCCCAGGGAAGTGGAAAATTATGCAGAGAGCCTTGGCTGTGTAGACAGAGCCAAACTGGATCAGCTAGGTCCTTATCGGCATGCTCTGACTTGGGGAATAACATAGAGAAGTCTCTGTACATCCGGTAGCTGGGCTGGGAAAGATATCAAGACACAAGAAGACCTTGGCTCTGCCCTCTGGGAACCCCCCTAATGGGGAGACACAAGCCTGCCCTCTGTGGGTCTGCTGAGGGGGCCGCCTGTTTTCAGGGAGATCCTTGTCCAAGAGGAGACAGTCCTGCCCCTGAGGGACTCCCAGTCTGACGAGCGAAACAGGACACACTCACTCACACATGTACACACACACAGTAGAAACAGATGGGTCCCCAGGAGAGTGCTACCAATGAGGATGCTTCAGGGCTGGAGTGAAACAGAGGAGACACGAGCCACCTTGGTGTCTCTAATCAAGGTCAGCTTCCCGGAGGAGGTGATTTTTTACCAAGGGGAAAGGTGATGGACCTTCACAGCAGAAATAGGGGAAGGCATGTCTAGTCAGGGAAATGGCTCCTAGGTGGTTTGGAGGGGAGACTGCCACGTTCGGAGACTCGTCTCTTGCGCCCCCAGGCACCTGCTTGATCCCCATTCGTGCTCCAACTTCCCCTGCAGCTGGCATCAGTTTGGTCCTTTGAGCTGAGACTGTGCGCTGGAGACGGGTGGTGACGAGGGGTGGGTGTCGCCCCACAATCCAGACCATGCAGGCGCCAGCCATTGCCGC
This sequence comes from Equus przewalskii, assembly GCF_037783145.1. Taxonomy (NCBI): domain Eukaryota; kingdom Metazoa; phylum Chordata; class Mammalia; order Perissodactyla; family Equidae; genus Equus; species Equus przewalskii. The sequence continues at coordinate 34,588,127 of NC_091849.1, read as the reverse complement.
CAGGTGTGCCAGAGGTCAGCACATCACACATCCTCCCGGAAGCCCCAGATCCTCCCAGGTCTTCGCGTCCACCCCAGCCCTGATCCAGGCTCCTCCGCGCCAGCTTGGTCGCCCCTGCCTTCTGCTGAAGGAGCTCATTCTTCTCCACCCAAGTGTCAGAAAAACCAACTCAAAGGAGCTTAACCAATAGGAGTTTTGATTATTTCTATTATTTTACACCAATATTTCCAGGCATACGTGCAGGCACATTTCTAAAGGGTTTACAAATAATAACTCACTTTTATCCTCATAACAACTCTATGAGGTAGGTATTACTATTGTTGTTGTTGATTTTGCAAATGAGGAGGCTGAAGTAGCTTGCTTAAGGTCACTATCTCACTTCACAAGATGTCGGGAGGTTGGGTAGATCCAGGGTAGGTCAGCAGCTCAGCACATTATCTTGGACTTCATTTCTGCTCATCATTCCAGTCAGCTATTCTCAGCGTCAGCCATGTCTCCCCCTCATGGTCACAAGGTGGCTGCCACATCACATACTCACACCACAGTATCCAAAATCAGGAAAGGAGGGCTCCTCTCCTAGTATGTGGCTTTCTTTTTTATCAAGGAGTAAAATCTTTCTCAGAATCCTTTCTGCAGTCTTCTTTTTATGACTTATTGGCTAGAATTGGGTCACCTGCCCACCTTTAAACCAATCACTGGCAAAGGGAGCAATGGGCTTGCTGTGACTGGCTTTGGCAATCTTGTGTAGCCCTGGGGGCGGCGCCTCCCTCTGCTGAGCCCCCACCCGGAGACCAGGGCATGTCTCTGGGTGGCCATCTGTCACAGCACAGCTTCTCAAACGGTCAAGCCCTTTTGCTTCCCAACATTTTTGAAACCATCAGGGAACTCAAACTAGTGTTTAACCGAGTCAAAAATGGTTTCTTCACAGGTGTGAGTGGCTGTGGCATATCTGGGGGAATTAAAGCAGAGGGGTTTGGCGGTAGCAGCGGGTTTCGGTCAGGAAGGAGCAGGGCAATCATTGGGAAGGCCAGGGAAGGCCAGGGAGGGCTCTGCCTGGAGCACGAGGAGTTCGGGACTTTGGGGCAATAGGGAGCCACTGAGGGATTGTGAGTAAGGGAGGGCAGGGTGTGGTGGGTTTGAGGAACTCACTGACTTGCCTGGAGGGTGCCTGGAGAGGGAGCTGGCAGTGACGGCCCAGGGTCTGAGTGAGGGCGGTGGCAGCAGGCATGGAGGGGAGGAAGCAGGGTCACCCTTCAGTCTCCTCTTGTCCTGGTCCAAAGTCACGCTCTTATGCCCCCTCCCCACCAAAGAAAGTCGTTCCCCCAAACCTGCCTCCTCTCGCCCTCTTTCCACCCCCTTCCAGTTTCCACTCCCCGTCACCCTTACTTGACTCCCACCCACTCCTCAGTCCCTCACAGTGTGGCTTCTGACCCCTTCTACCTTCTACCCACAGCGATCTCAGGAAGCCCACCAGGGGGCTAAATTTATCAGGAAATTCTCGAGGAAATGGAGACAAAGCTCAGATTCCATTTCACCATGTATGTAAACAGGACGCTGCGGGCTGCCGCCAGCAGCCTCCTAATAGGATGGGAAGGTTTGTCCCAGAGCACGTGACTTCCCAGGGACACCCGACACTGTCTGACCCTGCTGTGGCTCTCCAGGACGCTGCTGCCATCACCGTGAGGTGACACCTCCACCCTATTCCCCCCCTTCTTCTCAGACTTCTCCTCGAGGTGCTTCTCCTCTGTTCACCCCGTAAATGTGGGGGTTCAGTAGAGTTCACTCTGGGATCCCTTCTCTTCTCAGGCTCCATCCTCCCACTCGTCTCCCCCCATGGCTGGAATTCCCACCTCTGGACCGGTGTCTCCTGGTCTTCCTCCTGTGCTCCAGACTGGATCTGCACCTGCCTACTGGACACCTCTGCCTGGACGTCCCTGGAGTCCTGCAACCAACAGTGTGGAATCATCACCTTCCTCCTTGTTCCTGCTCGTCCCCCTTTCTTTCCTATCGCCACCAGTGGCTTGCGTCATCTTCTTCCCGCCACTCGAGCCAGGAGATTTGGGGTCATTCTTTAATCCCCTCCATTTACTCCCAATAGAGAGGTGCGCCTAGTGGACTGCTCAGAATCATCTCTCAAACCTATTCTCAAATCCTCAGCCTGTAGCCACCGCCCTGGTCCTCACCTTTGTCCGTATCTTGTCTAGACCACCCGAGAAGCCTCCCAGCTGGTCTCTGTATTTCGAGCCCTCCAGGTTGGCCGATCCTTGGCTGGGCTCGAGGCTCTGCCTGTAAGAATGATGCCCACGTGGCCTGTAGGACTGGCCCACCAGGGCAGCTGGTGCCTCTGCCTGGTCATGAAGGTGGGGATCTCAAGGCCACCATTACAGCCATTCACTTAAAAACACATCCCACATCCCAGAGCTGCAACCTGGGTCAGGAAGCCGGGATGAGGAGGTCCCTGTCTCCGCTGCAGGGGTCTCTGCAGGAAGCTGGAGGCTGGCCCTGGAACTCTGCTGCAGAACTACTGGTGTCTCTGCTCCTTGCTCGCTGGTGGAAAACAGACAAGGCGAGAGGAAGACAGCCCCTCCTCACTGTGCTTTCCAGATGGTGGCAGCTGCTTCGGCCCGGCAGAATCTAACTCACATTCCAAACCTTAGCTGCAAGGGAGTCTGGACATGTAGCGTTTAGCTTGCCAGGCCCCGCAGTGCTGGGAGCATGCCACACGGGAGGGAGAAAGGATGCTGAGGGCCAGTCCATTGCTCTGTTCTGATCCACCCTCCCTTTTGCACCTGAGGAACGTTCTGAAACATGAGTCAGATGATGTGCTGACCCCTCCAGAAGCTCCCATTACCTCCAGGAGAGAGTGTGATTCTCCAGCCTCGACAGGTGCCTTTCTGTCCTCATGATGTGACCAGGTCCACCCACGGGTCTGGCAGTAACCACATTGGATCCTTGCCATGCCCCTGCAGAGCCAGGCCCTGGAGTCCCCTCTCCACCTGATCAACTGCCACATTTCTTAAGACTCAGCCCCACGTCCCCTCCCAGCCCTCATTTCCTCCTGCCCATCCCAGCCACCTTGACTGCACCTCAGGTGTGGCACCTTCTGAATGACGGCAGGTGGGTTATACATCTCTCTCCTCTGCCACCCTCCTCTGTGGGGTCCTTGCACCTGGAGAATGTGTCTTACTAATGTTGGTACCCACAGACCTAGCGTGGGCTACATAGTAATAATAACAGTTGCTTATAGGGCACTTACAGAGTGCCAGGGGCTAAGGGTTTTATATTTATTAACTCATTTGATCTTCCTAACAACCCTCTGAGGGCGTGTGGCAGAGGCTGCTCCCTCCATCATCGTCCCTTTCCTTCTCTCTGGGTACACGACCACATCTCCTGGCCTCGCTTGTGGCTCATGTGTCCATGTGACCTCTTCTCGGCTATGGACACTGAGTGGACGTGATGTGTGCCACTTCCAGCCACGGCTTTCAGGAAAGCAGCGTGCTTCCCACACGCTCTCTCCCTTCTGCTGGGGGGACACCAGCCGTGGAGACCCAGCTAGGACCACGAGGACAGTGGCAGGGCCCCCTGGGGTAGGTGGAGCAACGTGAGGAAAGAGTCTGGACCCTTCCAGTCACCACAGGGCAGGGCCCCACCTGTGGCGTGGCTGCCCTCCTGGGCTGATGGGCGAGTGAGCCGTTTGTTGCTGCTGAGTTCCATCCACTCCATTCGGTCTGTTATGGCAGTCAGCCCATCCTGGCTGACGCTAGTGCAGACTAGGATTATCCCCATTCCAGAAGAGGGGAAACTGAGGCATGGGGCAGTTGGGTAACTTACCCAGAGTCACACAGCTAGTAAGCGGAATGCCAGGGTGAACCGCGGCAGCTTTGTCTCCACGTGTGCCCGCAGCAGGTTCCCATGAAATAGAAGCAAAGAGAGGGGCAGTGGGGACCTGGAGTCTGGCAGCTGAGGGGGTTGGAGCAGGAGGCTGGGAGAAAGGAGAGGTCAGAGAGAGAAACAGAGGTCAGCTCTGAGCTCTGGGGAACACCCACGGGAAGGAGCAGAAGAAACAAATGAGGCCTGAGAAGCAGGTGCTGGAACAGACGGCAAGAGGCAGGGAGGCCAGTAGAGGGAAAAGGGATGTACGGTGTGTGGTGACAGCTGCCCCAAGAGGACAGGCTGCATGGAGCCTAGGGGCTCCTGGAGGGCAGCAGCTGGGGGCGGGGGTTGATACATATCTGAGTGTCACTTACAGGACCCGTGTGTTTAGGACTCCTGGGGACCTTGGTGATCATCAGCCCAGCTCTGACTGAGGAGGAGGCAGGCTGGGAGGGGTTCAGTGAGCTGCTGAAAATCCCACTGTGGGTTTTTAATTCCAGAAGGTGGCTTGTGTGGCACAGGCTGCGCTCCAGACTCACATCTGGAGCCCAAGAAACCCAGGGCACCCTCCGTCCGCCAGCCCCCGGCTCGCCCCGGCGTCACTGTGCCGTTACTTTAACTATCACGCTCGCGGAGAACTGCTGCCAGCATGTTAAAGACTGAGTTAATTAATTAACCAGGCACTTCATTGAGAGTCAATGGCGTAATTGTTGTTCATGGTGGATAAATACTAATTGAATATTAAGAACATATTTGAGCAGAAGGAGCTGCTTCGGAAGCGAGCTGTGCCCTTTGTCAGCCAGATGTTTTGACTCATTCTGGAGGCTGAGTCATTACTGGGAGCGCCCTGGCATTCGGGCTCTGCTGTCGCTGTCTGAGGAGGCAGGCAGGCAGCCCGCGGAGGGACCGGCGCCCAGGCAGTGAAGGGGTGCGGGAGCTCCGCGACAAGGAGGAATCGTGTGAAGTGAGAATGGTGTGAAGCGGATGACAAAAGCGCATTCAGCTCTGACTTGGGCAATTCTAGGTGTGATCTTAGCCGCTGGAGAATGCCTCCTTCCCTTTACAATCCTTCCAACAGCTGGTTTAATCCAGGCCAGTGATGCAGGCAGGGTGGGGCCTATTGACTCCATTTTACAGGTGGGGAAACTGAGGCTCTGTGAGTGGAGGTGACTTGCTCAGGATCACAAAGCCACAGAAGCCCAGTCTCCATGCTTCCAGCTACATCCCTGCTGTGGCAGGCAGCTCAGGCGCGGGCCCCAGGCGGCTGGTCAGCCGAGGGGATGTGATCGTCCCCCGTGGTCCTCTGGAGGCCCCGTGTCTCGGAACCGACCGGCCCCCAGGAGTCAGAGCCCTCCCCGGGTCTCCAGCTTCCATAACTGGCTCAGCCCCGTCACAGCAGTATAGTAAGGAATGGGCTCCAGAGCCAGAATGTTTGGATTCAGAGCCCAGCTCAACCCTATGTGCTGAGAAAGCTTGGGCAAATTACTTAAGTTCTCTGTGCCTCAGTTTCCATACTTACAAAATGGAGATGATAATAGTCCTTGCCTCATAAGCAGGACAATGGATGGCCCATACTGTGACTTCCCATAGATTAAGAAAAGCTTCTTCCTCACCCCCCACTCCCCCAATCCCCCACCAAGACACGCAGATATGTGCCGGATGCGCTGCTTGGTGGGAAGAATGTGGTCTGCCCTCTTGGCCAGATGCCCTTGTACAGTGAACAACCCACCTGCCTGTACATGGCAGCACCACCCCCCAGGGGTGTTATGAGAATGAGCCAGGTGTCACACAGGAAGCACCCAATGCATGTTAGTAATCTTCCGTTTTCTGACCTCCCCTCCCGAGAACCGGGCATGACTTTGCTGTCACCCACGTGCTGCCGGCACCCTCCTTCAGAAGGGCTGATAAGTAGACGTTGACATGCAGACCAAGAACGCGAGTGGGGACAGCTTCTGTCGCAGCACCAAAGGCAGCAGAGGGTCCGTGGAGCCTGATAACAGAGTGTCTCCTCAGAGCCTTGGCCCTGGAGCCCTTAGAGTGGCTGGAGAGGGCCCCTCCCTCCGCCCCGATTCCGGCCTCTTAGTCACTTGGTCTTGCTCTCAGAGAGCCAGCTCACAGCTGTGGGAAACTCTCAGTTTGGGCCCCCCAACAGGCAGGCCCTGAGACAAGGATTTAAATCTGACAGGATTCAAGTTTAATTGGGAGGTGATTCCGGGAAACGCTGGGAGGGGAGTGGGGAATGAGATGGAGGGAAGACAGTGCTCTGGGTCACTGGCGCTCAGGTCCTCTGAGGACCCCAGGGAGAGGTGCAGAGCACGCCCCTCAGGTGCCCCACCAGGGGCCTCCCGCTCCCGGCGGGTCAGGCTGCCCAGGGCGGCCACGTGGAGGGTGGTGTGGATGGCGGTCATCACACTGGGAGAGATCCTGGGCTGGGAGCTGGGCAGGCGGCCCTGGGTGGAGAAGTTCGAGCAGACGTGGGCGGCGCTGGTGGTCCGCTCCACCACAGAGCACCTTCTCATCGCTCGGCTGTGCGCCCTGCGAGGCGGGCTGGGCAGGGCCTCTTCCACTGGCAGAGTTGGAAGTGGAGGCCCGGGGGCCTCCGTCTTGGGCGTGGACAGTGCTCGCCGAGTGCCAGGCACTGTTGTCTTGTGTCATTCCCATGATACAGGTCCTGTTATGAGTTCCCTCGGAGGGAAGTGAGGCTCAGAGAGGTTAAGTGCCTTTCCCGTCATCTCAAGCTAGTAAGTGGTATGGCTGCATGTCTCCAGGGCTTATGCTCTGAACTCAGTGTCCTGCATGAGCCACACTGTTCAAAACCCACCAGGCACACAGGGGTCGACAGGGAGCATCCTCTCCCTGCCTGTCCCGCGGCCTCCCAGTTTCCTCCTCTGAGGACACTGGAACCCATCGCCCCAGGGTGAGGGAGGGCTCCCGCTCATGGCCACTCTGGCCTCCACTCCGCACCTGACTCGGCCCAGTGGCTGAGGAGGAAGGCTCCGCCCTCGGCAGCTGCCCAGGGCCTTGCTTTCTTGCAACGCCCTCCCATGTCTCCCGGCTGGCGGCTGGGCAGCTGCTCTAACCTCAGCCCCCTGCGGCAGTTGAGGGCCATTCTTATTGGTCAGGGTCTGGGTGAAGCCCCAGCGGCTCCCATTGCTCCCCAGGGGCTTTCCAGGCCAGATAGGCTCAAGACAGAATCCCACGGCCACCACAGGCGGGCCAGCAGGAGCTCCTCCGTCCACGGGAGCTGAGAGGGAAGGGAGGGATGCAGAGCCGCCTCCAGGAGCTCCAGTCTGAGGAGGGAGGCAGAGTCTCCTGCCCTTAAGGACCTCCTGGTCAGAGCGGCAGACCAGCCCCCGTCCTCAGGGAGCTCCCGGTCTGATGGGGGAGGCACAGCCCCAGTCCTGGGGGCAGCTCTGTGTCCTCTGCCCTCTTGACAAGGTAGCAGGGTCTGCACAAGCCCACACTGACACTCAGAAAAACCAGACAGAAGCTTGGAACCCAGAAAGGAGTGGGCGTGGTGTGCGGGGGTAGGTGTGAGGGCAAAGCTTTATACTCTCCTCCTGGAGGTGATGGAGAGCTGGCAGGGCCCCCCAAGGAAGGTGAGGCCCCTGTGGCAGGAGCCAGGGTCCATCTGTGGCTCTCACCAAAGTCTTTGTCATTACAACGACCCATCTCGTGGGGAGGTGGGGATCTCAGTGACCTTACCATCTCCTCCTGGGCCCCCAGGGCGGCACCCCAGAGCTAGGGCGACCCCTGGGCTCAGAGCCCAGTGATTTGTGGGTGATGTTAGGTAGGGTTCCTTTGTAGATACCTCAGAGGGGCTCTAGCCAGGGCCTGCACAGCATGGGTGTGGGTCCCTGGCAGCCAAGAAGATGCTCGGGAGAAGCCAGAACTGCCCGAGGCATCAGCACCCTGAGGCACCTTAGGCTAGGCCCCCAGCACTGCAGCTTCCTCGTAGTGTCAGACCCTGTCCCAGGCCTCCACCTCACCAGCAAGGCTCTCCTGGGGAGCCGATGACATCAAAAGTGCCCCAGGAAGCCACCCGCCCCCAGGGCGACAGACGGGACTATTTATGTGGAGGAAACGCAGCCCTGTCACCCTCCAGCTCCAAGTTGCCTTCTGCTCCCCCGCGGCGCCCGGGCTGCGCTGCCTATATTAGGAGCTTAGCAGATGGCAGGAGCTGGTACCTTCCCCCATGCCCCAGGTTGCCTGCACGTGCCAGCGAGGCCCAGAGCCAGCCAGGCCTGGCCCCCCATCCTGGGCTGCCTCCACCTGCCTCTGACCCTAGGGGTAAGGACTCAGTGTCTGTCTGATTCCTGGGGACAAGCCAGAGGAACCCATGGAGAGGTGGTACAGAGAGGGTGGGATAATGGCTGGAAGACGGGGAGCAAGGAAGGGGTGGAAGGAACAGTTCAGAGATAGGGGTGAGGAACTAAGGAGCAGGGAGGAGAGGTAAGATCTGAGGGAGAGGTGTAGAGCAGAAGAAAGAGGAGTCTGGGGTCTCAGGGGCCCCCAACCTGTATAGCCATATGTGCAAATTAGTGAAAGGTGCCCTCTGTGGGTGGATGAATTAGAAAAAGGCGTAAGTCAAGTGTTTCTTAGCGTGAAGAAAAAGACACTTTTTGTCCCAGAGGACTTGGCCCCATGCCAGGTTGCCCTGCCTGGGGGGCAATCATGGGTCCAAATGCAGCCCCCTTGTGACCTGCACAGTTGTCCCTGGCAGCTGCCCCTGAGCCCCCGGCTAGAAGAGGGGCTGGGGGAGGCAGGCCTGCCTTGGGGCCTGAGCTTGGTGCTGGGGGCTGCTTTAGGTGGACCCCGGCGCTCTCTCCGCTGGCAGCCAGGTTCTGGGCTCCACGGCTCCTGGGAGAGGGAAGCAGCCACCGATGCTCGAAGGGGGGGCCACAGGTCTGGACTGTCACCCCCACAGGGGACCAGGCTGGAGTTGCCACAGGTCATCTCCTGCTGGCTCTCTGCCTGGCTGGGGCACCACGCCGTGTGGCTTCCTAAGGAGCCTGGGCTCCCTGGTGAGCCTGGAGCCCTCAGCTGGGAGATGGTGAGAATTGTCTGCTCGCCAGCATGGTTAAACGGACTGCCTCTTGGGTGGACCCCATTCGTAATGGTTTGTCCCAGATGCCTTCCTGGCATCGCCATCCTCATAAATGCCTCCAGGCTCACCAGGTACTTAGTGGGTTCATAAAGAAGCACATATATTACTCCATTGGATAAGACTGGAGGATTCTCCCTCCCCCACCCCCATACAAGAATGCCTGTGCTGCCACCACCCCTGCTGCCACCACCTCCGCCAGCCTCCACGGACACTTCTACCCTCCCCGTTTCCAGACACTGCCCCTGACCCAGCCCTGGCCAGCCTGCCGAGAATGCCCCGGGCTTCTGCAGGGGGCTGCCCTGTGGGGTGCCTTTGCCTTCCTGGCTAGATCCACGGGCAAAGGCCTAGAAAGGGGGACGCCACAGCATTGACGAAAATATGTTCTAACTTATCGAGCGCTCGCCATGCACCAGGCTCTGTACCAAGCAGACTCTTTTATCCTCACAACAACCACATGAGCAGGTGTGATTGTCTCCATCTCACAGATGAGGAAACCGAGGCTCTGGGAGGTTACGTGACGCCCCCAAGGCTCCATGTCGAGTGTGTGGTGGAGCTGGGCTCGCCCAGGGCAGGCTGACTCAGGCTCTGCTCTCACCACTAAGCCTTATTCGCTTCTGTGCTGGCTCCTGCCCTGCCTCCTCCACCCTCCTCCCCACATCCCTTCCTTGCACCCAATTTGTTGAGCTCCTACTGTGTGCAGGGCCCCCTCTGAGCAGAGTTTACCTTCTAGAACAGGGGCTCCTCCTATTGCAATGCCTTGGACTCCTCTGGCGTCTGGGGAGGCGTACAGACCCCTTCTCAGAATAACATCTGTAAATCCACATGGTAAAATTTATGAGATTCAAAGGAAACCAATCTATTAAAATGCAGTTAACAAAATATTAAGAAAAAATTGTGATGGAGTAATAATATATGTGCTTCTTTATTAATATACTAAATAATAAGATCAAGCAGTGGATCTAATAAAACTATCATTTTGAAGTAGGGTTGAGTATAAATGGTATTTCGAGATTTCTGCCATAATTATCGCATGATTTGAGATTATCTGCACCTTCTCTGGGTGACAAAGCCACAGGATCTGTGACTATTGCTGTGGTTTGTTGCTAATATGCACAATGGAAGGAAGTACTGAATTCAACCAAAGGTGAGTGAAAATAAAGAGGGATTTTTTTCTCATCCACACTCACAGATCCCTGAATTCTCTATTCAGGGACCCTCAGGGGACCTGCGGCCCACAGGCCTTTCCTAGTGGCCGGAGACAAAGAGGAGACAAACAGATAACCTAGCCGGGGGTTGAAATGCAGGAAGAGGTCAGGGATCTCTGAGGGGACACCTGCAGGGAGTGGGGAGGGAGCCTGGGACACCTGGGGGAAGAGTGACAGCAGAGGGATCAGTGAGGAGGCCGGGGTGGGAGTGGGCCCAGCGGGGAGAGAGTGGTGCCATGAAGCTGCAGAGTTTCGAGCCACACAAAACGGTGGATTAATTCTGGGGATGGCAGCTGGTGGGACCACGGAGACCAGAGAGGGACATCGGTGGACGGATGTTCTCCTACGGTCCCCTGGCTGCAGGCGCGGAGGACTGCCTGTGGGGTGGGGACCAGGGAGGAGGAGACTGTGCTCCTCCAGCCTCCATCCAGAGTGGCTGCAGCCAGGGAGGGGACACGTGGTCAGATCTGGGACACGTTTCCCAGGTGGGGCCGGCAGGACTTGTGAGGGTCAGAGGTGCGGGGTGAGAGGAGAGATGCTCACGCTCTGTTCACTGACCCCCCCAGTGGGCTGGCTGCGGGCAGAGCAATGGCTCTGGGGGCCCCTGCTGCTCTAGACATGATGCCACTTGTCCCCAACCGACAAGGTGCTCTGCGGCTGAGGCAGGGGCAACGGGGGAGCACCTAACAGGGGCCAGATTGCAAACTCACCTCTTAGTTTGTTAAAGCTGACGCTCACTCAGCCATCAATCAGTGTGGCCTTTCACAGGCGCCTTCTTGGACACCCTCTGCTGCCTCTGCTTAGCGCTGGCTTTGCTAAATTACCTGCTTTGCCCACACCCAGGGAGTCCCTCAGGAGATGACGTACCTGCTCAGCTGACACGGGTGCCCTCCGTTTCCTCCCACTTCCCCGGCAGCTCTGGAACACCCTTGGCAGCCCAAGCACAACCCTCCTCTTTCTCCAGGGCTGTTCCCAAGGACAGATGCAGGGCAGGGCTTTGTCCCAGAGAAACAAGCCGCCCTTGGTGGGTGCTCAGAAGATGTCTGCCGACTGAACGGATGAAGGGTACAGGGGGAGGAAGAGAAAGACGGCGTCTCAGCTCCCTGAGTCTGCCCTCTCCTATGTGCCTTGAAGTCCCAGAACATCGGACGCCCCCACGGTCCCATGTGAGGGCAGGAGGCTGTCCTGGGTCCAGATGCTGAGGGTTGGCCACCATTTTGGATGGTCCACAGCCTGGCTGGACCCCAGCTGAGCGGTGGGAGAGCTGGGGCTTCACCCCTCCTCCATCCATCTGCTCAGCCTATCTGCATCTCACAGGCCCTGCTTTGTGGCCATTAAGTTCTCTGGGACCCTCCCCCCGCCTCCCACCAAGGCTGTGTGGTGGGACTTTAGACTTTCTGCCCCCCAAGAGGGGTCGTGTCCCAGGAAAGTCCCGTTTGGGATGCCCAGGGAGTCCCAGAGGGCTAGATCAGGAGTTGGCAAACTATGGCCTGAGGGCCACCTCTGGCCTGCCCCCTGTTTCCCTATGGTCTGTGAGCTAAGAAGGGTTTTTATATTTTTCAATGAGTGAAAAAGAATCAAAATAAGAATAATATTTTGTGACATGAAAATTATCTGAAATTAAAATTTCATTGTCCATAAATAAAGCTTTATTGGCACACGGCCCTGATCATTCGTTTGTGTATTGTCTATGGCTGTTTCTGCACCATCGGTGGAGTTGGGCGGTTGTGACACAGACTGTGTGTGGCCGGCAAAGCAGAGATAGTCACTCTCTGGCCCTTTATAGAACAAGTGTGCCTACTGGCCTTGAGCCCATGGCCTGTGGAGCCTAGATCTGGGGTGGTGTTCCGGCCCCACCACTTCCGGGCTGAGAGAGTGACTGGGTCACATCAAGTCCCTTCAAGGTGTAGGTGTTTTCCCTCAGGTCCTTCATCGCTCCTGCTGAGACTGGGTTGAGGATTTCACGAGATCAGCCTGGGCGGCATCCGGCACCAGTGGGCGCAGAGTGGCGCCTTTGGGAAGCTCACACTGCGACCCCTGAGAGCTGTCCTTATGGGGCAAGTGTGGCAGGTTGCATCCTGGAGACCAGGACCACGGCAGGCGGGGGCAGCCTGGCAAGCTGAACAGAGTTGCAGTCTCGCGGGCTTCTCCTAAGCGGCGCAGTGACTGGGGCAGGCGCCGTGGCCTCAGGTGGGGAGGACACCCATCAGGCTTGGCCGTGGCTGAGGGGGTGGACAGAAGGTCACAGGCCGGGTGGTCCAGAGAGCACTGTCCAGGTGGCCCCTGGGGATTTGGGCAAGCCCCGCCCTTCCTGGGACTGTGGTTGAATGGCATCGTCGGGGTAGGCTTGCAGCCCACCCACGGCGGGTCTGAGGCTGGCAGAGCCGCTGGCAAGCTCCCCCTGGCATCTCCACCCCCTCCCAGGCATCCATCACCCCTAACCACTGGACCCCAGGGCACGGCCCACTGTGTGGCTGGGCCCGGGGGCCCAGGAGCCGCGGAGCGTGCCCAGGCTGGGGCGTTGCCTCTCTCTCTCGCCTCCCACAGTGGCTTTATTAATTGTTTATATTGGAGTCTGTTAATTGGCAATAACCAGTGTGCTGAAGTGTCTTTTAATCACCCCCTCTCAGGGCCCCGAGGCTGTGAAGGATCTCGGATTCAATAAAGTGAGAAGGAATTAGCACCCCTCCCTCTTCATTATCACAGTTAGATAAACTGCCAACACCTGTCATGCAAATACAGCGGGAGGGAAACCCGGCCCCTCCTCCTGGCCCGCTGCCAGCTTCCAGGGGTGGAACGCAGGCCAGACCACCCTGGGCGATGAGCAGCCACACGCACGGACACGGAGAGGCGCACACACACGCACAGGTGTATACAGACCGCAGACTCGCCTCCAGTGCCATCCTAGAGCTCACTCAGTCATTCAACAGGCACTTCTTCAGCATGACTATGTGCCAGGCACGGGCTCCCTGGGGACGGGACGATAACCTGTCACTGCCCTCAGCGAGACAGAGCCGTAGCCAGTTGCCCAACAGTAACCTGAGGGCCGTGACAAAGCCTCTGTGGGGGGCGGTGGGAGGCCAGAGGGACAAGGACTCTTTTCCTGGAATGCAGGGTGGGGAGTCAGACCCCTTCTCTGTGCTTAGGTGAAGCTGTGGCACCCACGTCCCTGTGGTTACTGGGGACCTGTCACCGGGCATGGAGACAGGGCCTCAGGGAGGGCTTTGCAAACGGCGGGGCGGGAGGGGCTGCAGTGGGAAGCTCTGGGGGCCGGTGTGAGGACCCAGGCACCTTGTCCCGAACAACAATGAATGGCTCCCCGTTTCCAACGTCTCAGTCCTCCGCTGAAGGCCCTGCGATATCTGAGTGGGTCTGCCTCTCCACCTCGAGTCTCCCCGGGGCTGGCATTCCCATCGGTCTCCTGTAACCCACACCCCGTGCTCTAGACACGCCGCCCACCAACACCGTGGGGTCTTTGCCTCCCGATGACTGTTCCTTGCTGCCCCCCGCCTGCCCGAATGTCCCCCATGCATCCCGCAAGGCCTCATTTGGTTCCTTTGATTGTGGATGAGAACAGTGGGGACAGTGGTGGGGACAGCAGTGGAAACAGGGTGGGTCTGTCCCCTGTCAGCCCTGAGATTGGGTTTGAACCTCAGAGGGGAGACAGGGGAGGGCCGGATGGCAAAGGAGCTGCTTCTGAGAGACCCGAGGCTCTGGATGTGAGAGAAGCCAGGTCTGGGCCCAGAGCAGGGTGGGGACCATCCCCATCTTTACACAGACGACGGATGGCTCTGTCTCCCAGGCCGGGCGCTCCCACGGAGTCAGGGCTGACGGCCCAGGTGTAGTCTGAGCTTTCCCTGCAGGGCTTGGAACCGTGGAGGGTGCCCAGGAAGGGGGAGCAGGAGGGGTCCACGCTGTTCTTTTTCTTTGCTGACCCAGACAGATGGAGGTTGCCTGCTGAGCCGGGAGGAGCTCGGTCCCCGGCGGGAGCGAAGACAACGCCAGGGCGCCATGGAGGCCCAGCTCCGGTGGGGAGGGAACCCCTGCTGCCAGACCTCCACACCGAGGCAGAGGGAGCTGCTCAGCGAGGTTTGCACGGGCCAGTCTCCCACGCCCTCTCTCCTCCCGACTTGGTCTAATGTCTTCTCCAGCGGAGTTGCTCCTCTTTCTGCAAGGTGGGAACAGAGATCAGGTTTGACCACAGTGTGAAGACAGCGGGAAGGGTGTGAGCACTCTCAGGAGTGTTCGCCGGGGGGCGGGGGGGCGCCTCTGGTACGTACTGAGGGCTCATTTTACCCTTCGGGTTGTCAGCACATGAAGTGGTTCACTTGTAAACTACTCTCCTGAAGAAGACCAAAGGCTGGAACTCAGAACCCTGAAAATCTTCTGCCACTGCCTTGCTGTGTGTCTTAGGGAAAGTTGCTTGCCTTCTCTGGGCTCATCAGTAAATGGAGTCAGAGGGACTAGAAGGCTGGCAAGTGCTTCCTTTGTGCTTCCCAAGGAGGGACAGCCCATTCTTCCAGGGGGAAGTGTGCAGCCCCAGAAGGAAACTTGTTCGTGTAACTGAGGAATGCGTGTTTGAACCGGGGGAACTGCAGGTGGAGGCCGAGCAGGGAACACACTCAGCCCAGCGTGGGTGTGCGACGGCACCTGAGGGTTTGGAGGAGGAAGAGGAGGGGTGGAGCAGGCCGAACAGAGGTCTTGAGTCCCCCTCAGCCCTACTTTAGGGTGGGCTGTGTCACCGCTTGGGAACTGGGGTTGGCAGTGAGCTTGTTAGTGACCGTTCGCTGTGAGTAGAGTCCTGCGGTCTGCTCTTTAGTGAGCTGTAAGTAGAATTGGCATCTTCACTGTTGATAACTTACTCTGTGCCAGGCAGAGTGCTGGCCGCTCCGTGCGTGTCCTCCCATTCACTCTGCCTGATGACCCACGGAGGTGGTGTTGACATGATTATCATTCTATAGACCGGAGACAATAGGGCACAGAGAGGTAAAGTAACTTGCCCAAAGTCACACAGTTAATAAGTGGCTGAGCAGAATTTGAACTCAAGCCTATCAGAGTGAAGTCCCGGCCTTAACCTCTAGGTTACGCGGTCTTTTAATAATATAGTAAGGGGCCTGGAGGGACTGGCCCTGAGCCTCTCCCTCCGAGTTCTTCGGCGGAGGCTGAGCTGGTGAGTGCAGCTGGCAGAGCTGGTGCAGCCCCAAGGAGACGGCTTTGAGCTTCACGGCTGGAAAAAGGAGGAGTCTGCCCTGTAGCCCGGCCCTGCCCCCCAGGGTGGGCTTCCTTGGTGAAGGACCTAGGAAACAAGCCTGGTTATGGGAGAAGGGCTTAAATACCGCCCGCCCACACCGCTCAGCCCTGACTGCCCCAGAACCAGCTTTACACAGACGACGGCTGTGTCCTGTTGAGGGTGCCATCACAATACTTCTGGGACACGAGAAGGTGCTGCCCGCAGCTGGCATGGGGCACCCCTCTGGGGTCTCCTCAGGGAGTGGACCTCTGTAAGAAGCTGAGAGACCGCATGGGCAGATGGGGGGCAGGTAACAAACCAAGGGATTAAAAGTTGATGTGACCATATTTGTACCAAATATGCTGTGGAGACTGGGCTCCTGCATGGCAATCGTCTGCAAGTCCTCCTCCTCGTCCAGGTCGTACACTCCCTGAGGACGGGCACTGGGCTTTATTTATCCCTGTGTCCTGGGCCAGGGCCTGTCACCAAGGAGGAGCTGCCGGGGACGGTCCCACAGCTCGTCCCTATTACAGTAGTGCGGGAGCAGCGTGGAGCCAACACTGACCCCTGGGCCCTGGGGCCCTGACAGGTCCTTTCTCTGAACAGCACCACCTGCAGGAGGCCTCTGGCCTCGGGTGACCTCCTGTAGCCCCAGCAAGGTGGGGCATGACTGCGCCCTTGCCCCCGGGCAGGGACAGGCACCTGAGAGGAAGGACAGAGGAGGGGCCGAGTGGTCCCTCCCAGATGCCCCTCCCCTCATAGCAGCCCTCAGTCAGCCGGAGCTGGGGGCTGTGCCCGTCCAGGGCCCTGTGTCCTGGGAGCCTCTGGTAAGTGAATGACCGGCCCCAGGCCAGTCGCTTCCTCTTTAGACTCCAATTTCCTCATCCTTGAAACTAGAACCATAATAAGTCTGACCTTGCGGTTCCCCGTCTGGAGTACTCCTGGGGCTCCCCTGTGGCTTCAGGAATGGAAGCCCAGAGTCTTCTGTGGGCGTGCGAGACCTCCGGGGGGCCGGCCCAGGTGCCTTCCCAGCCGCCTTCCCAGCCCTGTTCCCCACCTTCTTGCGCCAGGCCCTGCGTTCTGGCCACGGGGACTTTCTGGCAGTTCCCTGAGTGCGCCTCTTCCACGCTCAGTTTTGCTCTTCCCTCAGGCTGGAATGCTCTTTTCTGCATAGCAAACTTCTCCTCCATTAAGACTCGCCTCTTGGACTTTGCTTTCACACCCTGTGCACACCCATCTGTGGCGCTTCCTGCCTGTCCTCATCCCCGTTACGCTGGGACCTTCCAGAGAAGCCGCGTCCCATTAGCTCCACGGCCGCAAGACCTGCACAGTGTTGGTGCACAGCGCCAGTTTGCCCGGGGTGAGGGGGGGAGGAGAGCTCTTTGAGGTCTGCTCCAGCCACGGGATCCTGATCCGAGTGGTCTGTGCGTACAGGTGGGAGGAGGTGGGAAGCAGCAGTTGGGGGATGGGGGGAAGCTGTGTCCTTCTGGCCATGGAGCTCCAATATAGCTCTAGCACCCCACCGCCCCAGGGCCTTCTTATGGGCCCATCATGACAGTCACAGGATCAGAGCATGAATTCAACAGGGCTATATTTGACTGGGAGTAATAGAGACAAAATATCAAAATGAAACAAGATAAAAGTGTATTTCTCTCTCATGTAAAAGTCCAGGGTAAAGTAGTCCAGGGATGACACAGCAGCTCTGCCCTACAAAGTCCTAAGGGACCTGGGCTCTTTCTTTCTTGTTGCTCTGCTATGCATGGTCTCCATGCCAGAGTCACCTCATGGTTCGAGATAGCTGCTGCAGCTCCAGCCATCTTATCCTCATTTCATCAGCAGAAAAGAAGGGATGAATAAGAAGGGGCGAGAGATGTGTACTAACGATCTTCAAGCAAACTTCCTGGAAGATTCCACATATGTCCCATTGGCCAGAAGTTAGTTAGATGACTATTCCTAGCTGTAAGGAAAATGTCTTTATACTCCAGACAGTCAGCTGGAAGAAGGGGTGAACAGATACTGGGGCAGCAGTAGCAGACTTCTTCCCAGGGATCAGTTTCTGCATTCAGTGTGCCCTCCCTTCTCCAGTGCTCCTGGCTGAGGCCCCAGGAGGCACAGGAGATGGGAGTTTGTCCCTGTCCAGCCCCTCCAGCCCCTCTGGACAGGACCCTACAGAGATCGTGCAGCCTACGGTGGGTGAGGTGGGGAGCGGGCCTGCTGGGCCCAGTAGCTGACCAGCCAGCAGGCAGCCTCCCTGCCTTGCAGGCCTCTCCCGCATCCCCATTCTCCGGACACATCTCTCAGCTCCAGGGCTGCGGGCCTGGTGAGGCAGGCCGCCCCTGCCTTTCTCTTCGGTCGTCAGTTATTCACTCAGTACCGAGGTCCTCAGCACCAGGCCGGGGCTGGGGTGCAAACGGGCTTGAGGGGTCTGCTGGTGAGTTAGGGAGAAGGCAGACACGTCACTGCAGAGAACAAAGAGCACTTGACGGGACCACTCCCCTGGACCTGCGCAGCCCCACCCTGGAGCCCCTCCCCCCCCATGACCTTCCCTCCTCTTCTCATGGCCGGCCTGTGTCAAGGCCGAGCTTGTCTTCAGGTCCCCACCAGCTCCCTGCCGACACATCACAGCTCTGCCTTCTTCACTCGTCCCACTGAGTGCCCGACGGAGGGTGGCCCTCAAGGAAAGTTTCCGGAATAGAATGCTTTGCTCTCTGCCCCTCGTTTCCTGATCGCTTCTGATCGCTTACCTCCGTTCATTCATTCATTCATTCAACAAATGTGTTCTAGGCGATGAGGACACGGCAGAAACAAAGTCCCTGCCCTCCAGGCCTGCACTCCGGTCACGGATCCCCAGTTTGCATTTGGGGGTCTCCCTCCTCTTCATCCACGTGGATTGAGTGGAGGATTGAGGATTGACCCCACTCCTACCTCGGGTGGGCACACGACCCCAGCCTCGCCAAAGCCCCCAACACCAGGGCTCTGAGGAGGTGCCCCGTGTGTGGGAGTCCCCAGCTGTGGAGTGAAAGCCTGGGCTACCAGGGCCCACCCCGCTGGCCCGCGAGCAGAGCCAGCTCAGA
This sequence comes from Equus przewalskii, assembly GCF_037783145.1. Lineage (NCBI taxonomy): Eukaryota > Metazoa > Chordata > Mammalia > Perissodactyla > Equidae > Equus > Equus przewalskii. The sequence goes on along the minus strand of NC_091849.1, from coordinate 34,569,638 downwards.
GCAGCCAAGATGGTCCTGATGACATCGTTGAGCATCTGGATGCCGCTGTGTCTGAAGCTCCGCCTTTGCATTGACTTGAGCCGATGAATCCACCTCCGCTTTTTATTTTCCTTAAGCTCGTTTCAATACAGTTTCTATGACTTAAAAGTGATTAATATGAGGGTGTAGGATGTCACCCCTCCATGGGCATTTGGACTTAAATAAAAGGAGCCCTTGAGATGGAGACATTTAAACTCTAAAGGAATCAGCCAATGACAGGAATACACTGGGACACTGAGAACAGGCCCGCCCTCTCTAATGCCCCTGGGCAGTGGGTCCCACTCCCCCATCTCTGATGCCCCCAGGACTCCCAGATCGACTCATCTCTGCCCAGACCTCCCCCAGGGGACACACACTCTACCCAGCTTCCCACTGGACGTGTCTGCTTGCAGATCCCACGCACCCCACACGCCTCACATCCCAAACTGAACACCTCTGTCCCGGCTCCGCCGTAGCCTACTGTCCCCTTCATCGTCCCAGACCCTCCTCCCAGCCCCTACCCCATCCGCCAGGCCCCCCAATGTGCGTCCTGTCCTTCACTTCCCCATCTTGGCCTCGGCTGCAGGACCTCACAGAGCCAGCCTCCCCTCTTCCCCCAGCCCCAGCCTGGCCTCTTCATCTCTCAGGGGCCCAGCTGCTCTGGGCTCCTTCTAAACACATTAGTTGGGGACAGACCCTCTCTCCGGTCTCTAATCCTCAGGAAGCAGGCCGTGATCTGGCGGCACGGCTCCAAATGCCCTGACGGGGGAACGGGGGTAATTCTGGGAAGAGCCTGGCCCATGGCTCCTCTGAGACTGGAAGGGCCGTGGTTCCAGCCTCCTGCACAGGGAGACAGAGATGGGTGCCACCTTGGCGTTCCTCTGAAGGGGGGACCGTCCCGAGAGAAGGCCTCCCTCCCCGCCCACTGTGGGCTCCATTCGGCTGAACCTCGTCAGGCCCCGCTGACCTTCTACCCCTGAGGCCCGGGGGGCAGGTGGGGTGGGGTGGCCGACACCCTCATGACACGAGGGGCAAACATGAGGGACTGGAGGACCCCACTGGGGACAGCGCCTGCCTTCCCAAGAGGGCCTCTCAGCAAAAGGGGGCGTCCTTGTGGTGAGCAGAGGCGCAGGCAGGAGCGCAGCTCTGAGGCCAGGGCGAGTGCTCCTCTCCCTCGCTCCGTGACTTTCATTCATTTCTGAAAACCCTGCTCCTGGATGAAAAGCTGTAAAATGAAAAAAATACTTTCATTAATTTTAATGAAAAAATTACGGTGCATTGTATTCGATGCCAAGACATCCAATTTCTCACAGATTGAAAAACATAGCAATTGAACAAGGAAGACAAGTTTATGTAAGTAATAACGACCTGAAATTAAATACTATGGTTTGTGACTAAAATGTCATGTGATGAAGGTTTATCTTTCCCGGGTCGGGGTGGGGGGGCAGGGTCCCGGCGTCCTCGGCGAGGAGGGGGGCAGGTGTCTCTGGGGACCACCTTTCAGGCAGCGCCTTTTGGGGCTCACGGTTCCTTGCATTGAAAAATAGCATTCTAGCAGAGAAAAGCAACTTGAGGGCTGAGCGAAGCTAACCAGCGAGTGATCCCAACAGACGCAGGGGCTGTGCAGGGAACAGCGCAGGAGCGTGGAAGGTGCTGCTCTCCCTGCCCCACCCGGGCCGGAGAACAAAGCTAGACAGTTCAGTCCCGCAAACCTGGCCTGCGACTCTGATGTGTCCATCTGACTGTCTCTGCCCAGAGATGGCAGAGTCCAGGAAACGGGGGATGAGCAGAAATATCACTTCTTAGAGTATATTTAGTGAGTGGTTTTGGGGGTCAAATGTTTTTATAACAGAAAAAGAAGGGAGCGGCCGGCCTCATGGCGCAGCGGTTAAGTTTGCACATCCGCTTCTCGGTGGCCCAGGGTTCACCGGTTTGGATCCCAGGCGCCGACATGGCACCGCTTGGCACGCCATGCTGTGGTAGACGTCCCACGTATAAAGTAGAGGAAGATGGGCACAGATGTTAGCTCAGGGCCAGTCTTCCTCAGCAAAAAGAGAAGGATTGGCGGTAGTTAGCTCAGGGCTAATCTTCCTCAAAAATAAATAAATAAATAAATAAACAAATAAAATATAATAAATAAATAGGGGGAAAAAAGGAGGTTGTCTGCAAAGTTGTATAACTTTTCCAGAGCCGGTAGGGCAAAAAGTCTCCAACTGCAGAGCCTGAGGCAAGGGCCTGTGTCTCCCCAGGATGCGGTTCCCAGGACCCAGCCTTGTGAGCTGGTGGCCTCTGCAGCCCCCAGGTGCCACTGGAGTCGGGGGAACGGGAGGAAAAGCCAGCCCCCCGTGTGGCGAAGTGCGTGTGCCTGGGGATTCCAGGCGTGGACTGAAACCCTTGGTTTGTCCCCACTGCCCTCCACCCAGGGTCGAGGCTCCTTCCCCTCCTCGAAGCCAGCAGAGGCCCCAGAGGAGGAAAGACCCATGGACATGATTGGAGTCAGGGTTTCTAAGATTCAAGCCAAAACAGGATGTAATGATTCTGTAATCGTGTGGGGCTCGCTAACCTGATCCTCTGCACCCCACCCCCCAGCCTGCTATTTGTGGGGCTCTGCGTCCATTCCCTCCACTTTATGGCAATAAAGCCCCCCATTTCCTTTGGAGGACTGCCCTCCCCGACTCTGGGTCAGGCTGCTTGGATAGGATTGGCTCCCCTCAGCCCCAGGGGTGGGGCCTGGATGTCTGCAGCCAATCAGTGAAGCTCCCCAGCCACAGGAATTGGTCACAAATGGGCACATGATCCGAGTCAAGACAAGGAGATACAGGGATGCTGGAGGATTCTGGGAAAGGAGCCCCTTTGCCTCTCCAAGAGTTGCCAGCAGAATTGTGCTCACTGCAACCAGACTCAAAGGAGGAAGCATCTGGCGCCAGGAATGCTGACAGCTGTCTTTTGCAGGTGGAGAGGGCAATGTTAGGTTAAGGTTGACACCATGCAAAGCAGAGAGCAAAGGCAGGAACAAGGTCTCTAGTGTTATCACTGGGCTGCTGGATCCAGCCCCACCTGAAGTAGTTAACTTTGTGTGTGTGTGTGTGTGTGTGTGTGTGTGGTAAGGAAGATTGGCCCTGAGCTAACATCTGTGCCAATCTTCCTCTACTTTATAGTGGGATGCCACCACAGTCTGGCTTGATGAATGGTGTATAGGTCCAGGGCCAGGATCTGAACCTGCAAACCCCAGGTCGCCTGAAGCAGAGTGTGCACACTTAACCACTACACCACTGGGCTGGCCCCTTAACTTCGTATTTTTTGAAACTATGTGTGCCCTTCTGTTTAAGCCAGTGTTTTCTGTTACTTGCAACTAAAATCTTCCTTCCTGACATTCCTGGTCTCTGCTCGAGAGAGTACTGAGGATCACTGCCATGTGGGACAGAAAGGAGAGGCCCTGACACAGGCTGTGCACAGGGTTACTGAGGACAGAGCACTGCTGGGCATGCCCCACACAGGGGGACCGACAGCATCCGGTTCATGATGGACATCTCAGGCCGCCAACGGCCTGTGACGCAGAGTCAGGCACTCAGTCTTTCTAGAGCCCATGGCAAGAACCAGTTTTCTCAAAGGAGGAGAGTTACTTATTTGAAAGCTCTGGAGACTCTGTTGGGACTTTCCCCCTGGGGGCTTCCTGCAGGGGAGCCGCACGCAGTGTTGTCCCCGCCCCAGAGGCACTGGGCAGGGGCCGAGGGCAGAGGGCTCGCACCACAGCCAGGGCCCCCACAGAGCCTCCGCTCGCCCGGGGCCCACTCACAGCTGTGTGCTTTCAGGTTGCTTAGAAAAGGCTGCTTCCCAAATCCAAAGAAATCCACCAAGTACTGTGCCTCCTTTTCAGAGGAAGGGGGTTCCGGCTGCAGCAAATTCTCCTTCCCTTTGCAGAGAGCGTTCTAACATGCCTCAGACCTGGGCCCCGCAGCAGGCCCTGCCTTCAGTCCCGGTCCCTCTGACATGAGCATCTTTCCGAGACATCTAGGACACTGGTGACTTCCTTCTTCTCAGACCCTTTCAGTGATTTGCTACCGATGCAGAGCACAAGCCTGTGGGCAGAGTGATGCCCGAGGGATGGGGAGATGGTCCAGGGCTGAGGGGCAGCCAGAAAGCCCGCATCCTCGAGGCAGGGCAGGAGCACCCCACCCCTGTCCTGGTCAAGGGCAAGCAGACCGCTCTGAGGTTTTCTGTTGGTCTGACGGAGCACGTTCCACCTTCCAGATCAGCAGCTGAACACCAAGTGCCGGGGCTGAGTTAACTTGCTCTGCCAAGGAGGCCACATCTGGAAGACCAGCTGCGAACGGGGTCACCGCCAATGAAGTCTGCGATGCGCCACTGTCGTTGGCGGAGGTGGAGCTCTTTTCCCACGGGCCATCTGTGGGGCAGAGCAGGCTGTGACCAGGGCCAAGGCGGCTCCGCCTTTCCCGTGTTTGATGGGGGCGCTCGGCTCTGAAGTCTCCTGGGTGCAGTGTTGCTTTTGGCTCCCAGTGTTTGCAGGTGGTGGGGCATCGACGGCTCCCTCCTGGCCCTTGCTGTTGTAACAACCCTGGTCTGTGGTCAGGAGGCTGAGGTGGGTGTTCCGTCACCGACAAGGAACTCGAGACACTCTCACAAACTCCAGAAGAAGAAGACTCGAGAAGTGGGTGGAGGACCCATTGACCCAGTGTAGGTGAATTTGGCTGGGAGCACAGTTATCCCTGAGCTCCTGGAGCGCCGCTCCCACCTCAAGCCACGTGGCCCTCCCGTCCCCGGAAGCCGGAGCGGGCCGGTCCTCATCCATCCATCCCCTCCAGGGCTCCTGTGCTCAGCAGCCCCGGAAAAGGGCAGCGGCCTCCTTTGTGGGGAGCCGGGCAGATTCATCTCGTCCTCTCTGTGCCGTGGCAGCAGGTCCTTGCACCGCCCAGCACTGCATTTGAGAGGCTCTGCGTCCCAACCAACTCTGGAGTGGGAATTCTGTCCCAGTTACCGGTCCTCCAGGGAGCCCGGATTCACCAGACCTAGAGGATTTGGGGAGAAGAATAGAGGGAGACCTCAGTGGGCTGCCCGCTCATTTCATCCCGAGGGACCCTTGCTCGATTCCCCGTGACCAGGGACCTCTGCCCTGGGTGATTCCCTTCACCCATCCCTACCCGCCCTCTGCCTATTAGGGGATGGCCGTGCCCACCACGTTCACATAATGACTCCCCGGGCTGGGCCACCAAACGTCCCATCACCCACTCTAAGACTCGAACCCCCATGGCAAGAGCTGCCCTTCTGCCAGAATTCCTGGACTCAGACAGGAGGCGGCTGGGCCCCTTTTAAAGACTTGTGAGGTAACGGTTTGCCCTTGCCGTGTTTCACGTGTGGCTGTGAAAATGCGCATTGCCTGCTGCTGTGCCCGTTAATCAACCGACCACTGGCCCCTGGTGCTGCGCTGAGTCCTCCTCCGGATCGGTGTCAGAACCACCCTTCCCCAGGCTGCACCCAGCCCACCTGGGCCCAGCAGGGACACCAGGCAAGCCCCGTCTTGCAAGACCTGGGGGCTCCTCTCTTGGGCGACTTTGGCTCCAGGCCTTCCCATCGGCCCTGCTGACACTTTCTCAGAGCTGTGCTGCCGTCCGTCCGGGCTCTTCCTGCGCAGCCTCCCTCCCTTCCCTCTGCCCTTCCCGATGGTCAGACGGTGCTGTGATCTACTGCCCACCTCCCCCCGGAGCTCCTCCCCACCTTTTCCTCAAAGGCATCTCCTAATGCCATCTTCGTGTCTGCTCCCCAAGGACTCAATGATGTGCTCACACATCTCACATCTTAAGTTGGATCATGGGTGTTTGTTACACTCGTCTCTATACCTTTTGTATATCTGAAATATGTTGCTAATTCTTTGATTGAAAAAAAAGACAAGATTGTGATCTTTTCACTGACAGCCTCCTTGAGAGGAGTGGGAGGGGAGGAGCTCCTGGAGGTGACGTGGATTGGTGGACCCGGTCAGCCCTCCTGTCCGGGGTTGTTTTGTTTTCCTTCCTCTAATTATGCCAGGGATTTTCTGGTCCTTTTTAGCCAATAAGTGTGAATCATCACTTGGTCCAGGGTCACATTAGTGACCTCTGCAAAATGTCAGAACTTCTGCTGACCGCCTGAGAGCACCCAGGATGCACAGCTCCTGGGACCGCGCCCATCTCAATGGATGCGGCCCCATCCACTCGCACCCCTGGCCTCATCAAAGCGCCTTCAAAATCCATTCCCACCCACGTTCCTCATACCCTACAAATTTAAATGAACGGGTTCCTGCAATTCTTTCTGGGAGTAACTCTTCTCTTCTCCTGATTCTGCATCGTATCATCTGGACCACGTGGAGTCCGGATCCCGAATATTCCAGGAGAAACAGTGACGGGTGGGTCACGAGGGAACCAGGGGTGGCACAGTGAGCTGCTTGAGACTTAGCGTCCTCTGAGTCCTCGGAATTCCTCCCCGTTCCAATGGGATATGAATGTTTCCTGACCCATGTCCTCCCTTTCACAGAAGGGACGGAGTGAGGCTGTGAATTCACTGACACTGTAATTCAGTAACTTCAAAATCAATCTTGAAGTTCAGTCTGCGGCAATTTCGACTCTGTGGCCATATGCAATAAAAGATTCTTTCGGTATGGTTGTAGAATGCCCCTGAGCTTTATTCTGTGCCTTGAGGCAAACATTCTGATTTGAGCCTGTCATTTTCCTGCTTTAAATTATCCAGTGTTGGGAACAACCGTCCAGCCGAGGGTCCCGGCTCTCCTCGCCCTTTATAAATGGGCCTGTAGCAGCTGCTGGAGGCTCTCGCTTCCAGTTGGCACCTGATCCCAGGTGACTGGCGGGTACAACATGGTTAGCGTTGACCACCATGTGCCATTGGTAACTGCTTTTCTGTCCCATAATATGAACCAGAGTCCTACTGATTTTGGCCTCATGGATTTATGAAAACGAATTCCAAGTAGATCACACTTCCCCAAGGGTTTGTCATAAATCCCCCCTCCTGGTACTATTTTCTTTTTTCTTTTTTTTTTAAGATCAGCACCTGAGCTAACATCTGTTGCCAATCCTTTTTTTTTTTTCCTCCTCCTTCTTCTCCCCAAAGCCCCCTGGTACATAGTTGTATATTTTAGTTGTGGGTCCTTCTAGTTGTGGCATGTGGGAAGCCACCTCAGCGTGGCCTGATGAGCGGTGCCATGTCCACGCCCAGAATCCAAACCAGAGAAACACTGGGCGGCCAAAGCGGAGCTCATGAACTTAACCACTCAGCCACGGGGCAGGCCCCTCCCGGTACTAATTTCTGAATCCACATAGTTTGGCTGCAAGCACCAAAAATTGACTCTGAAAAAGTGAAAGAAGACCAGGAAATTTATTGAAGAGACAGTGACGCAGGTCACACAATGGGAGGAAAAGCTAGACAAGGGGCCTCAGGATTGCCAGGCCCTGGGGCCACTCCGGGATCCGAACAGTGTGGACCATTTCCTGAGAGCCCTGCCACACGATGCCCGAGACCTCCCTGCTCCGCCATGTGTCTCTGTTAGAGACGCAGATTCTTGAGAGATTCTGATTGGCTGGACTGGGTCATGGACCCAACCCTATGGTGAGGCACACAGGAGTGGTGATTGGCCACCTCCCAGAATCAACACAGGGCCAGGGAAGTGACCTCCCCTCCCAGCCCCAAGAAAGATGCTAAGCAGACAAAACCAGCATGTGGATTCGACACCCTCTTCCCTTGTAGTTCTGAGCTTTTTCACATTCTGTTCCCTCTTCCTGGAGGACTCTGCTCTCCTGTCGGCCTTGGCATAGATGTCGTCTCCTCTAGGAAGTTTCCATAAGGTTCCATGCCTGGGACAAGTGCCCCTGCTAAGCCGTTCCATGGCACTCATCTCCGCGTACTGTAATTGTCTGTGTGCTTGCCTTTCTCTCTCGCTGGATTGTGAGCTCAGTGATAGTGGGGATTACGTTTGCCTTGCTTACAGTTATAACCCCAGATCAACACAATTCATGGCACAAAATAGGTCCTAGTAGCTGTTTGTTGTAAAGGATGAAGACCTGGCCCTTTCACTAATCTGCTGTGACCTCGAGGAAGGCCCCTCCCCTCTGGGCCTACTTCTCATTCATAAAGTGCAGAGCAGCAGCGTGTCTTGTTCAAGGACGGCTCGATGGCAGGAAATAGGAGTCCACTCAAGCCAGCTCAGCAGAGGGGTGTTAGGAATCAGGGGTGTCTCATAGCTCCCGAGGGCTTCCCCAGGAGTCGGCAGGTGTCAGGAATCAGCACGGACGTGGGCTTCTTCTGCTCCCTCCTGGGCAGTGTAGCCTTATGTCTGCCCCTTGCTGTGCTCTTGGGTCCTGTTCTTGTCTCTGTTCCTGGATGACAGTGGTCTCCTCAGCCCACATGCCTCAGACCCCTCCGGCACTTGCGTGCTGGGGTGGGCTCCCCGGGAGGCAGCTCTGCGATGGAGTTGATGTGGAGGACGTTTACTAGGAATGTCCCCAGGATTACCGCCTGCGGGAGGAGAGGGAAGGGTGCAGGAGTGGACAGCAGAGGAAGCTGAGTTGTGATACCATCCCCAAAATGTCCTCAGTGGATCTCCTGGGAAGCTCTGGACCTGGGACAGTGAGGGGACCAGGCCTTCAAGACCACCTTCCATTAGTCATGGGTGTGGGGAGCCCAGGGAAGATGGTGCGACCTTGGGCAAGGCAGCGTTCTTCAGCTGAGGCCGTCCTTGAAGGGCGACAGCCGAGAGACCTCACGGGTCAGCGCACTTCCAGCAGCTGGGGGTGACGCCCTTCACCCCTGCAGAGGGGCCTGCACAGCCATCACAGTGCTCTCCTCATGAACTTCCTCAGCTGGGGACGCCTCCCTCACCCCTGCAAAAGGGTCGGCACAGCCATCACAGTGTTCTCATGAGACCATGTCCCAGGCTTGGTTCAAGTTCTTGAGAAAGAATCTAATTGGCTCGGTCTTGGTCAGTTGGCCTCTCTATAGCCAACAGCTGTGCTCAGGCCACTGCCAAGTTACTTCAGACACCCAGCCCTCCAGTTAGATACGGGAGGGGACCAAAAAGAGGACGTATCATGTAGCATCTCCCGATGTGTCCTCTAAAAATTCAGTGGCAGGAGGGACAAGAGTGCTAAGATAAGGGGCTCTGGAGCCAAGCTGCTTGTGTTTGAATCTTCTTGGGGAGGAGAGCACTCGGCAGTGAGTAACAGGAAATGACGGTAGAGAGGCTTACAGGTGGGAGGGGTTTATTTGGCTCATCCAAGAACAAGTCTGGGAGAAAGTAGTCCTAAGCGGATACAGAGCTCAAAATTATCACTGGGGACCTGAGATCCTTCTATTTTCCTGCTCCATCGTATTTACTATGTTGATTTGCTCCTCATGGTTACAAGGTGGCTGCTGCCCCTCTGGTCATCACATCTGTGTTCCCCTTAAATAAGGGGAAGGGAAAAGGATAGTCAGAAAGGAGTAGGAAAGAGGAGGGCAGAGGATTCTCCTCTAGCTAAGCTTTGCCTTTTTATTTCAAAAGGAATGTTGCTTTAAGAACTCACCTCTTGCTCATTGGCCAAAATTGTGTCACAGGGCTACTCCTAGCAGCAAGGGAGACCGGGAAGGTGAGCATTTCAGCTTTCTAGCTGCAGAGTAGGGGAAGGAAGAGAAGGGGGTGTCATAACAGCTTTCAGATGCTTCATCCACTACGTGTGCCGCAACCATTTACTGCCTGTGTGACCTTGGATGAACCCCTTAACCTCTCTAGCCTGGGTGTCTCCATAAATAACATGGAGATACAGTCGTACCCCTTCATCTGCAGGGGATGCATTTCAAGACCCCCAGTGGATGCTGGACACCAAGGACAGTACCAAACCCTACACAGACCATGTTTTTTCTATCTGTACGTACCTATGATAAAGTTTAATTTATAAATTAGGCACAGTAGGAGATTAACAACAATGACTAATAATAAAACAGAACAGTTATACCAGTATACTGTAATAGTTATGTGAACATGGTCTCTCTCGCTCAAAATATCTTACTGTACTGTACTCACCCTTCTTCTCATGATGATGTGAGATGACGCAATGCCTACGTGATGAGAGGCAGTGCGGTGATGACGAAGGAGGCACTGGTGTGGCGTCCCGGGCAGGACGGAGCCGGACGGCACGAGACCTCATCACACTACTCAGAACAGCGTGCGATTTAAAACTGATGAGTTGTTCATTTCTGCAATTTCCATTTAATATCCTCGGACCCCGAATGACCGCGGGAGCTGACATCACGGGAAGCGAAACCGTGGATAAGGGGACAGCTGTAACCCTAGTATCTGCACCACTGGGGGAGTTCACACAACAGCGCCTGGCGCACGGGGACCCTCAGTAAATATCAGCCAGTATCGTCTTTACTCCGACATCGGATGATCCACTGGTGGCATCCGAGGCCCAGGGGAGGAGTGTGGGGTGAGCCATCTGCTCTGGCCTACCTGGTGGCGTTCTGCCTTAGAAAGTACCTCTACTGAGGGGCGAGTGACGTGACGTGCTCTGGGGAGGCAGGTGGGGCCAGGATTTGGTTTCAATTTGAAATGTTTGGGGTCAGAGAGAGATGTGTCCCAGGTCAGGATGCAGCTGGGGGTGGATGTGTCCCCATCATCTGGGCGTGGCAGCCTTCAGCCTGGGGGTTGGGGCAGCTCAGTGGCCAGAGTGGGACAGGTGGCATGTGACAGGCTGGCTGGGCCCCGTCTGGCTGGTGCAGGTTCATTTTAATCAGTGAAATTTGGCCCTGGGACCCCGATGCCTCATTTCTCTTCTTCACTGTTGGGGAATCAGAACAAATCGATTGTGCGCAACTTTAATGAATTGATTCAATTTGGTGAACAAAAAAAGGCAAAAGAAGGGGAGATGCGTGTGGCTTCCAGCCACAGGTCCAGTGGTTAATCTCTGCTTCATAACCCTGCCCGGTGGTGGCTTAAATAATTAAGTGGGGTGAGGGCTGGCTGCATGATGCCTGCTCCCCGACGCTGGCTCATTCACAGAGGACCCCACGGCCCTGTGGTCGGAGCGCTCTGCTTCCCCAGCATGATGCCTTCGGGGACCAGGGAGGGCGTGTGGGCCAGGCATCCAGGTGGGCTCAGGATGTGCATGCACCCCTTACACCTGCAGACCTGCACACACACGCCTGCACACACACGCCTGCATACGCCACACACACCTGCATGCAGCACCCCCACCCACATTGAGTCAAGGAGGAACCCCCCCAGCTCTAGGCGCACTCTCACATACAGGTCCATGCCAGCCCCCACCCACACTGGCTTGAGAACTTGGCCTGGCGCCTCACCACTCACTCCAGCCTCAGTTTCCCCATCAGTAATTGGAACAGGCCTTGGAGGGCCTCGAGGTGACTGTGGAGCGCTCTTTGTGACAGCCCCGTGCCTTTGATCAGGGCTCACCTGGGCTCACTTTTGTGCCTCTTGCTCTCTGCCTGTGACCCCCACTGCCCCCTGGCACCTGACTCAAGTCTTGCATCTGTTCTCAGAAAAAGACCCAGCTCCTGTGTGTGTCCCACATCTCCCGAAGGACCGGCAGCCTGAGCCCTTCTGTTCACCCCGTTCCTTTTGCAGGCACCTGGCAGAGTGGTTAAGGGCCCAGCTCTGGACCCTTTTTATTTGTGCCCTTGGCAAGTTATTTAACCTCTCTGTGCCTCAGTTTCCCCATCTATAAACTGGGGCATGACAGTTGGGTCCCTAGGTTGTTGTGAGGGTTCGATGAGTATACAAAGCTCATAGAGCTGTGCCTGGCTCACAGCGAGCACACACAGCGTTAGCTCCCCTGGGAGCAGCAGCCGGGTGCTGGGAGCAGGGAGGGGTCCCCTAGGTCGGGCAGGGCTCTCCACCCAGGCTGCATATTGGAAGCACCTGGAAACGAACGTGCTACTATCCCTGACCAGGCCCTCTCCCCGCCAGCTGAGTCAGGGTCTCTGGGTGTGGGCGGCACATCAGGATTGCCAGAATTCTCCGGGTGATTCTAATTTGCAGCTGGCCCGAGAACCACCAGGTTGGACAATTACAGGAAGGGCCCCAAGTCTGGGTGACAGGCACAGTCCAAATGGAGGCCACCTGGGAGAGTCCCAGCTGGGTATGACTGCCTGAAGTCTTACTGGAGGAAGGGGCAAAAGTGGTGAGGGGGGAGGGGGAGGGGGTAGGTGGAACGGTTGGGAGGATAGGGGGCTCTGAGGCCCAGGTGGCGGTGCGGGCCCCCCTCCGCTGTCTACCTGCTGTGTCCCACTCCTGGCTCCCAGCTGCCTCTGCTCCTCTGCTCTCCTGCCTCCTAGGGCCCCGCGCTCCAGCTGGCGCCCGCCTCCTTAATAAAGGCAGATTGCTGCTCAGCTCGTCCCCAGCACTCCTGACGGGGCCATTAATATTCCAGGGAAGATTAACTCCCCCTCTGCTTCCTCCCCTGCAGCCGCTGGGCCCTGCCTGACAAATGAGGGCCTTGGGCTCAGACGGAGATGCCACTGGAACCCAGGCAGGGGGCTGCCGGAGGTGACCTCGGGAGCTCAGGTGCTTTCCTGCCTCTGCGCCCCCTTCCAGGTTTCACCTGTGAAAGTAGAACAGGAACGAGGGAAAGCACAAGCGAGCGAGGCTGCCTGGAGCCCCGTTCATCCTGGGACTCTGGATGGAGTCTTAAGGGATCTAATTTGGGCCTTTTATTTGCCTCAGAGAACGCAAGTGATCTACCTACAGTCTCGTGGCAGGAGTGGGACCCAGGACTCCTGACTCTGGCCGAATGACCTTTGCATACCCGACCTCAGGGCCTGGGTGGGTGGACAACACCCCTGCACCCTCCCTGGAGGCCTCCTGGCATGGGGCAGAGGTGTGACGAGAAGGACGCCCTCTGGGAGCTGCTGGCAAGGCAGGGGCCTGGCTGCAGGGCCACCACCTGGACCTGCTGCCTCAGTGACCGGGGAGTGAGGAGGGACCCTGGGCCTGCTGTGCCCCAGAGTGGTCTCTGGTCCCTTCTTTCCTCCTGATAGTGACTGGGGGTGGGTCTGCAGGCGGCAGAGGTGCTGAAGGAAGGAAGTGGGAGCCAGCAGAAATGGGAATCCAGTCCCTGAGGACTCTCATTAAGACACACCCTCCCTTGAATCCCGCTTATTCTCCGCCAGCCTCCAGCTCCCAGCCATGTGCAGACACATATACTACCCCCGACACTGCACCCACCACACAGCACACACACCACACCCCCCACTCTCTAGCACACACAAGTGCACACGGAACTCGTGCATTCCCAGGCTTTTGATTAGCACGTAAACGCTGCTGGCGCCCCAGTCTGTGTCTCTGGTCCAGCCTCCCTCCAAGCTCCAGATGCCTATCTCTGTGACAGGTGGCCCCCAGTGAGCCACACCTCCTGGTATTCGCACCCTGTGCAGTCCCTACCCATGAACCTGGGCCGCCCGAGCCAGCGGCAGAAGTGACGCCGCGTGACTGCGAAGGCTGGAGTGTTAGAAGCCTTGCAGCTCCCGCCCGGGCCTCCTGGAATGCTCACTCCCAGGACGCTCCTTGGGATGCAGCCTCCGTGCGGTGATGACCCAGGTAGGGGCTCCTGTCACAGCCCCAGCCGGGTTCCCAGCCCGCGCCACCTGCCAGCCGTGTGAGGAGGTCGTTCTGGACGTTCAGCCCAGTTGAGCCTTCGGGTGACTCCTGCCCCGGCCACCACCGGACTGCCACCTCACGAGGGTACTAGGTTAGAAATGCCCGGGGAGCCCAGCAAGCCCACGAGAGGTCAATTGTAGGCTGAAGCCACTAAGTTTTGGGCGGTTGGCAATAGTCAAACATGAGATGAGCGGGGTGAGAGCTACGGCAGAATAGCCTGGACTCTGGGGAATCCGGGCTGTGCCACTTCCGCGGGGCGTCTTGCGGGGCCATGGTCAGGGATGGGGTGGGCTTCTCCCAAAGGGAATCAACAGTTGCTCACCCTGGGCACCGAGGGATCTGGGCAAAGGGAAGGAGGACTTGGGACGAGGACTTAGACCAGGGGCATTAGGATTAGATCCAGCTGCAATCACAGAAAGTCCTCAATCGCAGTTGCTCACAGTGGAAGAACGTTCCTGTCTTCCCTGCCCGGCGTCCAGAGGTAGGCAGGCGCGGCTGGTGCGGTGCTGCGGTATCAGGGGCTCCGCTGCTTGGCAAACTCCCAGGATGCCCTTCACACTGTATTCTGTATTTTGTGTTCTATTTACTGTAGAATATACTGTGAAGGGCGCCCCCTGGAGGAGGGCCACGTAGGTGCCAGGCTTCTATCTTGTTGCCCCATCGTATGTGGCTTCCATTACCAAGGTCACCCCCACCTCATGATCCAAGGTTGCTGCTGGAGCTGCAGACATCACATCTGCATTCCAACTGTCAGGAAGGAGGAGTGATGAAGGCCACACCTCCTCCCTTTATAGACATTTCTTGGAAATGACAATTCCACTTACACCCCATTAGCCAGACTTAGTCATGTGACCACATCCAAAGGTTGGGAAATGTAAGAGTTATTCTGGTTGGGGACATGCCCAGCTGCAAATCAGGAGTTCACAGAAGAGAGTGGATACTGGGGACACCAGCAGTCGCTGTGGTAAGGGGAAGCCTTGCTTTCTGGGTGCAGGTATCCGTTTGGCCCAGACACCAAGGTGTGGGGAGGTGAGGGGTGGCCACTCAGAAGGAGGCAGAGGGCAAGGCCCCGGGGAATGCAGGGAGCCAGCTCAGAAGAGACCCGTTGGTGTGGTCATGTGACAGAATTATTCCCAAACCTTCAGGGACTTGTTGAAAGCCACAGCTGGGACCCTATAGGGAGCTGGGGGAGCAGGGATGGGTCTGTCCCATGCCTGGAACAAGATGGATGAGGAAGGAGAGTGGCCTCCCCAAGGTCGGTGGCAGCAGGCACGTCCGTGCCAAGGAGCCCGTGGGGGCCGCTCCTGAGGACACGGAAGCCACACCTGGGTCTCCCGGAAACAGGGTCCTGTCTTCTGGCAATACGCTGTGGGGCCGCTGGGCGCTCTGACAGACACCTCACCCAATGTGTCTGAACAGAGGCTCACCCCCCTCCCCCCTCCCCACTCCTACCCGCTGGCCTAGTCTTCAGGCTTCTCCAGTGCCCTCAGCCCACCCAGACACCTGGGGACACGCTAGACTCCTCCATCTCACGCCCCCCCAGTCGGCCACCAGGCCACCGCTCCACCCCCTAACATCCTCTCCAGGCCTCCACCAGGCCCTGTGGTCTTGCCTGGATTGCTGCAGTCACGTGCGACTCACTTGTCCCCTTCTCTGTCTCCCTGTTCCCACCCCTTCTCTGCGCATTCACCAGGCCTCCCACCCCCGACCCGCCCAGAGGCCCCGCGCGATCTCTCCTCTCTCCCCGCCTCCAGCATATACAAGCCCCAGGACACAGCCCCGCTTCCCGGAGGAGCCCGCCCACCGCCCCCGTCAGCCCGGCCTTCGCTGCCTCCTCCACACCTCACGTCAGCTGTGCGGAACTTTTCGGGGGGGCTCCCACACACACCTGCTGCTTCTAGCTCCCTCCAGCCAGGTTCGTGACGTGACGCATTATTGCCAGTCCTCAGAGCCTCCTGTGACAGGGTGAAGGCAGTCCCCGTTCTACAGCTGAGAGACTGAGGCCCAGAGAGGTTAAGAAACTTGTCCAACCTCCCAGAGGCTGAGGGAGAGTTCAAACCCAAGGTGACCTCACTCCACAGTGGGTGCTGTCTCCTCCAGCTGTGCCCCAGATGGCCAACCTCCACCTTGTCACATCCATTCCTGTTCTCTCAAGTTCACCACACATGTGCAGTGTGCGTATCGTCCTCCCTTGGGGCCTCATTCTCTCTGATGGGTCCATTTTCATCTTCTCGTGGATGGCTCAATATAAAGAATCTTACCGTTTCTCCTAAGGGAACCAGCTGCTCGATCCAGGTAAGCTTTTACCTTCCCAGGCCTCAGGGCCTTGGCACGTGCTGCCACTCCTTGCCTGCCCTCCCAGAATGCTCTCCCCTAGTCATGGCACGGCTGGCTCCTTCTCATCTCTTAGGGCTCAGCTTAAATGTCACTTCCCCACAGAAGGTAAAATGGTGAGACTTTGGAAAACAGTGTGATAGCTTTTTTAAAAGTTAAATTTTACCGTATGACCCAGCAATTCCACTCCTAGGAATCTACCCAAGGGAAATGAAAACATACGTCCCCAGAAAGACGTGTGTGTGAAATGTCCATAGCAACTTTATTCACAATAGCCAAAAATTGGAAGCAACCTAGTTGTGCATCAGCTGGTGAATCGATGAACGATGTGGTCTATCCGTACAACAGAGTACACTCAGCAATAAAAAGGACCAGCCACTCGTGCCCGCTACCATGTGGTCCCCGGAAACGTGCAGAGTGAAAGAAGATAGACGTATGAGATCGTATAGTATTGTAGGATTCCATTTATATGAAATTTCCAGAAAAGGCAAGCCTACAGAAACAGAAAGTAGGTTAGTGGATGCCAGAAACGGGATTAACTATATACGGGTTTAAGCAATCTTTTTGGGGTGTTGAAAATGTTCTAAAACTGGATGATGGTGACGGTTGCACAACACAGGAAATTTACTAAATATTGAATTGTATGTTTGAAATGGGTGAATTTTATGATCTGTAAAATATAACTCATTAAAGCTGTAAAAGAAAAAAGATATTAAAAAAATTCACTTCCCCAGGGCGGCCTCGCTGACACCCGTTCCCCAGCGCCCTCCGACGTGGCCCTCCTGGCCTGGCTCCCCGTCCTCGCTTTTCCATCATGGCCCTCGTGTCAGGTGGAGAGACCGTATTTCGTGGGTGATCTGTTCCATGCAGATCTTGTTCTACAGAATGGAGCCTCCGTGGGGAAGGGCCTGGGTCTGGTTTCTTTTAAACAGTTTTATTGAGATATAATTTACATACCGCACAATTCAGCCACTTACAATGTACAATTCAACAGGATATTGAGTTAGTAGACAGTCGCATGCAGCATAACAACGCTTCAGTCAACGATGGACCGCGTATACGACCGTGGTCCCATAAGGTTAGTACCAGGTGGCATAGGTATGGAGCAGGCTACACCGTCTAGGTCTGGGTAAGGATACTCTATGATGTTTGCATGACAACGAAATCGCCTAATGACTCATTTCTTAGAGCTTATCCCCGTCATCAAGCAATGCGTGTCTGTATTCACAGGTAAGTGCAACCAGCACCACAGTCAATTTTAGAACATTTTCATCACCTCGAAAAGAAGCCCCACACCCTTTAGTTATCACCTCCCGCCATCTTAGCCACTCCCCTTAGCCCTAAGCAACCACTTATCTATTTTGTCTTTATAGATTTGCCTATTCTGGACATTTTGTATAAATGGAATCACATAATATGTGCTCCTTTCACTAAGCATGATGTTTTCAAGGTTCATCCATGTCGTAGCATGTAACAGTACTTCATCCCTTTTTATGGCTGAATAGTCGTCCATTGTGTGGCTAGACCACCTTTCGTTTATCCATTCCTCAGTTAGACATTTGGGTTGCTTCCACCTTTGGCTGTTATGAATAACGCTGCTATAAATATTCATGCACAAGTTTTTGCATGGACATATATTTTTACTTCTCTTGGGTATATACCTAGGAGGGGAATCGCTGGGTCATATGGCAACTCTATGTTTAACTTTTTGTGCCAGACTACTTTCCAAAGTGGCTGCCCATTGGACATTCCCACCGCAAGTGTGCGTGGGTCCAGCTCTCCACATCCTCACCGACACTTGCCTGACTGTTGGATCCCAGCCAGCCTAGTGAGCCAGAAGTGGTACCTCATTGTGGTTTCCACTTGCATTTCCTGATGCCTAATGATGTCAAGCATCTTTTCATTTGCTTATTGGCCATTTGTGTGTCTCCCTTGGAAAAATATCTACTCAGATCTTTTGCCCATTTTTAAATCGGATTTGTCTTTTTATTATTGAGTTGTCAAGAGTTCTTTATTCTAGATACAAGTCGCTTGTAGATATCTGATTTGCAAATACTTTCTCCTATTATATGGGTTGTCTTTTCACTTTCTTGATAGTGTCCTCTGAAGCACACACATTTTTAATTTTCGTGAAGTCCAATTTATTTTTTCTCTTGCTGCTTGCACTTTTAGTGTCATATCTAAGAATGCATTGCCAGATCTGAGGTTATGAAGACTTATCCCCATGTTTCCGTCTAAGAATTTTATAGTTTTAGCTCTTACGTCCAGGTCTTTGATCCGTTTTGAGGGCATTGTTGCCTATGATGTGAAGTAAGGCTCCAACTTCACGCTTTTGCACGTGGAGATCCAGTTGCCTCATCACCACTAGTTGAAAGGACTATCCTTCCCCCCATCGAGGGGTCGTGGCACGCTTGTCGAAGATCAGCTGACCATGGACACACAATTTTATTTCTGGACTCTCGGTTTACTCCACTGATCACATTATATGTCTATCCTTAAGCCACACTGTTTTGAATTCCGTTGCTTGTCTTCACCACCACACTGCCTGGAACACTCTGGTTCAAATCTCTGTTAATCGTTCAAAGCCCAACGAGCAAATACCACCAGGAATGCACTTGTAATCAAAAAAGTTAGGTTGAGGGGCTGGCCCAGTGGCGTAGTGGCTAAGTTCGTGCACTCTGCTTCAGTGGCCCAGGGTCTGCAGGTTTGGATCCTGGGCGCAGACCTAGCACCGCTCGTCAAGCCATGCTGTGGCGGCGTCCCACATAAAGTAGAGGAAGATGGGCACAGATGTCACCTCAGCAACAGTCTTCCTCAAGCAAATAGAGGAAGATCGGCAACAGATGTTAGCTCAGGGCCGATCTTCCTCACACACACACACAAGTTGATTTAGCTTGCTGCTGCAAAGGAGAGCACACCCCAGAGGGCCTCTGGAACCTCTCAGAAAGAGGGTTCTGAGAGGGCCCTCTTGGAGGGTTTGGGCTGGTGCTGAGTGATTTTGAAGAGAGGTTGGGGGAGCAGAGGCCAGTCTTGGCAGCACCCAACAAGGGGGGCAACTCAGTGATGGGGATCTCAGTTTTTATCCAGGGGATGGGAGGATGAAGTTAGGGCTAGAGTTGTTCCGGTGGCCTAGTGGTTAAGATTCAGTGCTCTCACCCCTGCAGCTCAGGTTCGTTTCCCCATCAGAGAACCACACCACGCGTCTGCTGGTTGTCATGCTGTGGTGGCTGCGCGTTGCTGTGATGCCGAAAGCTATGCCACTGGTATTTCAAATACCAGCAGGGTCACCCATGGCGGACAGGTTTCAGAGGAGCTTCCAGACTAAGACAGACTAGGAAGAAGGACCTGGCCACCCACTGCTGAAAAAAATTGGGCCTCAGTTTCCTCACCTGTAATGCGGGGAGATGGGACGGGATGGCGCCTGGGCCTCCTTCCACGGCTCATCCATGATCTTGCTGTCTTCCTGTGAAATTTCAGAGAGAGGGAACCCTCCACTGGTAAACGTCCCGGTCCCCACCACACACACACACACACACACACACACTCGCACACTCGCACTCTCCCCACACACGCTGACTCATCTGGCCTCGAGTCGCTGAGTCAGTCTCTTAGCTCAGCAGCTCCCAGACTTTTGGATTTTATACCCTGGCAAAATTTCCAGAAACTATTTTTGGGATCCACGTAGGGTTGCCAATATTTTATTTTGTCGAGTAGGACATTAAAAAAATACTACCACCTGTTGCAAGCACTATGCCATAAAAGAATGGATAATAAAAGGAAGGATAAATCAAAATAAAGGCTAATACTCTCACATTGCCTGCGTTCCCCTCATTTCTTGGACAGCGGCGAAGACTCCTGTTAGGATGGACAGTTGCTGTTCCCCTCTGGGTTTGGGAAGGGGCTGCTTTATCTTATGGTTTTGACTCTTATTAAAATGCAAATCCTGCCATTGGGCCAGCCTCGATCGTCCCGGAAAGCAGTGATGGGCTCTTTGGGGAGCTGTGGTTGGCGGGAGGAAGTGGGGGCGGGAGGAGCTCAGGTCTCTGACCACCGACCCGAGAGGCAAGGACGGGCACCACATCCCCGGGCTATCTCGACAGCCTCCCTGATTGCGGGATTGGAAACACTGCGCGGGGAGAAGGTGCTGGGACCTAGCGAAGCTCTAATCACACGAAGGCTGAACCAGACGCTCTTCCCTCAGGCCTTGAAGCTGCCTCCTTCGACCTCCCATCGTTTCCACCTCCAATGCGTGCCCAAAGCCTGTGAGAAACACCGTGTGTGTGGTGTGCGTTTGTGGTGTGTGTGTGGGGGGATGTGAGTGATTCCAGTGACCTCCATAGGTATTTCTGTGAAAGGGACTAGGAAGTGGAGAGGGAGTTGTCGCAGGTCTGTTTTCTAACTCTTTTGGGTCACAGGACAACACATGGCCTCCGTCGGTTCACTCTGGATGGTGAAGAGCTGCATTCAAAGAGGGGCCTCCTCCCACCCTGAAACCCGTGCTCCCAGGGCGTTCGGCGCACTGTGCTACTGTTCCTTTAAAAAGTGCCCCGGTATCACCAGAAAGAACCAATCAGCAGACAGAGGGAGGAGCTACTTGGGGGCCTGACCACCGGTAGTGCTGTGGGAAGCCCCAAGAGTGACAGCCTCCTGAGGGGGCCTGGGCAAACCTATTTAAAGGGACAGTGTCCCAGAGGGCGGTTCAGAACTGACCAGTGCATCCTCAAGGCGGCTGCTGTCCCCTGCCCCGCCCCCACCAAGATGATAATTTGCTGGGAAAGACGAGTGATTTATCTGTCTAATTGGGCTTTTATTTGCATTTTAAATCACGCTCTTTTGCTAAACTAATGGACCCCCTATTTATAGATGACACAAAGTGACTACTAATTACTACAATTAATATCACGTTAAGGGCTTGCCAGCCAACTTCACAGCAACTTGTATCGCCTACTCATTTTCAATTAAGGCACATTGACAGGGAGAATACATGGTTATTAAGAGTGGGCCCCAGGGGTATAATTACTGCTCACAAGGTCATTAAGCAAATCCCCTGCAGGGTTGGCACCTTGGGGTCTGGGGGCTGGGGACCCAGATCCGTGTCCGACCCAGGGGCCATAAAGGCGCCGTGCCCCAGGCTGCTGAGCAGATGGGGGCCTGGCTCTGAGCTGCCTGGAGGTGGAACAGATGATGCCAGGATGGCTTGCGGGGGATGGGACAGCCAGGCAGGGAGGCTGAGGGGGACGTTCCACCCTTTCTTGAAGACAGCAGTTCGCGGCAGCCACCAGAGAGATGACAGAACTGCAGCCTCCCTTGACCAGCGTTTGGAGAATGTCTGGAGGCTTCCTCTGGGACAGGCAGGGGTGAGGGGATGAGAGCCTAGGCAGGAAACTGCCAAAGGACCGTGTAGGGGCAGGGCCTGGGAGGTGGAGGATGGGCTTCAGTGCTGGGAGGAGGCCAGGGCCCGAAATGGTCTCCTCTGATGAGGAGCAGGAGCTTGAAAGTGAGGGAAAGGCCTGGAAGGGATGGTGGTAGTGGAAGTCAGAGAGACCTCGAGAGGGTGTTCTTGTGGCTGCCTGTCGCCTGATTCTTCTTTACCCAGTGGCGGAGGTCAACCTGCCACAGACAAGGTACAGGCTGGTGGGAAGGCCTGGGCCCCATCCCTGCCTCCCAGGGGCCAAATCCAGGCCAGGCAACCTGTGGGCACAAGGCCAAGACACCGTGGTAGGGTGGGGACCCGTGGCAGGTGATGGGAAGCCCCTGGCAGTGGTGAGCTGGAGCTGCTTGTGGGCCTTCCCAATTCTGCTCTCAGCCTCTTCGTGTCTTCAGCTTAGAATCACCATGGTCGGGGATTGAGACCATGGAAATCTGCAAATAGTACAAACCAGGGCATTCTCCTCCAGAGAGCTGGTTGTTAAACCCTTGCCAGCACACCACTGGCCTGCGTCAGCCTGTCCCGGCAGCATGCCCTGGGGCTGCAGTGTAGGGTCTGCTTTGAGTTTATGCCCTTAGCGCTTGGCCCTGTGTACACGTGCTGTACACAGTGGGACTCTGTTTAGGTTTACTGAACTGAGTTCACTCGGAACCCCGAGGAAGCCCACTTCCAAGAAGCAGCCACAGGGAGAGCTCAGGAATGAGATGGGAGCCCTGTGGTGATGTCTACTCCTGTTGTCTTGATTTGGGAAAAACCTGCAGGTATGCAGAGACACTGTCTCCCTGCCCCCGGCCTCAGACCTCACCAGACCAGCACCCGCCCCCCAACCTGCTGCCTCATCAGGAAGGGGGTTGGGCCTTGGTGGCCAAGTGGGAAGGTGGGAGTGGACACTGGGCCCTCCAGGGAAGAATTGGGGCAGGTGTAGGGGTGGGTGGGAAGTTCCTCCTTCCCCTGCTCTTCTGGAGGGTTCTACCCACCACCCCTGCACTGACAAGCCCTCCCCAGGCTCTGACCTCCCCTGCCCGCACCACGTCCACTGCCTTGTGCCTTGGCATCCTTGTGCTCTCTAAATGGCCTCTAGCGGCTTCCGTATCCCTCCTCTGCTCTCCAAAGGCAGTGGCTTCATCAGTGCTGGTGGAGGGCAGGGAGGAAAGGAGGGAGGAAGGAGGGGAAAGGGAGCGAGGGGGGAGGGAGGGGCCACAGTACTGTGCATCAGGATCACGTTTGCCTGCACAAAAATGATGGTGGCTTCAATAAGATGGACGTTTCTCTTGCACCTCAATGCAGACAATCCAGGGCCCATTCTCAGTGGTGCCACGGCTATCTGATTGCTCTGCCGTTCTCACAATGTGGCTTCCACCTTGTGGTCGGAGATGGCAGCCATTGCTTGTCTGCCTTCCAGCCAGGGGCCTGAGGAAAGGGCAGGAAGAGGCGCCCGCTCGCCCCTCTGAGGCGCTTCCGGAAGTCCACACACAGCAATTGTTGGGAGGGCCCATCCGACGGCCACACCTGGCCGCGAAAGAGTGCTGTGAAATTGTGCAAGCACTTCGTTTCCACCTAATAAGCAGGGTTCTATTGCTAAGAAAGGCAGGGATGGATGTGGAGGGACAGGAGCAGCCTGTCACGCAGTGACTGTGGTACTCCCTGACAGTCAGGATGACTGTCAATGTTGGCAGGGTGGAAGGACTCCCGACAATGGACAGCTGCTGCTGGCTGCCGTGCCCCACAGTCCCTGCTGCTGCCGGAGTCACTGGAGAGATGGTCAGAAGGGTCTCAGAATCTGGGAATCTGGGTAGCCAGGGCAGACTGGCCTCTGTCCCCAGCCACCAAGACCCTCCCCCCTTCCAGGGCTGGGACTCAGCATCCTCACCTGGTCCTCCTTGGAGCTGGAGAACTTCCTTTCGCAGCACAGGTGTGCATGGCTGAGGACACAGCAAGGAGATGGGCGTTCTGCCCCCAGGGCACTTCTGCGGGCAGGCAGGTCGGAGCTCTGGAGGCAGACAGGGGTGGCCACGTGCCCTCACTGGAGAAAAGAAGGGTAAGCGGTGCCGCAAGGCAAGGGCATTTCACACCCTCAGAGCTGAGATGAGTGAAAAGCAGAGACCACAGGGGCAGAGGGGGCTTCGGGGGGTTGGCAGGTTGGGGGTCAGAAGCACGAACTGAGTAGGGAGCTGGGGTGGAGAGAGGTCAGGGCCATCTGTGTTCAGTGAACCCCGAATCTGAGCGTGATTGCCCGGTTTCTCCTGAGCACTTGCTGTGGCAGGCGTTATGCTTAGAACTGGAAATAACTTATCAGGTGTTTTTTCCTCAGAGAGATGTGCTGTCCCCATTTTACAGGGGAGGGTACTGAGGCTCAGAGGGGTTAGGAGTTTGCCCAGGGCCCTGAGCTGCCCAGCAATGGGGCTGCCATTCCATCGCTGCTGAGTTACCTGCTGATGTGCGCAGCTCAGGGGCTAAGGAACTGTGCCATAAAACCCACATGGGAAGTACTGTGGAGGGCAGTGGGGGACCCCATGAAGTGGGTGTCATATAGCCCTGAGGGGTGCAGCCCCACCCTGCAGAGCCCAGGACTGTCTGCTTAGGAGCTGTCCCTCCCCTCTCCCCCACCCTCAGGCTCGACCTCTCCCAGTCGCTCACCCTCCCCTCTTCCACTGTAACTTACACAGGCTCCCTCAGACTCCCACTGCCCTTTGACCTCCTGACCTCCCTGCACCTCCTCCTTCTACTCCAGGCTCTGAAGGCAGGCCGGCGGGGTGGGGTGGGGGGTGGGTCGCCAGGGCTGTGCTCACTCCAGGGCCTAGCGGGGACAGGATGTGACTCTGGGCAAAGAGCATGTTCAGTGGCTGTCCTGTGAGCCCACCGAGTTCTCTCAGAGTGGCTGGGAACAGGGGGCAGGGAGGTTGCAGGGGGCTGGGCCGGGGGGGAACCGGTAGAGAGAAGGCACATAGTAGGCACTAAATAAATGCTAATTATTCTTCCCATCTTTCTCTTCCCCATCGTAACACAAAGTGCTTTGTGAAAATTTCTGGTTACTCAGAAAAACTGTCAAGTTAAAAAGCAAATCCATTCAACGCCATCCCAATCAGAATCCCAATGACATTCTTCACAGAAATAGAACAAAGAATCCTAAAATTCATAAGAGGCAACAAAAGACCCCAAATTGCTAAAGCAATCCTGAGAAAAAAGAACAAAGTTGGAGGCATCACAATCCCTGACTTCAAAACATACTACAAAGCTACAGTAATCAAAACAGCATGGTACTGGTACAAAAACAGGTGCACAGATCAATGGAACAGAATTGAAAGCCCAGAAATAAAACCACACATCTAGGGACAGCTTATCTTCGACAAAGGAGCTGAGGGCATACAGTGGAAAAAAGAAAGTCTCTTCAACAAATGGTGCTGGGAAAACTGGAAAGCCATATGTAAAAGAATGAAAATTGACCATTCTTTTTCACCATTCACAAAAATAAACTCAAAATGGATCAAAGACCTAAAGGTAAGACCTGAAACCATAAGGCTTCTAGAAGAAAATATAGGCAATACATTCTTTGACATCAGTATTAAAAGGATATTTTCAGATACCATGTCTTCTCAGAGAAGGGAAACAATAGAAAGAATAAACAAATGAGACTTCATCAGACTAAAGAGCTTCTTCAAGTCAACAGAAAACAGCATTGAAACAAAAAAACTACCCACTAATAGGGAAAAAAATATTTGCAAGTCATTTATCCGACAAAGGGTTAATCTCCATAATATATCAAGAACTCATACAACTCAACAACAAAAAATCAAACAACCCGATCAAAAAATGGGCAGGAGACATGGACAGACATTTCTCCAAAGAAGATATACAGATGGCCAATAGGCACATGAAAAGATGTTCATCATCGCTGATCATCAGGGAAATGCAAATCAAAACTACACTGAGATATCACTTTACACCTGTTAGAATGGCCAAAATAACCAAAACAAAAAGTAGCAAATGTTGGAGAGGTTGTGGAGAAAAAGGAACGCTCATACACTGCTAGTGGGAATGAAACTGGTGCAGCCACTATGGAAAACAGTATGGAGATTTCTCAAAAAGTTAAAAGTAGAAATACCATATGACCCAGCTGTCCCACTACTGGGTATCTATCCAAAGAGCTTGAAATCAGCAATTCCAAGAGTCTCATGCACCCCTATGTTCATCGCAGCATTATTTACAATAGCCAAGATGTGGAAGCAACCTAAGGGCCCATCAACTGATGATGGGATAAAGAAGATGTGGTATATATATATACAATGGAATACTACTCAGCCATAAAAAAGGATAAAATTGTCCCATTCACAAGAACATGGATGGACCATGAGGGT
The DNA here is from genome assembly GCF_037783145.1 of Equus przewalskii. Classification (NCBI taxonomy): domain Eukaryota; kingdom Metazoa; phylum Chordata; class Mammalia; order Perissodactyla; family Equidae; genus Equus; species Equus przewalskii. The sequence continues at coordinate 34,543,849 of NC_091849.1, read as the reverse complement.
ATTATGTTAAGTGAAATAAGCCAGATAGAGAAAGACAATCTCTGTATGACTCCACTCATATGTGGAAGTTAAACATGTAGACAAAGAGGACAGATTAGTGGCTACCGGGGGAAGGGGGGGTGGGGGGTGGGCACAAAGGGTGAAGGGGTGCACCTAGAACACGACTGACAGACAATAATGTACAACTGAAATTTCACGAGGTTGTAAACTACCATAATCTCAATAAAAAATTTTTAAAAAAAAGCAAATCCATCAGTTATTTTACTCTTAAAACGAGTTTATTTGGGAATAGCCAAAAGAATTGCAATTTGGGATTTGCCTGCTATGGCGCCATGGGCCCATCCAGAGAGACAAGGGAGGGGCTTGCTTTTATAGAGTAGGGGATAGGAAGGGCCTCCTGGAGGGAGCAGGGTGGGGCTGTTCTAAACCAAAGTGCATTGGAGGAAAGGAACAGTTCAGGGTAACGACAGCTTCTCATTGGCTGAGCTGCGGGGTTTCTCATTGGCGGGGCTGTTGCCGGGTCAGGAGAGGAGCTTCCTTCAGTAGTAAAGTAGTTGTACTTCCTGTGGGAGATGCAAGCGTCTCTTCCTGTTTGGAGTAATTGAGATGTATGACAGGGCTTGAGAGCTCCCCCTACAGGCCTTCCCAACTCCAATTTGATTGAAGTTTTTTTTATTCATTTCACATTTACCCTTTTGATCAAGATCTTTCTCCAAAAGCATTGCTGATCAACAGTCAGGTTCTCTGCACGTTGTGGTCTTGTCCCTCGGTGCCAGGAAGGACCTTTCCTGGTTATTGTGTCCCATTGGAGGGAAAGTACATAGTGGTTGGAAACCATTTAGGCTACATTTGAGTGACACGGAAGGTTAGAGGGAGAACTCTCAGGCATTTCCCATGTAAAGTCTATATCTTGCCAAGGTTGTAGGCATTAGAGATCATCTCAAAGTGCTGGGCCAGCATCGCCTTATTGGGCACGTCAGTTTTACAGAGGTTCAGCAGGCAATAGGTACAGAACTTTACAGTAACTATACAGAGTAAGATTAAGAGCAATAGTATAATCCCAGTTTGCAGGATGGTTCTAAACCAGGAGCCCAGACTTGAAAGTAACCAGCGGAACAAATCAAAAGACAGTGGATTGTCAGGTGAAATTTGTTACAGCCAGTGTGTTTGCTCTCTAATCTATGTACTTGGGTTTCTGCTTCCCCAGAGGCATTTATCCATGTGCAACAGGAGGCGTTTACCACCACATAGAGACCTCCTTGCCCAGTGAATAGATAATCAAGGGCTATATAATTATCCACAACTATCTTGGCCAGTGAGTTAAGCTGTTGTTGCTGAGCTGAACTTGCTTTGGATGTGGAGCTGGCCAACTCTTCTAGTGTCAGGGAGAGGTTCTTGATCATTTGATGGTTGGCACTCACTTTGGTACATGGGAAGAAAGCTCTTCCCACGGAGGCAAACCCGCCCAGAGGTGACGGATCACGTGCATCTCCTGGGAGTTCTCCTTTAGGGAGACTATAGAGATTCGATGCGAGAGACCAATAAGAGGTCTCTGTTTGGTTCTGCAGGACAGAGAATATGACAAGGGCACGTTGTCCTTGTGCTCTTCAGTTGTCCAGGTGATGAGTTGCCCAGGCATAAAGGCTATTACCAAAACTTCCACACATGAAGGTTTAACCAGAGGGTGTACATAAGGCTCCTGCATTAGTGGGGTTATCTATGGACTCATTCATTGGCATAGAGGCATTAGCATTATCTAACCAAGGCTCAGACATTGTTGTTACACATTGAGAGGTTGTCTAAATGTATGGATATATCAAGAAATTTACAGATGGCCTGGGTTACATTGGCAGCCCCACAGAATATTTCATACAAATATTGAAAGGATCTTGTTTTCCCCTCCCAAGACTGGGTTAAATTAAAGCAAGAATGAGTTTAGGTGGACTTAGCACCCGGCTCAGTAAAATGGGCCAGCAGAGCGATTTAGACAAACAGCAGCATCTGGCCTTCCAGTGACATTACTCACAGAGTGAACTAAGGGGTCATCACTATCTTGGACAGACCAAAGTTTCTGATGGCAAATCCAGCAATCAGACTGGTTTCCCCGTTTTGCGAAGGATTGGGAAACGTGGACAAGAACACTGTCCTTCCAAGAAAAAGAGGGAAAAAATAAAACAGTGAAAGAGGTACACAGGCCTGGTCCGGTCATCTTGGGGAGGCTGCCTGCCTCCCATGCTGGCTGCCTCTCTTCCTAGTCAGTTTGATTTCAGGTCCCCAGTGTTTCTACAGGACTAGGTGTCAGGTGGAGCCTTCTTTAGCTGTAAGATGCGCACCCAAGGCTCGAGTCCCTGAAGTGTGGCTGCCATCTGGGCAGTGAGGAGGGCCTGGTACGGTCCCTTCCGAGGAGATTTCAAGAGCAGTAAAAATTGGAAACATTAGTTTGGAGAGTCATACCCAGACGTTTAAGGAAACTAGAAGAATTTGGGATCCAGTCCAGCTTACAGGTATGTAAGAAAACCTTAAAGATAATTAATAGGACCAGAATTTAATATTTACAAAGGTGCAAATATAATTTCTTTCTCCAAAATTACCCCCATTTTTATTAAAGATAATCATAGTAAAACTAATTTGTGTTAAACTTGGCCTGATTGTTTATATAAATGCAGCATAAATAGTGATTGACCATATAAGGTCTTTTTTTTTTTTTTTTAAGATTTTATTTTTCCTTTTTCTCCCAAAGCCCCCTGGTACATACTTGTATGTTTTTAGTTATGGATCCTTCTAGTTGTGGCATGTGGGACGGTGCCTCAGCATGGCCTAGTCGAGTGGTGTCATGTCTGCGCCCAGGGACCAAACCAGCGAAACCCGGGGCCGCCGCAGCAGAGCGCAGGAAATTAACCACTCGGCCACGGGGCCGGCCCCTTTATATATGTAAGCTCTTTTTAAGATTGCTTTGCTGAAAGCTTGTATGCAATGTACTAGGCTGATTTTTCCAAGCAGTTCTTAAAGCTGTCTGGTCATTTCTGAGTCTATGTACATCTTTCTCGAATATGACATTCTAGTCAAAGCCTTGGTAATGTAGCCAATATTTCCTGATTGTGTCTTGTTACAAGGAGAACAGACCTTAACTGAACCCATGCAAATACATATATTGTCTTGAAAAGAATACTTAAGAGTTTCCAAATTCTGGAGGGATCGGGCAGTGAGAAAAGAATAAACGTTTTAATCCTTGTTGTAAAGATATACTTTACCAAATTGTTGTAAGTTATAGAGAGTTTAAGAAGAGGAGGAAAGGGGGCCATTTATATCTGGGAAATGAAACATTAAAGCAATAATTTTTCCATTTGAGTTTTAGAAATTCCTGCCCAGTTCAGTGTTATGACCTTAAAGTTATCAAAAACCTGTATTCCAGAGTACTTGTCAAAACCTTTTCCATGAATCCCTTTGAAAATGAAGTATATTTGTAAAAGCATTAGAGTAAAATAATAATTGTCTGACAAAAGACATTTTAAAAAGGCAATGAATGGGTAATGCAACTGACAAGGAAATTTGGGGGTTTTTGTGACATACATTTTAGATAGTAACTAAAATTAGAGGTAAAAACATTATATTACAACATATCCGAGTTTTAGGAATTTTATACTATTTCTAGAACCTTTATAGTGACATTCCTCATACAATATGACCTAAACAGCTTTATTATCACTTGTGTGATCATACTTCTCATGTAATTTGACATACCAAATAAGACCAATTAGCGTAATCTCTCTTTTTATACAGAGAAGAAACAAATCTTTTGAGATGTCTCAGGTGCTCCCTGGAAAATCCCAAAGTTACAACTAGGTCAAAAAGACTTTTTAGAATTTGAATTTTTGGGAGACCTGTCAAAAATATCAAAAGGTTTGGACACTTGACCAAACAGGATCACAAGTCATTGTTAATACTTTAGTATCTATTTGACCAAAGTAACAATAACAGGTTTCAAAGGCAAATACAAAAGGTTACATAGGGGGCTGGCTCCGAGTGGTTAAGTTCCCGCGCTCTGCTGCAGCGGCCCAGGGTTCGCATCCTGGGTGCGGACATGGCACCGCTCGTCAGGCCACGTTGAGGCGGCACCCCACATCCCACAACTAGAATAACCTGCAACTAAGAAATACAACTATGTACAGTGGGGGTGTGGGGAGATAAAGCAGAAAAAAAAAAGGTTACATAGTTGTAAGCAATATGTAACTCTTTCAATACTAAGAAGACTCTGTTATCCTAAGTGATTAAAGACCTGATAGAAACAACACGGGAAATTATTTTGACAAAACACAAAATCTCTTCTCTAGGCGTATTGCTTAAAGGTAAAGAAGCTTTAACAATCTGCTATCAGGAACAGACCAAAAACGAGCCAGCCCTGATGGCCTACTGGTTAAAGTTCAGCACGCTCCACTTCAGCCACCCAGGTTTGGTTCCTGGGCGCAGAACCACACCACTCATCTGTCAGCAGCCATGCTGTGGTGGTGGCTCACATAGAACTAGAAGGACCTACAACTAGAATATACAACCATGCACTGGGGCTTTGGGGAGGGAAAAAAAGAGAGAGAGGAAGATCGGCAACAGATCTTAGCTCAGGGCAAATCTTTTCCAGAAAGAAAGAAAAAAAAAAAAAACAGATCAATAGCCCAAGAAAATTTTGTCTTTTCAACAGAAAAGAGAGCCAAATTTTAATTTTGCGTCAGTCTACTTTTGATATTAAAATTCATTTTAATAAATTCATTTTAATCTTAGCCAGCTTGACCACACATTAAAATTTCTTTCCTAAGATTCTTTCCATGAACCTTCTACACTTTCTTTTCACATTTAGATTTTGTCCTATGTTTTTCTTTTTCCCATTCTGAAATAACCATCCTCTCTTTAGGACAAAATCAATTTCCTTTCCTTCAACAAAATGCATTTCCATTCCTCATACCCTTCTTTTATTGAAACACACATCCTACTTTCCTTCCATACAGGGATGTTTCCCTTTTTATTTCTAGTAGCTTTATTACATATATTAGAATTCCTAACCTTAGAATCCCAATTCCCAGTGAAAACTAAGAAGTAAGCAACCATGGACTGGCAGATTTATAAATATATTTCATAATTTCTGGGAGTATGTGCCCTTTTGATAGTGCAATCTTTCAACATGGCACAAGACAGTTACTAACAGACCCAAATTTATCCTTAGTTTTCTTTGCAATAGGAAGCCAAAAATAGATAAACCCTGGGGCTGCCCTGTGGCTGAGTGGTTAAGTTCGTGCCCTCTGCTTCAGCAGCCCAGGGTTTCGCTGGTTCAGATCCTGGGCTCAGACGTGGCACCATTTGTCAGGCCATGCTGGGGCGGTGTCCCACATGGCACAGCTGGAGGCACTCACAACTCAGAATATACAGCTATGTGCTGGGGGCCTTCAGGGAGAAGAAGAAGGAAAAAAAGAAGAAGATTGGCAACAGTTGTTAGCTCAGGTGCCAATCTTTTAAGAAAAAAATAGATAAACCTATGTTCAGTAATTAACGTTCATCTTATCTGGAAATGATTTAGATATTCAATGACCACCCATTATTTAGTTTAACTTAGTATAAACTTGGATCTTATTTACATTACTTGCTTTTAACAATCATGCTTGGATTTGACATTAGCCAACTATCATCTTGAGCTACTTTCTTGCTGACAAACCTTGTAACAGAGATAACATGAGCTTAATAAACCCAGGTACAGTGAAAATTGTATGTCTGCATTATACTCAGCACTGATAACTCTAAAGACATGCCTGTTTCAGTTAAATGAACAACCTTAAGCTAGCTTTTATTTACTAAAGATTAATCCTAGATCATATAAACTTGAAAACATTTGGGTTAGTTTCTATTATATTTTTGAGGTTTAGGAACACTTAATTTATAAGTGCTTAATTTCAAGCCAATTAAATAGAGCTCTTTACAAATTAGTTTTGGCAATACCATCCAGAGGTAGAAAAATATCGCATCTCTATAACATACATATATAGACACATAGACAGACAAACAGACATCTCCTAGCTTTCACTTTAAAAAATTTAGCTATGTCTCAGATACAAAACTCAAAAGAATAGTTGGATCCAAATCATATTTCTGGCAGATGGACTAAGTTAAGTTTACTTGTTCAGATGGCCAAAGTCTTTTACTAAAGATATTTTTTATTTGCATGTTATAGGGAACCTTTTAGAGCTGTTTTTGGAGTCATTTTAGCTATTCTCAAAAGTCGAGGGTAACTACTATTTAAGTTTTTCCTTCTAGTTGTTTATTTGCTCCAGTTAACTTAGAAATGGTAATTAAGGGTTTAGCATTTGAATCTTCAGAGGGTCTGATTTTAAAGGGGCAGGTTTTTGCAGAGGGGGAGGGAGGAAGATGGTGGTGGGGCAGAGCCTGAGCACAAGATGGCTGCTGGAGCGGAGTCTGAGAAGACAAGCAAGATGGTGCCTGAGACAAGGAAGGAGAAGGGGACATGAGGCTTCAGAGGCCGTTTTGCTCTCCCTCAGTTTTTTAGGTGTGTTGGCTAATTTAGACACAGTATCTTGTGAGGCAATTTTAGTGTTTTGTGTGTGTTCAGAAGCCTCCAGGTACCAGTGAAAATAGATATACCATTCATTTTGCTTAATTTTGTAGCCATGGTCTTCCAATTTGGTTTTAAGAAAAATGAGTTTGGGAGATTGAAAGTCCCCCGTAACGGCCATTGCAACTCTGCATTACTCTCTGTCAGTTTGGTCCACTAAGTTAACACTCAGCGTGTAGGGGGCCCAAAGTTCTTAAACATAAACCTGACTGGGGTCCCTGAAGGAGGGTTTCCCTCAGAACATTTAGATGACTGGGATCCCATTTCTGAAATTTCCTCGAAAACCCAGGAAAGTTGCTAGAGTCCTAGCCCTGATCCCCAAAGGAATCTAAAAACAAAAGAAACTTGCTGGATTCCCAGGCTTGATTGCAAAAGGAATCTGAAAAGCAAAGAAAAACTCCTGGATTCTCAGCAAGCCTGACCCCCTAAAGGAACTGTGCTGCCTTCAGAAAACAGCTGAGTACTCACCAGGGACGATGCCTCGAACCCAAGGACAGAGCCATGACCCAGGAGGACAGTCCCTCCGCTGAGAGGGCAGAGCCTCTCCTGATCCTGAGTAAAGTCAGAGAGCTCGGAATGCAGAGGGAGCGGAGCCCGGAATTCCCACACAGGGCCTCAGTGTGGGACCTTGCTCAGTTCTGGGGGTCACCATCTCTCGTGGGTCACGATCTCCAAATCCCACTTCTGACACCCTATATGTCAACTTAAAAAGCAAATTCACCAGTTATTTTACCCTTAAAACAAGTTTATTTGGGAATAGCCAGAAGAATAGCAATTTGAGATATGCATGTTATGGCACCATAGGCACATTCAGAGAACAAAGGAACAGGCTTGTTTTCACAGAGAAAACGGGAGAACAGGGAGGGCTGTTCTGAGAGAAGGTCCATGGGGAGAAGTAACAGTTCAGGGTTCCAGTGGCTTCTCATTGGCTGGGCTGTTGCCGGGTCGGGAGAGAAGTCTTCCTTCAAGGGTGAAGTAGCTGTACTTCCTGTGGGAGATGCAAGCATCTGTCTCTTCCTATTTGGAGTAATTGACGATGTATGATAGAGCATGAGGACTCCCCCTACAGGCCTTCCTGACTCCAATTTAGTTGAGGTTTCTCTTATGCATTTCACAAAACCTATAAATGACTTTTTCCTTTTATGACAGTTTAAACAAATTTAAAATTTTAATTTTTTCCCATCCTTCTTTTTCAGGTGCTAGTAAGGATCACGTATAGATTCAAGGTTAAAAGGTGCAAAGAGAAGATTTCGGTGCCACGATGCAACAGAACTCGGTGCCTGGGTTTGGTGGCATGAGGGTGAATGCTGTTGTATGGGTAACCTCTTTGTCAGCTGGCCTTCTGGGGCCATGCCACCTGCCGAGGACACCCCAGCCTCTCCTGCTCACTGACTCTGTTCCACTAGAAAATGACCCATGTCCACCCCCACACCTGGGTCCCTCCTCTTCCCTTGACTGGGACTGCTGACCTCACTCGCTCCTGGGTGCCTCAGGCTGCTGGGCCTGCCTCACCGCCCACCCTCTTGGCCATAGCCCCACACCCAGCAAATTAATACTCTAGCCTTCCCAGCCTCTCTCCATGAGCTGCTGGGCACCACTGTGACCAACACGCATCCCAGCAGGCCAGGCAGGCTCCTAGTGAGCCCTAGTTAGCCCCTAACCAGAGCCTAGTTAGTCCCCAGTCATCCTCAGAGCCCCCATCCTCTCAGCAGAAACAGCACCTCCTCTTTCACAGAGAAAAGAGCAGCCACAGAGAGGAACCCTCAACTCCCTTCCATGTCTCCCCGCCTCATCCTCTCCCTCCCTACTGGCCCCTTAGCACCAGCATTTACTCACCCTGAGGTCTCTCCCTCCCAATGGGAGCGCCACCCCTGGCCCTCATAGGCCCTTAGGTGCAGGGTCTGTGCTGAGGCCTGACTGTCACCTCACCCAGCCTCCTGAGGACCCCGCCTCAACTGAGGGAGCTGGGCCTGCAGGGTTCCCTCTGCCTGGACTGCTCCCCACCTCCACCTCCCATAGCCACACGGCGCCCTCCCCTCCTCCCCATGGGCCAGCTCAGGCTCAGCTCTGCTTCGTGGAGGCCAGCCCATACCCCAGCCCGCCCCCTAGAGGAGGAGCTGCCTGCCTCTCCCTGCAGCTGTTACATCATCCTTTGGTTTTATCTCCTTCGCCACACCCACAGCTCTTGGACATAATATTAATTTGATTTGCACTTGTTTTGTCCCCTACCCTGTCAGCTGGACCATCAACCTTGGAGGTGAGCGCTTGTCTGTCTTATTCATAGATGTACTCCCAAGGCCTTGGGCAAGTGATTGTGGCCCCGAAAATATTTGTTCAATCAATGAATGCGTGGATGAACGAGCGAGTGACTGATTATTATCATCTTAATTATACAGGTGAGGAAACTAAAACAGCCCCCACGCCCAGCTTCAGCCTTCCAGCTTCAGCCTGTTGGCACCAGTTTCCCAGCCTGGGCTCCTTTTCTGCCTCTGTCTGTGCCCCAGCCCGGGAAGTCCTGCCCACTGGCAGCTTGCCTCATCCCATGGAGCTCTCCTCTGCAGGGCCACTGGGATTTTCCTCCCCACACTCCCGCTCTTGTGCAGGGTCCCTAACAAATGCCCCAGGGTTGGTTCAAGAGGAAAGAGGATTTATTAAGAGATGCCTGGTAGCTCCCAGGCTCCCGGATCAGGCCAGCAGGGGAGTCTCAGGACAGGCCAGGAGGCGTGGTCCAGCCCGAAGCAGCGCTCGGCCGTGCCTGGGGTCTGGGCTCACTAACCACACCTCTCTCCCCACCTGGCATCTGGGACCCTGGGGTTGGATGCCAACTCCTCAAAGACTCAAAGGCCCCTCATTTTCTGGAAAACAGAACTTCCTGCGCAGCCTCACAGCAGCACCCCTGATAACGGAAACCCAGATCACTGCCCCTGCCAGGATCTAAAGGAGCCAGTGACAGAACTCTCTGGATTTGCCCTGGGGATGACCGAACTCAGGGTGTGGGAGGTTATCCCCCCTCACCACAGAGGGTAATGTGTCTGTGACGGGTCCAAGCGTTGGTTGGTGTGATCTGCACGGAAGCCCAGGGCAGGGGCGCTGGGCACCCCCACAGAGCGGGGATCCGCCTGCCCTGTATGCGTTCCTCTAGGAACAGTCGGAAAGCCCAGGAGGCTGCCACCACCTCCCCTGCTACCCTCCAACCCTTCAACCGCGGGAGTCTCTCCACTGTGGAGCAGGGCCCTGGTGGGGCTGGGAGATAGGAGGGCGGCGCCCGTCAAGGGGATGGGATGGGAGCAGAGGAGGCAGATCCCGAGGGGAATCTAGATGCCCACCCCAGGCCGACTGCCAGGGCTGGACAGTGGCCCAAAGAAAAGCATACCCCTTGTCCTTCCCCCGTTTTCTTGGTTGCCAGTGACAGGACGGTTTTGTCGTGATGGTGACCTCTGTGCAGGAGGCACACCTGGGAGAGGGGCTAGATCTTCAGGCTAGAACTCCGCTGAGCTCCTGAACCAGATACCCACATCTTCCATCTCTTCCTCAATATGCCTGAACCCAGCCTCTCCAACCGGACATGGCCTTTTCTGCCTAGAATTGGCTCCTCCCTGCATCCCTCCCTCACTGAAGGCCATCACTGTGCACCTGGCTTCCTAGGCTAGCAGTCACTCCTCTCTCCCACCACCTGCTGATACCCCTGCATCAGTCTGTAAGCCTTGTGGGGTCGGTCTCTAGGTCTCTCTCAGTCTCCGTCGTTCCCTGAGCTCAGGCCTCTGTCATCCCTGCCTCTCCAGCTGCAGTAGTCTAACTGGCCCCCTGCACCCAGCCCGGCCTACACCACCTGCAGGCCCAGGCCTTTCTCCGGCCCACACTGGATCCTCTCTCTGCCCACTCCTCTCATGGTGGCCAGAAAGGCCCTGTGCCCGGGTCTGGCCCTGCCTCCTCTCCGGCTGTGGTTCTCACTCGACACTCCAGCTGAATTCCTCTCTGACTCCTTCCCCTGCCTTGCTTCTGTCCATCCTTTACGTCGGAGCTCGGATGTCTCCGCCTCCTGGAAGCTCTCCCTGCCTGTTGCCCCTTCAGACTGGGATTTGAGCCACACCTCTATGCTCCCCAACACCTCGTGCTGCCCCCACCTACACTTCTCACACTGCACTGTGCACTCTGTGTTGACAGAGGCCGTATCTGTCTTGCCTCCTGCTGAATCACCGTAAGAGCCCAATGCACACTTCAGGGGCCAGCAGAACGCTGGGGCAGCCACGATTCTGCCCTCAATGCTTTTGGTGAGATGGAGGAGGAGATCAGGAGGCAGCTATGCCAGGACACAGTGGATTGGAGTGCTGTCTTGCACTCCAAGGCCTTTCCTCCTCCCTAACCATCCTCAGTGACTGTACGTAGGGATGGCACATGAGGCGGTTCTGGCTGACGAGATGTAAGCAGAAGGTGCTAGGCCCAAAAAGGCCCCGTCTGCCTCCTCGGGCCTTCTGTCCCTTCCCTCTGCGCACGGTACCTAGAGGAGCAGCAACATTCTGTAACCACAAGGATGGAGGTGATTTGCCAACGGTGGCAGAAAGATGAACAAGGTCCTGATGGCCTGGGCACCAGTCCCAGCCTGTCAGCCTCCACACTTCCTCTCCCAGTGGACACGGGCGCTATGTCTGGGTCACTGGCCAAGACCCTTGGGGAGACCCCCCAAGACGTCCTGGCTGCCCACTGGGGACATGAAGGCACTTCCTCTCCCCACCGCTGTGCCATCGCTCCTGCTCAGGAGACCCCACTCCAGGCACACTCCTGGGCCAAGAATCCGGTCAGGACGTTCCCAGGCTCTTAGGACCTTTTCTGATTTTATGTTTTGATCCTCAGTCTGAACTGAGGCTCCCTTGGTCCTCCTTTCCCGGGAGGAGGGGTAACATGCTGCCTGATCGCCAGCTCTGTCTGGCTGGCTCCCTTAGTGACTTTGGTTGTGGCTGCCAGAAACCCCCAGCCCACAAGGCTTGTCCCCTACGCCTGGAGCAGGCACTCCCCTGACCCAGCCTCCAGGGATTATCTGGGGCTGGCTGGGGGTGTGGGGTGGGAGCGGCCAGGCCCATCTCTGTGGAGTCTGAGCCCACATGTGCGTGTTTGGCTCAGCTATCGTGGACTTTGGGCCCAGTACCGTCTTGTGGGACACAGTTCTTTCAGCCCAAGGCCATTTGTGGGATTGGTCAGCATCAGCACTTTGCTCTCTGTTTCTCAACACTAATGACCCTGTAAACACCTTGGAGAGAACCAGGGGGTGCCAGCAGTCAAGAAGGCCTCCTGGAGCTAGGAGTGCTGCGTCCCCTGACAGCAGTGGTGGCTGATGGGGCAGAGCTGTGACACTTAACCCACACAATTGGGCAGAGAAAATGAAATTTCTTTTTTTGGTCTATAGCTTAAAAAACCCTGCCCAAATGCCCATTCTGCTTTACAGTTCAGTCCCATTCAATGACTAACATAGTCTCTCCCAGGCCCCAGAGGTGGCCTGCTCTGGTCTGGCTGCACCTGCTGGCACTCTGAGCCAGCTATAGCCTCCGTGAGGTCCAGCCAGTATCACTGGAGTGACCTCCACACCAGGCACCTCTGCAGCCAAAGAGCCAGCCTCTTCTGAGTCCTGCCTACAGCACATGGGGACTAGGGCAGATCAAGAAAATCAAGGCTCAGTGCCCCCTCAGCCTGCCCCTGAAATGCAGCCCAGGGGCAGGTCTGTGCCAGGTGGCCATGGGGCTGCTTGCTCTTTGTTTTGGCCTTACTCAGCTAATAATGCTCTCCCTGCTCTGGGCTGACCCTGGAGAGGGGTTTCTCTTTCTCTCTTCTCTTTCCCAGAATCCCCTGGGCAGGCAGGGCCAGCTTTGCCCCTTCCTTTTCATGTCGACCCCGCTCACATAAAAATTCCATAGTCTGACTCACCGAGCCTGGCCCTCAACACTGCTGAAGATGATTAAGAAAGTTCGACACTCTTCTTTCACAATCAAAGCCTAGGTTGCTTCTTCCTAAAACTGTGGCCAATGCCTGCTTACAGAACCAGAAGCTGATGATTACTTCCATCGCGTCTTTCGTTCTTTCTAGAACAAATTGGAATGCTCCCATCAACCTTAAAAATAAAACAGCCAGTTATTTTACCAGCAAAATGAGTTCATTTGGGAAAAGCCAGAGAATTGTGATTCAGGATGTGCGTGCTATGATGGACCATGGACAAACCCAACACACAAGGGAGAGGAATGTTATTTTATAGAGAAACACGAGGAAGTTGGAAGGGGTTGTTTTGAAGGAAAATCTGTTGGAGGGAATCAAGAGTTCAGGGTGACGAGCAGTTCTCATTATTGAGTTGCTGGGGTAGGTGATTTTTGTGTGGGATGCAATGCACATTTCTTCCTGTAATTGAGGATTCTTTGCTCTTGATGACTTCTTTCTGTTGGGGTCTGTAATTGATGATCTTTCCTGTAATTGACCTTGAGCGAGACTGCCTGGGAGCTCACCCTTCCAGCCCCCAACTCCATTTTAAATGAAGTTTCCCTTTATTTTCACACTCCCATATTCCAACCTTAGCTATAATTTGGGGCCACTTCTCTATCTGGGTTTTATTCCTGCATTTGCTCCCTTGCTCCTAGACTGTTTTGTGGCATGGAAACTGGCTACTCTACCATGGTAGTTGATATCACCCTAGTCCATTAAGATCCCAAAACCCTGTCCCACCTCAAAACCCCCTTCATCCCTGCTCTTGTGTATATTCTCTTCCCAAGAATTTGAGGTTAGAAGAACACAAGTCCCCTGTGGAGGTCAAAGAGTCTCTGGCCATCCAGGCCAAGTTCAAGGCCAGGCCGGGATCCAGAGGGACCTGCCCCAGGGACGGTCGTGCCTCAGGGCCCTGCCACCAGCTCCTCCATACCTCCAAGCTCTTTCACCAGGAGCAGTGCTTTAGTCCCCTTCCTGCCTCCAACGCAGACTCTTGGGAAGCAATTCTCGCCCTCCCTCTCCTGCCTCTTCCTGCTAGCAGGATGCCCCAGAGTTCCCACTCTCACTCCTGTGCCTTCCCCCACACTGTTAGGATCCCAAGTGCTGCAGATACGTTTCTGCTTTGGTGGCTATTTGGGGCTAATCCTTAGCCCTCCGTCCTCTTAGCTTTACTTACTCTAACTTCCGAAGCCTAAGTATCCCCAGAAACCAGAACAGCAGTGATGTCAAACCTCAGAAACCCTAACACCTGATCGTTACAAAGGTGGCATTCCTAAAATCCTTCACAGCTGGGGACCCCAGTTTGGATTCCATCACTCTCACTTATGACCCAGACTGTCAGGCAGGGTCAGTCCCAAAAGGGGTCCCTCCTTTGAAGGCCTTTAGTGTGGGTGTCGTGCCTAGAAAACCCCCTCCCCCTCTACCATCACTGAAGCTTGTATATAACCCTTTACCAGGACCTGATAGGAGTCCAGGGACTGCCAGGGAGGCTTGGGGACTGATGCAGCGACCTGTCATGGTCCCCACTGATCTTAGGCTCTCTGCCTCAGCTCTCACCATCTGGAACAGGGGCCCCACTTTCAGTGGGGTCCTCCTGTGCTGCTCCAACTGGCTAATTCTGGTTCCCCATCAGCCCCCAACTTCCTGCTCAGCCTGTGAATCCACATACAATATCCAGAACAAACTAAAGCTCAGCTGACCTTCAGGAGACTCAAGAACATCCAAAGAGACATGAAAGTGAAGACAGAGCCTGTGGTCCATGAAGAACCCAACTGGAGGAAGAGGACTTCCCAGCTACGAACGTTTCTGCTTGCTCTGGGACAAATGCTTTGTGATTGTTTCTGAGATTTTTGGGCATCCTTATGTTGTTTGTTACCCCACTGTTCTTAGCAGAGAAGCATTGAAAATGGTCAGGGACTCCATGCTTGACTGGGAGGTGACCAGGAAGCAGGCAGCTGGAGTGCCCCTCAGCGGCCACTGCTGAGGGCAAGGACAGGAGCCTCAGAAGGTAGGGTAGGTGGTTGCAGCTGTGAAGGGAAGAGGATGCTGCACTGAGACCCAGAGGCCCAAGCGAGAAAAAGATCCATGGGGAATGGACCCAAGACCAGGAAGCAGGATGGGGCTTAATTGGTAAGAACCCCGTTATAAACATGGGGGACAGGGACAAGGAGTGGGAAGTGAGTGGGGTGGGGGAGTTGGGGGTGACAAGGGGTGGCAGGTTTGGAGGACAGTGGGTTCATGCAGAGGAATCCCCAGTGGGATTCCCTGTAGGGGTGGCTGTGTGGGGGCCTGCAGAAGCTCATGAGATTGAGCCGGATGGGCAAGGGTGGAGCCTCCAAAGCGGTGCCACACTCTCCATCTCCTGGGCCGAGATGCCAAGACCCGGAGGTTCCCAAGGCCCAGACTCATATGCTCTTTGGGGACACTATGGGATGCTTATGGACCTTCTATTAGGAGTGAGGGACTCGGCCAAAGCTGGACAGGCAGAGAGAACACGGATGCAGCGAACGTCAATCTGCCACCCCTATCTTTGCTCTGGGTATAGTTTTAGCCTGCATTGCCCAGCAGACACATTCGTATGAGAAGGACTCCAGCCCCAGATATCCCCACCCAGACCGGTATCAGCTTGGGGTTCCTCTTTCTAGACTCAGATATTTTCTCTCTTAAAAATAAAAGATTTAAAGTCCCTAGCAAGTATGGAAAGAGGGAAGGAACCCCTTAGAAGAGAGAAAAAGGCATCATCGACCTCTTCTAGAACCCATCTTCAGTGAAGTTCCTGAATTCCTCTCCAGGCTTCTCTGCCCCACCCCTGCCTCAGCCGTCTGAGATTTCCTGGACTTTGAGGTGCTAGGACCCTGTGGACCAGGGGGAAATCTCAAGGTGTCTTCTCTTCTTTTGACTTCTCATTGTGTTGGCTGTTCTAGGGGCTCGGGTGTAGCAGTGGCAGTGCAGTAGGCTAGAAAAGAGAGCGAGGCTGGAACCACCTGTGCTAAAGCTGGAGAAAGGTCCAAGTTGAAGCCTCCGTCACCTGGGCAAGGGGCAGTGGGACAGCCCCGCCCATTCCTGCACCTAGCACAAGGCCCATCCCACTGCCCATCACCAGACTGGCGATTGTCCCTCAAGAACTGTGCCACCCTGTAGGTTCACTGTGCACAGCACCACACTTTCCAATCTGTCAGATGCTCTGGGGACCGCGCTTCTCCCTCCCTTGCCCTCAGAGACCCCTCTGGACCATCTGGCTCTCAAGAACAGGCCCCACACCTAGGCAGGGACACAGAGCTACACGTTTTTGGTCCCTCCTTTCCCCGCCTCCAGAGGTCCAGGCTCAAATGACACTGGGGTTGCATCCCACCCCACAAATATTTCAGCAGGCCATCTGTGATACTGTGATTCATAAGAAATAGGTATTTGGTCACTGAGATGACCAAAATAAATTTCTCAGACATTATTTGGTCTTCACCCACAGTTCCTGGCTCACAGCTCCCAAAACTCTCAGAATTTCTTAAGTGATGAGAGTGATAAAGATGTTTTTTGTTATGTTAATGAGGTGACTTTTGGAAAGCTCAGGCTGGGGGCTGGTTGCCGATGGAGCCAACCATGTGATCAGAGGATTGGAACCGTCAGTCCCACCCCTGATTTCTGGGGCCGAGGGAGGCTTGACATTGATCAGTTGCCAATGGCCAATGACTTGGTCATTCATGACTACGTAATGGAGCCTCCATAAAAACCCAAAAGGACAGCTCATTGCCTCTTCTTTTTTCAGAGAGCTTCTTCATTGGGGAACTAGAACCCTTCCACATGCCACTGTGCCGGGCCCCAAGCTCCACGAGGACAGAAGCTCCTTTGTTCGGGAATTTGCCCTACATATGTCTTCATCTGGCTGTGGATTCATATCCTTTAATGTCCTTTGTGATAAATCGGTAATCCAGGGAGTGAAACAGTTCAGAACAAGCCTCCCCAAGATATTCCACTTTGGCACTTGAAATATTTTAAGCCAAAGGCAATCAGGATCCTGTGTGCTCAAGAGAAACTTTTGTCTCCCCCTTAAAAAAGTTAAATGGGGGGCCTTGTCCATGGTAAGAGATATTACCAGAAAGAACTTTTTGTGACCTATCTGTTTGAGGGCAAATCTGTAATTAGTGAACACCTGCTCTTATTGTCCTGTGCGTCACCCTCTTCCTCTCTGAAGCCTCAGACCCTTAACCCACTCCTTAACTAAAGATGGCATAGATACCTCATTCTGCCTTTTTGTCTCTGAATCCTTCATGTATGTGGGGTCTCTAACTCTCTCATGTATGTGGGTTTCCTGTACATATGCAATTAAATTTGCTTTTCTCCCATTAATCTGTCTCAATTTAATTTTTAGACTAGCCAGAAGAACCTAGAAGGGTAGAGGAAAATTTCTTCCTCCCCTACATGAGTAAACAGGTTTTCTCGAGTTCTGTGATCCTTTCTAGCAATTAATTAAACCCAAGGAGGAGGTCATGGGAACCTCTGGTTTATAGTCTGTTGATCAGAAGTACAGGTAACAGCCTGCACTTGGGACCGGCCTCCTGAGTTGGAGGGAGTCACTGGAACCTCCAGTTTGTAGCCAGCTGATCAGAAGCACAGGTGACAGCCTGGGCTTGTCACCAGACACAAACACAGGTTCTTTACCTGCCACACAACAGGGGCCAATAAAAGCTGGAACACCAGGCTTATGGCAAGGAAGAGCTTTTATTTAGGATGACATCAGCCAGGAGACGACAGTGAGCCCTCAAATTTGTCTCGTCTCCTTGAAAGATGGGAAGCAGGAGGTTTTAAACCTTGTAAGGAATGTGGCCTCTTGTAGGGGGGAGGAGCCTGTGGCCTTGCTGGTTGGCGTTTTCCCACCAGCCTGCGTTTGGCCTTGTGAGGCTGCCTGCAGGAAGGGGGATGCGAGATAAGGGAATCCACAGGTGGTGTCCTTGGTTGTTTGCCCCCATGATGGGTGGTGGATCCTGGCACCAGGAAACTGAGGAGTTGGGATCCGGGAAGCTTCAGCTTCTTCATATTCTCTGGACATCAGTTTCCCTGTAATAAACCTGAAGAACTTCTAATTAGCCAAAACTTCAGTGTGAGCCCAGCGTGAGGCCACCTGGACTTTTAACAATTTATAACTACTATTTGCCTTGTGAAGCTCAGGGATACAAAGATTTAGAACACCCATATTTACTTATCAGTGTAACTTAGAGAAGCAGGGAGGGGAGATGAGTGCTTTTGGTTTTAACCCCACAAATGCTGGGCTTAATGTAGGGGACCCATATCAGGGCCGCCATCAGGCTTGCGATGGGCGTCTGAAGTGGAGGGCAGTCTTGTGGGACTGAGCCCTTAACCTGTAGCATCTGATTCCATCTCCTGGTAGACAGTGTCAGAACTGAGTTGAATTCTTGGCCACCCTGCTGGTGTCCGAGAACCGCTTGTTGGTGTGGAGGAGCCTCCACACACACATCGCAATTGGGCCCAGGAACCCTTTGCACCATCTGTCAGGGAGCAAACACTGGCCAGCCCAGGCCCAGAATGCCTTCTCTACCAGCGTCCCGCAGGCCATCTCCTCAGCTGAGAGCTCCCCCTGGGGGGTCCTGGCTTCAGAGTCATGGAGGTTTAGTACCACCTTCATCCCATTTGAGAGCTGGTGTTTGCCCATCTGTTGTCATCCACCCATTCATCCATTCAACAAATACTCATTGAGTGCCATCTCCATCAGGCCCCCTTCTAGAAGCCGAAGGTAGAGCTGCAGCCAGGAATGACCAGAGCCCTGTATGCACAGAGCTTACCTTCTCGGGAGGAGAGAGAGACAACCAACAAGGAGACAGAGACAGACAAGACAAATCCAAATAATGATAAGCGCTGTGAAGAAAACAGGACCAGCGAGGCGACAGGGAGGCACGGAGCTGTGGGAGTCAGAGGAGACCTTCCTGAGGGCGTCCAGGCTGAGCCGGAGGGATGGAGAGGAGCAGTGCACAGGAGGAGGAGTGTTTCAGAAGAGGCCAGACGGCTCCTACTGTGGGACCCCCTCAGGGGTCGGAGGAGCATATGATTTCATGGGAGAGGAGACCCCGTGGAGGCACCGGGGGCCTGGATGGATGGTGGAGCGGAGGCCTGCTCCCTAGGGAAAAGCCGCCAGCTGCGGAAGCCTCCCTGCAGGGCCCTCTGCCTGGCATCTGCCTGACTTGTCTCTGACAGGAACTCTGCTCCCAACACCCACCAGGGGCCTCCCCTGCTGCCTCAACTCTGACCAGTCATCACTGAGGGAGAGGAAGGGCAAGCACAGCCCTGGCTCAAACCACATCTGAGTTCCTCTCCCCACTCCCACTCTGTCTGTCCCGCCCTAAGATGCAAGAACAGGTGAAGAACGATGACCCCCACTCTTCAGTTCAATCTGGCCTGTATTTACGGGCCACCTGGGCTGCGCCCTGTTTCCAGCCATCCCAGAGCCTAGCTGTGGCCCCAGCTCTGCGACCTGGGAGAAACCTCCTTCCTTCCCCTCCCTATACGCCAAACCTTATCACCCACCCCCGCTACAGCCCTCCCTCCCGGCTGACCCGACCGGTACAGGACTGATTATGGGTCCTCTGCTCCCATGTGCAAAGCAGCAATTCCAAAGCCCGGCCCGTCCACTTGGACGACTGTCCAGCTTAGGAAACCCTGGAGCCTGTCCCCTCGGCCCAGTTGCCACATCCTTCCCAAGCAGGTCTTCCCTTCCCTTCTCGGTCCCCTCGCCCCCACTGCCTCAGCCCCACCGCAGCCCCCGGCTCGCCTGAGCCTGCCCTACACTCCCTTGGTCCCAGAGGCCCTAAGCACCAGGTCCAACTCCTTCACTGACCTTGGAGAACTCAGCTCTTCCACCCCCACCGACATGTCATCAGCTGTTGGAGTGAACGTCCTTGCTGTCACAGCCAGTGCCCACGTTTACTCAGTCCTCTTTAGCCCCGAACCATCACCACCATTACACAGGCGCTTAGCACGAGGCCAGCTTCCCTGAAACTCTCGTTTATGCCCCAGAGGGGCTGGGTGGGGGGCTTTAAAAGAAATGCCGGGTCGGGCCTATGTTTAAGGAGTTTATTATCTTGCTGGCTAGAGAGAAGAATGCCTAAGAAACTCTTAGAGATTAAAACAAAGTTGAGCATAAATGGAGTATAATAAAGCCCTAAATAAACTGGGGGAGTCGGACAATAAAACTTTGCGTCGCCAGAGGACTGGGGCGACGGCAGTGGGGACCGAGGAAGCTCCCTGGAGAAGGGCCCATGCAGGCTTTGAAGAGTGGGCAGAGCGATAAGGAGAGTGAGGAGTGGGGTGGGAAATACCAAAAAACCCCCCAAAAAGCCACAGCATTCTTAAGGGACACTATAGCATGAGACCCTGGAGCTGGGCTGGGAGGCCTGTCCCCTGCGGTCTGCTGCCTTGCTTTCGTGAAGGCGTGTGGAGGCTGGGCCGAAGAGGCCTGAGCGGCGGCTCCTCTCTTTGGCCTGTGCAAGAGGACAACCTGCTGAGGGGTAAGAAACAAGCAGGACAGGCCCTGGTAGGGGGGGCTTCGGTCATTTGGATTTGGGGGCATGCAGGAAGGAGAGACTGGCAGGGCAGGGCACCTCTGTACCAGGGAAGAGGCTCTTTCAGTGCAGCTGGGAGTGAGCTGACCATGGACTCTGTTGTTGGCACAGGCGGATGGTCAGGAGGTGGGGAAGGGAGGGCAGGAGCTGAAGCCACTGCCAGAAACAAGCACGAGGCCGCCGCCCAGCAGCACAAGTGTGGCTGCAGAAGAGAGGTTCCCATCAGATTGCCAATCATTTGCCCCTGTGTGGTCCAAAAGGATGGCCATCATTTCCCAGACTCCCTTCTCTGCTCTCAAGGCCCGGAATGCCCATCCTCCCGGCCACCCCATGTCAACAGAGCATCCTGCCCCAGCATGAATTTTCCTCTCTCTCCATATGTGTGGGTCTTCTTCAGCAGGCTCTCTCTGCCTCATCCTCTCCATCTCCCCAGCCCTTTTTAACTTGCCCCTGGATTCTGGAATCTCTGACATCGAGATCAATCCACAAGCAGCGAGCACTTGCAGCTGCTGCCCTCTCTGGCCCAGGCTATCCCAGGCTCTGCTGCCCTCTCTGGCCCAGGCTATCCCAGGCTCTGCTGCCCTCTCTGGCCCAGGCTATCCCAGGCTCTGCTGCCCTCTCTGGCCCAGGCTATCCCAGGCTCTGCTGCCCTCTCTGGCCCAGGCTATCCCAGGCTCTGCTGTCCTCTCTGCTCCAGGCTATCCCAGGTTGGGTTCACCATTTCATTCTATTCCTCCCCCTCTCTGCCTGCTAGACTCATTTTTCAATACCAGCATTTTCATCCTGCAATTCTCTTGTTCATCTCAAGTCCTCAGATCCAATGTAGGACGTGAGGAGATACGGTAGAGCCTCTGAGACTGAATGCACGTGTTAGATGAATGGCTCTACGTCGCTGGGAGTGAGACTCAAATGGAATCTGGGTAGTTTTTCAACTAACATAGGAGAAAACACCAATCCCATCAAACGGTACAAGATTCTGATTGGTACCTACCCTGTGACAGTCAGAGGTCAGGAGGAAATGCAAAGGCATTCAAAGAAGATGGGGGTCACGATGAAATTTACCCATGTAATCTGACAACCGAAGGCCCGGGATGTGGCAGAAAAGCAAAGACAAAGTCTGTAACGCACATCACAAGTCATGAAATAAATGGACGACTTGGAACGGTTGGCGCAGCCTCTAAGGAAGTGAGTGGAAGATATTAGCAGAAGGGAACCGAGCAACGGCCCGCAGCTCTGACAGACTGGAAATTCTACAGGAAGGAAGAGAGCAGGAGAAGCTGCACTCCCTGGGGGGGTTCAACGAGCAATTCCACTGCGCACGGATAAGGAGCGGTAGCATAGCTAGAATGGGCTTGTTTTCAATAACTAAAATCTCATTTTACTAATAGCCCTGAGATGTCCCCAAAGCTTTCTAGAACTTTCTTTTTTCCAGTTGCACCGCTTTTCTGGATGATGAGTTCCATATGGTACCCTGTCAGTCAGCTGCCATTTTCGCTACTCAGGATAAGACTCCCCTCTCTCGGCTCCCGACTGCCGACTGCCGCCTGCTCTCGGTTAAGATAAATGACTGCTCCCTCAAATACAGCGTTTTCTCAGCCATAAAGAGAGGAAATAGGCTAGGTTTGTTCTCCAAAGTGACAGACCCCAAAGTGGGAGGGGTCGTTGGGGCAGCTCTTAACACCCACATGATAACATTTAATACCCTAGTGGCAGAAGGAAAGCACCAGATATTCCCTCTCAGGTACTCAATTTCAGGCAAAGGAACTGTGATGAACTGTGGCAATTAGCAAGGGAAAAATGAAAAGGAACTATTTAAAGAGCAAAAACCCCACAGGAAGCCTGGGAGAATACTGGAAAAACAGGAAAAAAAAAAAAAGTGATTTGCCAACAAAAAATCTAGGCCCACAACCAGATGCCACAGGCAGCTGAATGCAAAGCCACCATGAGCAGAGAGCCTGCTGGGAGAGAGGGTCTGGGAGCCAGAGGCCTCAGCTCCTCACAGACACCCAAGGGCCCCTCACAAACATCAAAAGCAGGAACTCAAGAACGAGTGAGCTGCAGAAGGATTGCATTAGGGATAGAGCAACGGCAGGACAGACAGAACCCCAGACACACGTGTTGCAAGCTAGTGACAGCCACCCACCCAGTCTGCCAATGACACACAGAGGAAAGGGAGAAGGGCTATTGACCACACTGTGCAAACCAGGCCTCTCCCACGGCCACCCAGTTGGCTTCCAGGAGCTGCAGGAACCGTGACCAGGAGAGATGCTTCTGTCCTTGTCAGAACTCGGGCAAAGCCCTGATCATAGGTAATGCCTGTGCTTCGAAAAGTAAGATTCTCCACCCATCAGAGGCACTGTCACTGCTGTTAGTGGCACACTATAGTTAAGCCCCCCGTTCCCTGTTTTCTGGTCCATACATTGTAAGACCTAAAGAACGTCTGCCCAACAATTTCTAGCAGGGATTCTGAGAATCTCTCAGGAACCTCTGGGCAAATTAGAAAAAGGTACCCTCCTGGGTGGAGCCAGGGCAGCTGGGCCCTGCACAGCCTGCTGTGTGGGGCTGGCTTGACCTGGAGAGCCATAGTTGTAGGCCTTGCCACAGGGAACACTGGGTACAAGCCCTGGAGAATTCCAGAAGGGAACTGGTTTTTAGTATTTATGACATGGTTGGTCATCTGGAATGTCTTTCACCATAACTGGTGAGGGCATGGGGAGAAGACAGAGGTGGCCAGTTCTTCACCCGGAGCAATGGATATGAAGAACCACTGCCATTGTGGTGGCTGCTGTTTCCAGCCGGCCGGAAGGAGTCCAGCATCTGTTGGAGGCGATCTCAGAAGTGACTGTCCTTGGAGCCCAATGGAATTGCTTCACGCTAGATAGTCTCCTTCTTTTCAAAAAAATAAGCTTTTTACTGAAGTAGAATAAGCACATAGAAAAATGCCATAAAGGTATAGACCAATGCATTCCACCAACTGAGTGGACCCGTGGAACCAGCATCGAGATCAGCAAATAGAATACGGTGGCCCCCCGGGCGCTCTGGGGTCTCTTTCTGGTGAGCTCTCTCCCCGAGAGTAACCGCTATCCTGAAATCTAGCCCCAGCGATTACTTTTGCCTGCTTCTTGAACTTTACATAAAAGATTGCAAATAGTGTCTAGTCTTTGGTATCTGACCTCTTTTGCTCAACAGTTCTGTTTTGGAGATGCATCCACGTTGTTGCATAGAATTGCATAGCATTCCATTGCAGAAATATACCACAATTTATTTATCCATCATACTGTTGAAGGGCGTTGGGGCAGCTGGACTTTCTTTTTAATTGACTTTTTTCTGATTACAAAGATAATTAAACAGTCATTAAAAATATGTCCCCATTTTTCAATTTCGTGGAGCACTCCAGCCCTGGAGTCTTGTTGGGGCCTCAACATCCAGGCTTCACTTCCTTCCTTGACTGCTTAGACCCTGGCTCACCAATGTTCACCCCCTTGGGCTCTTGCCCATACATCTCAGCCTCCTTACAATCCCCAACCCAGGGACAGTCCTTGCTCTGTCTTTCAGCCTCAGACGCTCAGGCCTCTAAGTACCGCAGGAAAGCCGCTGTCCGGGACAGTGCGTGCCCTCGCACCTGCCCTTTCACTTGGCTGCGAAATCTCCAGACTTCTTCCAACAACTAGCCAAAGACTCTGAAAACGCTCTCAGCAGCTATTTTGCTGAGGAAAGGGAAGGCCTGGAGCCCAGCAGCCTTCACTGGCCTCCCCCCACCCACCCTGTGCCCATCGACTACTCGTGCCTCTCTCCCAAGGCCTCCCAGAGTGGGGGTCTCAGAGCCCTCCACCAGCACCCAGGACCCCTCTCCCCCCACTCCAAGACTTGACCCCTTCAGGCTTCTCCCTCAGAATCCAGAAACCCTCAGCCCCACACTCTCTAAGGACATCTTCCCCTTAGGCTGCTAATGGGTAGCCCATTCCTTCCTTGTTGGGGCCGTGGAGCGCCCCCACTACCTCCACCACAGCACAGCTCCAGCTGAGCTCACTACCAGCCTTCCTAAGCCCACAGGGCACAGCACGGGCCTTTACAATGTCACCTCTAGGCGGCATCTGACATTGTCCCCCGTGCTCTCTCTCGAGACTCTTCCCTTGACTTCTGGGACAGCGATTTTCCTTAATCTGTCTCTCCACCCCACCCTTGCCCTTTCATAATTCTCTTTCACTGGTTTTCTTCCTGTGCCTGCCCCTTAAGCGTCAACTTTCCCCAAAGCTCTGGGTTAATCTCTTTCTTTCCTGGACCCCTCCTCTCAGCAACACTGACTATGGAGACCCCCATCTCTACCAATCCGGGTCCCACCCTTTCCCCTAAGTTCAGGCTTCCTATCCAGCCATTCCATCTGGGGGTCCCAGAAGAGCCTCAGAATCTCAGGGCGATGCCTCTCGAATAAAAGTATATTCAAGTTTTACAGGGAGAAATCAAACCATCAGGTGTCTACACAATGTAGAGCTTAGCAAAGCCTTGGCAGGCGGGATGCAGAGCAAGCAGTCTAGGCCTCCTGAGCATCATGGTGCCTCGTCACGCGGTGGGGAGGTCTCCCCCCCCGACCCGAGAGGTGCATCAGAATTTCAGGTGGAGCGTGAGATTTGTGTATTTACCAAAAGGAGACATGGCTTTGAGAAGTTGAGTAACCACACTGGAGAGAAGTCAGGGAGTGCCCATCAGGGTGCCAGCAGGAACAAAGACCCTTCCACGCTGGGCAGCAAAGCTCAGCGATCCAACTACCTATAATGGCGAGATCTAGGACGTGCTGCAGAGAGAAATCGAAGACCTGGAAGCAGAAGGAGCAGGCAGTTATGAGACCCAGAGAGGGCAGCTGTGTAGAGAGGGCAGCCGGGCCAGAGTTGTGGCCTCCCACCGAGGGACACAGCCCGGGCTCACCCTCCCCATCTACATTCGCCTCCCCATCGCGGCTGGTGTCTCTCAACCCCACTGGAAGATGTCATGGCAGTCCATTCCGGTCAGCCCCCTGCACCCAGACCAGGGTGGAGCGGCCTCAGAGGGGGTTGGAATAGGGCTCTGGACAAGAATGTGAGAAAGAGCAGAAACAGGGTGACATGTCAGCTCCATCAGGACGTAGAATGAAGAGGGAAGACTGTCCATGACACTGCAACAGAGACCAGGGAGTAAAACCGGAAGGACCAGGTGACATTCCTGGAGCCTTCACACCTTCCGCTCATCCATCCTCCTTGCGTAGTGTCTGGAGTGCTTATCAAGCCCCACACTGGAGAGGACCTGCGTGCTTGACACAAGGCGGAGAACGCCAAGGCCCGGCGGAGGGGACGATCAGTCAGCCTGCCCTCCGCCTCCCTCTATGATCTGTCCTGTCTTCAAAAAGGGCCCCCCGAGCGAGGGAGCTGGGAGAGGCAGTTGGGAAAAGATGAAATAGGCAGATCCCTGGGGGTTGGGCTTTAAGGAGGAAGCAATCCGAGACAGAAAGATGTATCAAACACTTGCACGGATAAGAGAAGTGGGTCACCAAAAGCAGAAACACACGCGTATGTTTCCCAGTAGAGAACTATTACCAGTCGGGGGGTCTGGGGAGCCACGCTGGGACCTGTCTTATTCCATGGGGAGATGGGGTACACAAAAGAGAATAATGACACCCAGCGGGTAAATTCCCAGCACAGGGGACGGGGACGCTGAGGTGGACAACTGTAACCCGGCGTGCGTGGGGGAAAGCATGGCCTCCTGTGTGGCCTGGAGATGAAGACCAGGATCTGGGCCCCCCCAGAGCACGTGAGGCCAGTGAAAGGGTAGGGTCACCAGCGGAAAGCAAAGTAGCCCGTCCTCTGACCCGACACACAGCAAGGTGCGTCTGCACGGGAGACCGACTCAGGGCCGTTCACTGATCTCGAGCAAGATGGTAAAGGCTTTTCCTAGTTCAGAGAAGGCTGCCAGGAAGCTCGAGGGTTCTAGAAAGAAGAGGGCTGCCCTGGGCTATACGTCAGGCCTTCGAGGCTGCAAGGAAATGTCAGCAGACATCACGAATCTGTTCAGGAAATCCTACGGTCTCAGGGCTGGGGCACCCCTTCGTGGCCGTAAGGACCCATTTAACCAAACGTAGTTTCTCTCAGGAGAGTTTTCTAAGTTGAAAATGAACTTGAAGCAGGGTTTAGATACATCCAGGGCATGAGAGAGCCCTGTAAAAGTGATGGGGGGGGGGGGTGGCGCTGGGAGCCCGACTGAGGGCTCAGCCCCGGAGGGGCCCCGTCCTGCCCCTTGCCACAAGTCAGTCTCCAGTGCCTCTGCGCTGGGCAGGAGGCCTGGGCATGGCATTTCTTCCATTCCAGGCCACTGTGGAGTGTGCGTGGCATTGTCACTGTGAGCAGTTCCTGGGTGTATGAACAAAAGGTGAAGAGGTCTGGTCTCTAAGAAACCAGAGTGGTTTCCGGGCAGCCGTCAGTCAGCCTGATGGTCTCAGCAGACAGCAGAGCTCAGTCAGAGCTGAGCCCAAAGCTTGGTGGTGCGGGAGCAGCGGCGGTGGCCAGGCAGAAGCAGTGAGGGAGCCCCATCCTGCGCTTCCACATCTCCAGCTCACGTCCAGGCTCAAGGCCCCGAGGGGAAGCACCAGCGCTGGGGGAGGCCATTCTGAGAACCGTGAAGCCTTTCCCACCCAAGTGCTGCGGTCCCTCCCCGCCCGCCCCCCGCCACCCTCGCCCAGGCCGCAGTGTCCTCCTGCCCTGGGGCTCAGGCTCCTGCTCCTCGCTTCCAGCTGCCTTCCCTTCCCTCCCTGCCTATCTCAGCTGCCTTTGTTTTCTTTCTCCAGGAGCAGCAGGTGCTGAGAGGACGCCAGGAGAAGGAAGAGTGACCTGACCCAGGCTGCTGGGGGCACCGAGAAGGTCCCAGGCCTCGTGGGCATCCCAAAGACTGTGGGGGCAAAAGGAGGAAAAAGACATCCCAGGAATTCAGCTCCCCTCGGTTCCTCAAAGGCCTTCTGCCTCCAGCTCTTAAGGAAAGACCATTCCAGACTCAGAGGGGCCCTCCCCCGAGAGCAGAGGCTTCTTGGCCTCCAGGGGAAGCCGAAGGCCCCAGGTCATCCTGCCTGGAAGCTTTGTCTGGAATCTAAAAGAGGACAACTTGACTGTTACTGCCATGCCGATGGGCAGGTCATGCGTGCGTAGGGAGGACCCCATGCCCACTCTCCAAGAGACGGGGAAGGAAGACGAGGATGCCCAAGTCAAATGACAAGGTGAGTAATGTATGTAGAGAACGGGACAGATGAGAGCAGGTGACCCCAGAAACTGGGGCTCAATCTGGAAGGTGGCATAATTGGAGGGGGACAGGGTGTTCAGGGAGAAGGGCAGGCGCCCTTCCTGAGACCCCCAGGAGTGAACCCAGGATATGGAGTCATTGCCACCTACCCCTCTCCAGGCCCTTTCTGCACCACGGGCCCCACCACTGCCCCCAGACCTCTTCCTCCCCTGTGGCTTCAGGGTGGCCCAAAGGACAGAAAGAAGACATCAGAAGGACATTTGCTGGCTCATGGGAACCCCTAAGATATAGGAGAACTCAATGTGCCTGGTGGTTACCCCATCTTAGCCCTCTTTCCTTTGGGGTCCCATTTCCCTCTGTGTTTGACTGTCTTCCAGTCCTGCCGCCTCTGTGTACATGCCCCTCTTCTCTTGGGACTCTCTCTTGGCATCTCCTCCTGTTTTCCTCCACGTCTCTCTCCCCGCCCGCTGTATCTGGTCTTCTCAGCCCTCTCCAGCCCTTCTTGTTTCTCTCCACTTCCACACAATGGGTGAGGGCCAGAATCCAGAGCTGAAGTCACAGGGAGGAGCCTCATCGTCCCGGGGATGGGGAGCCCCATGGCGTCTGAGGAAAGACCTGCCTTTCCCCTTCCGGCAGCCCCGCCCCCCTCACCCTCGCCTTTCTGTGAGGCTGAGGTGTGGGGGAAGGCAGGAGGGCTGCGAGGAGGAAGCTGCCTGCCTTCACCCCATCCGCAGCCTGCCTTCCTGGAAGCTCCTCTTCCAGCCCTTCTAAAGCAGAGAAGCTGCTCTTCTTCCTATCCGTCGAGCCCTCAGCTCTCCCCTGGCTTCTTGGCTCGTCTTTGTTATTCTAAGTCCTTCCTGGGTGACACTTCCTCTTCCTCTTGGAGCCCCACAGCCCAGTCAGTATGATCCCCTTCTTCCCATCTTCATCCACTTGCAAGCCAGTGGACTCCCCCACTCACCTCCCCCCAGGCTCAGCAGAGGACCTGGCACATGGTAGGTGCTCAATAAATCTCTGTTGAATGAAGGGAAAACTTTGGCCTCAGACTCCAAGGTGTTATCTTTGCCCCAATACCGCGCCCACCTAGACAATTTTAACAACTCCCAAGAAGCCTCGTCTCCACTCCTCTCCACTTCTGCAGCCCACCCCACAGCCAAACCTTGAACCCAGACATCGCCCAGGAGGCCCCATCTTGGCCCCCCACAATTCCCTTCTCTTGAAAGGCTTCCATGGCTGCTCATCCCAACTTGCAGGTCTCCAGTATCACGTTTCCCGCCTCATGGTTGACCCATTTAAAGCCCTCGGTTTCCCTCCTCTCTGCTGGGCTTGCCTTGCCCGCTCCCCAGCCTGGGAACAATGTGACCTTTCATTTTCTCTAGTCTTGCACCTGAGCTCTGCTAAGACAAACACGCAGCTGGTTTGTTCCCCAAGAAAGGTGTGAGTAACAACTCAGCTCGGCCCTCCTCTGCTGCCAGCTAGCAATCAGTTTACTAACCCTTTTTTCCATCCCCAGAGTTGACCCTTGCCCCCAAACCATTGTCCCCATTCCTCACCCACTCACTTTCCCTGACATATCCACTCTTAGTGCATAACCCCAGGCCATCAACTCTGACCTCCCCCCTGGCCCTCCCATCTCATCATATCTGCCTGTACACCCTCCTGCCCAACGCGCTCCTCACCCTTTTTAGGATAATTCCTCCATTTGGGCTTTGGGTCCCACCTGCCCTTCTACACACCCCGGGCTGGCCCTCCAGCCAAGTGTCCCTCCCCTCAGCAACCTGTGAAATTACTTCTGATCTCGCCTCCTTCCCCTAAGCCTGTCAGTGTGCCGACAACTCCCACTGGATATAAAACTTCCCTCCATCACACCTCTTCCTTAAGCTGGCGTCCACTTTCAAAAATGCCGTTCACCAGAAAACTGCTGGAAGGATCTTCCCAGTCTGTAGATGGCTTGTCCATCCCTCCTGCCCACTCCACCCAGTGCCCTTGGCCTCTGCTCCCCACCCCCTGCTAAGGAATCTGAGCTCCCAGAGGGCAAGATGCCCCCTCCATTCTGTATCATACAACCTTTCTTTTTCCTTTTTATTGCAGAAAAAAATGCATGCTCATTCAAACCATACCACAGAGAGAGTCAAGTCGTGGGAGCATTCTCTTACCCTATGCTCAATCCCATTCTCCTGAGGAAGGAGCATTCAAGGGGGGCCGTGTACGTATCCTTCCAGGCTTTTCTCCAGGTACAAACATGTATGTAGTTTTATGCATACAAATAGAACTGCTTTTAAAACATAAATGGGATCCTAGCACACACATTGTTCTGTAGCTTGCTTTATTTCAGTGAACGCATCGAGAGTTCCCCATCAGTGCTTGCCCCATCACACTCCTGGTGCGGCTGCTCTGCAGCCCAACACACCGATGGACCGTGGACTTAGCCACGCCCCAATTAGTGACTGCTTAAGTTGTTTCCAATTTTTTAACATTGCTGTCACAACTGTCCTTTCATGTCTATCCTCACAAAGTTATGCGAGTATTTCTGTTGGAGAAAGTCCCAAAAGTGGAACTGCCTTTTATGTTTAAAAGAGCCCCCCAGAAAGGCCATCCCAGCCCTCCTGCCCACTCCCAGCACAGGGGGGAGCTTCTGCCCATGCCTGGCGGGCGCCTGAAAGCATCCCTCATGACATCTGCAGAAATGCCCGAGGTCTCTACCCCCCAAACTCTGCTGTTGGATTACTTCTCACTTCTTCTCAAACTGTGCCCCACCCCTCGACACTGGCCCATCCTCCTCTGCTGGTCCCTTGGATCCTGTTTCCTGATGTCTCCGCATTTACTTTTTGAATAACCTCCTGTATCACCTTTTTGCTAATGGGTCTTTCCATGCGCCTCCTGGAGCTGGGCAACCAGGCAGTTCAAGTGAACTCCGCAATGAACGAGGGTTGCACAGGCGAGTGAGAGGAAGAGGAGAACTCAGCTGGCCCCTTTCATTCACGCAGTCTACAAATATTTATTGAGTAACTATTAAGTGCTGGCGCATTGCAAGAGAGGCTGGGGAGAATGGTGAGCTGAAGCAGGCACGGTCAGTCTTGGAGGGGAGAGAGACATTCATCAAATAATCACACAAATAAAAGTATGATTTCAAATTGTGTGAAATGCCACAAAGGAGTGGCTCGTGGAGATGTCCCTGACAGCTGCCGGTCCATAGGGCCCAGGAAGGGCTCCCCAGGAACTGACATTGGAACTGAGATCTGTGTGATGCACAGGCTTTGAGCAGATGAGGAGGGTAGGGGAAGAGGTCTCCATGTTGGAACAGAAGGCCTGGCTAGAGGGGAGTAAGGCACATTCCGGGTACCGCAAGAAGAGAGGACAGGTGAATATTGAGCTGAGGTCTTAGGAAGCCTTGGGGAGGAGAGGCAGGCGGTGGGGTAGATAAGATGTGTTGTGAGATTCCTTCTCTTGACCTTGCTTGCATTTCTAGCCACAGGAAATAGGAAAACATTGCCCCACCCCCCCAACTACTTTGCCCCTCTCAGACCCCAGGACCTCAGCTTTAGGATGTACTGATGGGGAAGGAGCAGAAAGTAGAGGCCTTCCCCCTGCATTTCATTGATTATCCTGGTCACATCCCCATATTCTCCCTTTGCAGATGCAACCCTCTGCCTTGGCTGGACACTCAAAAGCTTCCTATAAGTCACTGGCCAGAGAAAGTCAGCATCTGGGCCACAGCAAGGGGCGGGCGGGCAAGGGGGGCTTGGCTTTTGACCAATCAATCTATTCTTCTGTTCTACCAAGCCCACCACTGGCTTACAGATGCATGCTCTTCCGACCTCTGGGGAGCTGCGCCGGGCAACGCTTTCTCATTGGATGCATGGGGAGGGTTTCTAGTTTTTCATTCACTGGTATTTTCTGCTCTTGGAATCTGGGTACCTCTCCATAAAGGTGAAAAATGCTGATCCCTGTGGATAAAACAAAGCCACTTAACTTGGCCATTGGCCACTGGCCCCATCATCCATATAACTTAAGTTTCTCCAAATGGTGGTCTGACCATTGGCTGCCTTGTCTGGCTACTCAGAATCTTCCACGGGCACCATCCTAAATGACGGAACAGGTGACAGAGGGTCTGGAGCCCCACCCTAGCCCACCCTGGAGCCCACCCCCCAGCCTTTCGGCCAAGAACCACCCACTCTCTGCCCAGAGAGTCCACCCTGGCCTCCAGCCATGGGACTCCCTCCTTGCCTCCCTGGGAGGGAAGGCCTGCCCCTATCCCCAAGGAGATTTACCCTTCCCTACCCCCCGCCGCCTCCACTGAAGTGCGAAATAGGTTAGGTGGTCCTTCCTCTCTTCATGGCACCTGGTCAATCCTGCATTTGATGCCTCGAGCCCCTTCAACTAACACAAGAAATGCCAAGGCCAGCCTACTTCCCGCTTGTCTGCAGCCTGAGGCCTGTGGTGTGAGGACTTAAAAGTTCTTCCAGAAACAGGCCAACCAGCTGCCACCCATGTCCCACAGCAGCCCTACAAACATGACTAAGCCCACGGCGACATCACTTGAGTTCACCCTCGTGCCACCCACACTGATTACCAACCGCTACACTTTGCCTCAGGAAGCTAAGGCAGGTGCCCAGGGCTGGGGCTGCAACTTTGAACTTGTCGTGAAGAGCGGGATCCCTAGGAGGGAAGCACCTATCTGGGAGATGACCCTTCTTTCTGGACTTTGGCTGTGAAAGGAATGAGAACCCGGCAGCTCTCTCCCTTCTCAACCCGAAAGACCGCTATATAGTTCCATTCCATTTCAAAGACTTGGATCTGAAGGAAAATGGTTATTGCAATAATAGCGCTGAGATTTTGAAACAAAGAATGGAGCCAAGCCCTTTGGGAGATCAGAGCTTTCAGGAATTAAACACTCAGTTAACTCAGAGAGAAAAGGATGTGTGGTGATTTCTGCACTCCTTTCACCTGGGCAGCCACGTGGCTCCCACCAGTGCTCTCCCACCTGCTGTCCGGTACCCCAGCCAGGTGTGGCTGCTTCCCGGCCCAGGCTACGTACTGGCTTAGGGTCTAAATGGCCTGAAGTGCCAGCGGAGACAGCACTTGGTGACCTCAGTTCACCAGCAGGAACTTGGGAACCCTCTCTGCATGATGAAGGCACTGCCCCAGGCGGGCGGCACCACTGCTGGGTGCAGGGTCCAGGCCACGCCCGGCAGCCTCACTCCCCAGCCCTTAAGAAACTCTTCCAATGTTTGACAGAGAGTAGACATCAGAGGGTATAAAATACTTTTCCTGTGCATCTCCTCAAGTCCCAGTTTGGTCTCACTGAGCTGCAGATTATTCACGCAGAGAAGACAGGACGGACTCGCTTCTCCCTGGCCCCTAACCCCGGCTGATGCAGGCAGCTTCCCTCCTGCTCCTGGAAACAGGACCTGGACTGTTTTTTCTAGAGAAGTCAGCCACCCACTCTGTCCAGGAGTGTAAGTACAAGACCCCTTGGTGGGGTCCCCAGAAGCCCTGCTCCTTTCAAAGTTGAAAGCAATGATGACCTGCTAAAGAAGCCAAAACGCCAAAGAAAACTGCTGAGAAAAGGAGGCAGGGCCTGAAGCCCCCAGACAACCAAGTGGGGAAGGTGATAGCTCCTCTGGGCTGGGCTAAGACCTTCCCATCACTGACCCCTGACTTCTGCCCGGTATCAGAGGTGTGTGCATCTTTCTGAGGGCCCGGGGAAGGGAGACTCCAGCACAGGCCAGGATGCTTTTCCCAGGCCCCTGATGCCCTAGCAAATAGTCCTCTGTCTGCCTGCTGCGGGGGAAGGTGTGTGTGACGGGGTGGCTGGGGAGGGGGCTGCCTTCTATTGCTGGTAGTTCTAGGAATCTATGGCCATCCCTATCACGGCTGTGGGTAGCGGCCAGCAGTGGTCAAGCGGCTGTCTCTGGGGCGTTGCTGGGTGTGGAGTGGGAGGTAGCTGTCACACTGTCTGCAGCTGGGGCCCGGGATAGGACAATGTGTACAGCCCATGACTAAGGGACAGAAGGGGCAGGCAGCCCTATACATACAGCCCTTTTTCCTCTACATCTGGGTGTGAGTTTTAGCGTGCATTTCTTGGCAAAGAAGCATTTCAGTGCACTTTTTGCGCTGCTGTCCTCTGCTCCCAAGCCTTCTAATATCTACTATGTGAATTATTTACTGGGAACAGATGTTGGAGTTTAAAGAGTGTTGAGTGGGGATCTTTTGCTAACCAATTTAACAGGTTTATGTATTTAAGACAAGCCAAGTTAGAGATTTCCCTGCCACTGGAAGACCACGATGCGACAAGACCGTGTCACCAGAGTTTCCAGTTCACCCCCAGCCTGCTGCCTGTGCTTTCGCTGCCCCGTCCTGGCCACGGTGTCTCCTCTACTGGGATTCTAATTTGATCTGGAGAAAGAACTGCTGTCTGTCCCTTCCCTCTCCGACCAGAAAGGACAAACGTCAGTCCTGGGGTGGGACTAAATGACCCTGCAGTGAGGTCCAGGCGTGCCCCTCCAGACTTCCAGCCAAGTCTTCCCGGATCACGCTGTTAGAACATTCCTGGGATGGAGAAGACCACCTGAATTCTAAATGAACAAGGGCTGTGGACCTAAGTGAGCCCACCTGTGTCTCTTCCTGATGGCTGCCCTCACTGGGGCCGTCCGGGAGAGCTGTGGAGCACTGTGGAGCACTGTCGATCCAGCCCTAAATCCACAGCAAGCTCGATGGCAGCCCTGCTAAGGGTTGAGGGCAGCTTAAAACATCGCAGGGGAAGGTGGGCGGCGGGGAAGGAAATGATCCAAACAGGGGAAGGCCGTGCTGTCCACGAGAATTTACAGTCTACCAGGTGGCCAAGCCTGCTCTCACATTTTCCTGCCCCATCGGTGAAGAAGGGAAAGACAAGCTCTGCCCCCAGGGGCCTCTTCTTCCCTGCCCTCTGCCAGCCCCCAGCTCATGACCACCGTGTCCTCTGGAATCGCCCCCAGGAGGGAAGAAACTGAGGCGTTTTGAAAGTCCACAGGGATTCCCATGCCCGCCACGGCCCCATTTCATTCGCCAGCAGCTGCTCTGGGCTCAGGGGGTCTGCCACAGCCGAGATGGTCTAAATGGCAGACACGCGGGGCCAGGGCAGATAAAGCACGGCTAGGTGAGCTGCCAGTGCCCCATTACTAAGCTTCCCATCTCCCCAACACTAATCCCGCCCAGAGCCATGGTCCAGAATTCTCTGATGGTTCTGTAGTCTAAGATTCTGTAGCCTTGGGGTGAGAGCACCTCCTCCTCCGAGTCCATCTTTACTTGAGAGGCGGGGGGAGAGCGGAGGAGGGGCCCAAGAGAAGGTTTACCTTTGCTCCTGCCCGGACCCCCAGGGCTATCATTGTCCCAGGGCCACCTTTTAGGTGAAATTCTGTGGGCCCCGCCATAAATCTTAAGAGGCATGTATCCAAGGGAAAACTGCAATCACTGGAGATGTGGGTCACCCTCCACGTGACGGCGCAAGGAAGTTGCACAGGGACAGGCAACTTGGGTGCAGAGGACAGACGAGGACCACACAAACAGGAGGAATCCATTTCAAGGAGCTGAATGCCATGTCCACGTGACCCGAGGCCAGGGTAAGGAGCCATCACGTACTTTATTTTGCCTCCCAAAGGGGGGGACTCGTGATCCTGGGGTGGAGGAGAGAAGCAAGCTTCCCTGGTTCTTCCCAGGCTGGGGCCGGGGCTCTGCCTCTGGCTAAAGTCCAGAAGAAACCATAACACCTCAGACATGACAGTCTCCCTTGGCCTTGTCCAGTATTTGACAGTCGTCACTCGCCGCTGGCAGAGGTCCCTGTGGGACGAGCTCCTGCTCCCCACCCCCAACACAGATCCCGGTAAAGATCACTGTCCAGAATTCTCTGATGGTTCTCCAGTTTTTTGGAGACCTAATCCTGTTGTTCTTAGCTGCTCTCCTTGTGAGAGAGGTCATCTTTTGGGGGGCCTCTGTCTGGGCAAAGCAGGGAGCCAGCGCCCCAGTGGGGGCTGGGCCACCCTGAGCTGTGGGAAATCTCCTGAGTCCTCAGGTCTCCACAGTAAAGTCTGCGGAGCAGGTGAGGGAGGCTGCCCCGGAAGGGGGTCTGGAAAGCACGCCTGTGAACGTGTAGTGGTCGGTGGCTTATGACCCCTGCAGGGCCTGCAGCCCTGACCCACACCTGAGGATTTCCCACTTCGTAGCTTTTAAAGCCCGCATAGCACACACGAGGGCCCACGATCCCGGATTCCTGGGCTTTGGGGACAAAAGGTGCTGCCACAGCCAGGGGAAACAAGACCAAGCAGAGAACAGCACAGCACCCAGAGGAGGGTGCAGCTGGGCAGGTCAACCACAGCCCACCACCCCTGGGGAGGGGCAGCTCCAGGGAGCACCAATGGGGTGGGCACTGAAGCTGGAGGCTCAAGGCGCCTGCAAGGCTCCAGGGCCTTCACTTCCTTCCCAACTCAGGCTCCACGCGCTGTCGGGACCACCTGTCACCCACTTCAAAGACGTCTCCCTTTCAGCTCTAATCTCTTCGGGCCAGGCAGGCAGGCAGGTAGGCCCAGGGCTTCCTAGGCCCCTTCCTCAGGGCTTGGCGCAGGCCAATTGGGCAGGCAAGAATATATAATCTCCGTACCTTTTTTAGGGAGCAGGGAGGTGCTTTGAGGAGGGGGTGGGATTCACTGCTAGGGCAACCCAGAAATCCTTCACAGTTCAGCAGGAAGGGGGCTTCCTCCTGGCTCTTATGTTCCTAAAAGCCACATCTGACTTATCCACAAGTGGGAGCAGACGGGGCCAGCACAGGCTCCAGTCTCCAGTAGCTAAAGTGCACACTGATCACCTCCTCCGAGATGCTACCCGACTGCAATCGGCCCCCAGCCCCTCCTCAGCCCACTGCTGCTGTGGATCTTATCCATGTGCCAACGGTCTGGGCCTTCAGGATCCAGTAAGGATGCGCAATGCCAACGCCAACCATGTGCCAGTTCAGTGCCAGGGCTGCAGGGGCCCAGAAGTGAATGTGGCACTCCCTGCCCACAGGGGAGTCTGCCGCAGTCTGGAAAATTAGAGGACTGTAAGGGGCCAGTGCCACCTCGGAGACCTTGCACGTATCCGCATATGCCACGTAGGCAAAGGCTTGGACCACAGCTAACCTGAATCCTGGCCTGATGCCTTGTGATCCTCCCAGAACGCCAGACAATGGAGGCCTGCCTTGAGGCCATCACCCACTCTCTTCTCTTTCTCCCCTAGGAGACTGTCATGAGATAGTCTGTTAGCACCTCTGGGTTCTAGCTGGAGGACAGAATACCGGGATGGAAAGAACTCCTTTCCAGATGCTCCTGATGGGAAAACCTAAGCCATGAGCAGTCATGCCTGCTGGATTCAAGGCCTAGGTACCCAGAACCTTTGGAAGTTAGGGTCAGACTTAAAGATTTTCTTGTGCTCTGGCTTAACCCATGAAAGGAAGATATTTTTCTGAGGATCTTAGCAGGGAGCCAGTTAAGGCCCCAAACTTCCCCTATTTCTCCATCCCCATTCCACTGACAGACTCCAAGGTCAGGAAATGTCTCCCAGAGGTGGCTGAGAACTGACAGCAAAAAGCTGATGATACGGCTGGGCGACCGGGGACACTGCCTCACCCTCTTCCCCTCCAAACCCTCCCCATCCTTTTACACGATGACACTCCACTCAGTCCTTATTTAATGACCCTGGCTGGCACCCACCCACCCCAGGAGTCTGCCAGGGTTAATTTTCCACACTTCCCATTGCCAGGCCCGTCCGCAGTGAGCTGCCACTGACTTCCCCTCTGTAGGAGCCTGCTCCAGCCCATTTCCTGTTATCACACGTGCCCCTTCT
The DNA here is from genome assembly GCF_037783145.1 of Equus przewalskii. Taxonomy (NCBI): domain Eukaryota; kingdom Metazoa; phylum Chordata; class Mammalia; order Perissodactyla; family Equidae; genus Equus; species Equus przewalskii. The sequence continues at coordinate 34,506,601 of NC_091849.1, read as the reverse complement.
TGCTTCTCCCCACAGACCCTCCATGTCAGCATTTCTTCAAGATGCCCTTAGTTGCTCCTGAAGAGGGAGCCCTGGCAAGCTCACTTCACAGGAGCCAAGTTGCAGACTGAGCTATACACATGTGTAAGCGCAACTTTAAAAGGGATCACGTCGGCAGATTCCTGCCCCCAAATACCCCCACAACATTCTGATCTTGGGGAGGGGTGCAGTTGCTTGTCCTCCATTTGGGGCCCAAATCCTGCATCCCCGGGGTGAGCAGCCTCCACCCCAACATACTCCATCTAACGTGACGCCCCTGAAATGCCTCCCCTACATGGAGATGCCGCGGGCATGAAGCCCCCTGGACCGGGCTGTGACCAGGGACGGGGGCTCCGGGCAGCAGGACGGAAGGCGCAGCAGCGGGCAGTGCAGAGGCGGCCTGCGACCCACCGAGGGCACGGCCACCGCCTCTCCCTCGGGGGCCTCCCTCTCCTCTCTCCGGGCTGTCCAGCCTCCAGCAAGGTGCCCCCCGCCCCCGCTGCCTCCGCGCCCCCATCCTCGGACCCTTCCAGTGGTCCAGCCCATTTTCGCCCTCAGGGAGCTCTGCAGCGCGGCAGGACGGAGGTGGCAGTTGGGCAGCCGTTGCCCCGAGGCCCCCGCGCGGGGTCTGCAGGCGGGGCGGGGCGAGGACCGGCTGCCCTCCAAGCCCCGCCCCTGGGCCCCTCCAACGGCGGCGCGGCCCCAGCTCCCCGGAGGTGGGGCTGAGCCGGTAGCGCCCCGCCCCCTCGCCCCGCCCCCGCCCCGAAACACACCAGCCCCGCCCAGCAGGCGGTCACTCGGCTCTGAGGTTCCTGGGGGTGGCAGTGTGCGCGCCTCCGGCTCCCTGCGCCCTGGGGCCGCGCGTGAGGACCTACTTAAGGGGGTTTCCCGAGACATCCCTGATTTCAAATATTCTGTCCCCTTGTCAGGAGACGGAGCGGTTCTCCCTGCGCTTTGGAGAGCGGCATATTAGTGCGCTTTCTCAGTCTCTTTCTGAGATTGAGCTGAGTAGGAGTGACTGAGGGTTCCTGTGGAAGGTCCCGGTGCATTAAGATATCCTGATCCGCCAGGTCGTCGTTGCGGTCAGAAGCGTCCTTTGGGGGCGCCTATAGACGTTGCCTTCCCAAGTCTTTGGACTTGAGGAGGAATGGACAAGTGCCACGGCCAAGGACTGAGTGAGCAGGAGAGAGGAGGGGGTAGGGTGGGCCCATGACCTACTATTTTCACCTCACCCAGTGGGACTGAAAGCCCTACCCAGAAGCTTCCGACGCCTTCAAGTCCCACTGCTGCGCCGAGCCCTCCCGTTCCTCCCCATCCACCTTGAAGTCAACGGATCTTCTTAGCTTCCTCCAGAAAAATTCAGGCCTCAGAGTTTCTCCACCAGCACCCTCCTCTCCCAGAGAGTGGGCGGCTGCATTTCTCTCCTTATTCTGTTCCAGACAGAGTCTTGGATCATCCGCCTTCCCTTTTCCCCACTTAGGTGCCAACTCTGGCTGAGGAGATAGAGCAGGAGGTGAAAGAGAGGAGGTGAAAAGTAATTTCCTTTCAGTCTCACAGGTTCTAATAGGGACCTGGAGGAAGTGGCATTTAATAAGCTGAAAGTGCTTGCAACTAATCTCTGCTACACCCGCCCCCCCCCATCCTTCCTTTCAAATAACTAAAGACCTTTTTAAAAATGTAAAGCAAATTGGCTGTTTCTTGCAAACAAAGGTGGCTCTGAAATTATACCATTTGTTAGTGTAAATCCATTAAAAAGAGTTTATGACTATCCACGTTTTCCTTGACGACCCCAATCCATCTGCTTGCAGTAACCTCCTCTCCACCCTCCCACTGAATCCATCCACAATTGTTATTCTCACAGAAAGTCATGGAAAGTTGCAAGAGAATATACCCTGAATGAGGGAAGGAAGGAGAAATCTATTTTTAATTAGAGCTTGGACTTTAAAGTAGCAAAAATTAGCGGGGGGCGGGGGGATCTCACCTTTAAAATGCAGATGTGTGTTGTGATGTGTGAAGGGGGAGGTACCGGAAGATGCAAAGAAAAGAAGGTGGAGAACTCTTGCCAGGCGCCTGTGACAGTTAAGATGGTCCACATCAGAAGCCAGAGGGGCCAAGCCCACAGGAAAGAAGAGATCTCAGACTAGAATGAAGAGCAGCTTATCTTTGGTGGAAGTGGTGGTGACAGCCGGTGTGTCTAGAAGGTTCTCCCTGCTGTGTTCTGCTGTGCTCTCACCTCAGCGGGCTGTGTGTGCGTGTGTGTGTGTGTGTGTGAAGCAAGCTGCAGTGGGGAGCCAGAGAAAGGAGGCTGGGGTTTGAGGGAGAAAATTCACACTCTCCCAGATTCTTTTCTCGGAAGAGCCATTTCCAGATCACCTGAAGACAGGTTCTGGGCTGTCGCATCCCAAACGGGAGGGTCTTGGAAACCTTGATAATTATAGGAAAGGGGCTGAAGTGTGGTGGGAGGGCTAACCAACCACCAGCCCTGGATAACCAGGCTTGGGAGAGTTGGCATGGCGAGGTCCCACCAAGAGGACTTTGATACCCAACCTCTTAATCTCAAGTGCGTGTGGCCAATGCTCAGCAAACCAAAACCAAACCTGGAGACATCCATGCTTGGAGATGGAGAAAAGTTTATTCGAATTGGCCAAAACGAGTAGGTGGGAGCCTAGGTTCACTCAAATCCGCCTGCCAAGAACAGAAGGCCCGGGGGGGGGGGGGGGGGGGGGGGCGGGTTTTAGAGAGCTGAGGGGCTCGCCAGGAGGAGTTTTGGGGAAACAAGGCAGTCACTGCGGATAAGCCCCTGGGCAGTCTGACTCCTGGATTTCAAGGATGCTGAGGGCTGGTCATTCGATGATCCATGATTGGGACCTCCCCAAAGGCATTCTCTTTCCTCTGGAAAACAAGCTCACAAGTCCTCAAGTCCCCTGAGTCACCCCTCAAGTTAAACAGGAAAAACAGCAAATTGGTTTAATATCTACAGTAACCCTCAGGTACCCAGCTTCAGCCTCAGAATGCAGGGAGCATTTACGCCTCCCCACGATTCCCCTGCAAAGCCCTCTGCCACCTCCCAGAGGGATGGGGTCAGGAAAGCTTCGGTCCGTGCAGGGGCAGCTTTGTTTCAGGTTGCATGGCATTGGCATTAAAAGCGGAGAGCAGAACTCCAATGGTGCTTCCAGAAGGGAACCAGAAGCTGTAAACCAGAGACTGGAACTTGTGGAATCTTTGAAGAGTCTGTATCTTGTCATTTCTGAATGTTTCTATTTTGGTTAACTCCTTTATCTCTCTGTGGTTAAACCCTTAACACAGCAAGGAAGTGGGGAGCAGGAAGCCCGCCCGTCTCAACAGCTGGTCTTGAGTGGAGGCAGCGCCCTCTCAGAGAAAACTGAACAAACCCTTGGGGCCTGCTGTGCGAAGGAGGGATGGTGGGCTGGAGGGGTGTAGGCAGAAATGGGCAGTCCGAGGCTTAAAGACAGAAAATTTATGGGGATGTCATTGGGGGCAGGCCACATGTCTCAGCAGAGAAACCCCAGAACAGAGAATTTGGGGCAGAGATTCGGGCACCAGGCAGGACAAGGGAAAAAAAGGGTGGGCTGGGCACTAAGAAGCTGGGTCCTGATGGAACGGAGTTCGTCTCTCCTTTCTTTGATTTGTCACATGAATTTGCCTACAGTCTGACTGCCTCTGCTAGACGGCTCACCCTGGGACTGGAGCCCGTCTCCATTTCTGTTCCTGGTAGCCCTGACCTCAGTACCTGGCACACTAAGTTGAATTTTATTTAAAACTTTTAATCTGCCTTAAATGGTATATTTGCAAGCTTATTCTCCCAGGTCTCACTTTATCATTTTTTTCCCAGTCGTTTTAAAGAGATTCTCTCTGACCTTCTGTTGGCTGAGGGAATTGACCCCACGGCGCTTGAAGCTTCCTTCCAGAATTCTCGGGAAATGGAGCTTATGGCTTAGGGGCTGGTTAATTCCATTTAGAATTAACATTGTCTCACAGAATATGTGGGTGCCCTCTGAGTGGAGGCAGGCTGCTGAAAGAGGGGTCCAAATAGCAGAGCCAGAGTTTGACCAGAGGTTTACAACAGGGCCCTCAGCGCAGCCACAGGAAACCCCCTCCTGAACTGGGGCTGACTGGGGCGAGGCTTTGCCGAGGCAGCCTCTTCTCAAACGTCACCCCAGTCTCTCTCCGGCCCCCCTCCTCCCCAGCATGCTGTCTAGAAGCTTCGAGACTGGAATGGCTCAAACTCCACATTAGGCCAGCATTTTTACGTTAATGATTCAGCTTTCTCTCCGAGCGGTAGCCTTGCCTCAGGGTGGCCATTAAGAACATTGCTTCCCAATTTAAGAAGTTCAAAGTAGAGTGCTTTGGGGGTTGAAAAACACACCTGTACTCAAATCTTGATAAATTGTAAAACGTCTTCTCCTTCCCACATCTCCCGGTCCCACACGCCCCACCCCCCTTCTTTCTACCATTGCACTCGTAAGCCTTCCAAAGAATAAATAATATAAAATAAAAAAAAGAAGAAAATGAAATCTCATTACTTCTCAATGTCCCCTAATGTTAAACACACACACACACACATACACAATTATACACTCGGTGTATTTTTTCAGGGAGATGGAATCGTAGGGGGGTCACATGTTGGCGTCTCACGTCTACACTTCGAATGGGAGTATGAATTTATTTGAACAAACTTCGAGTGTTGCCCTGAACAGAGTGGCTCTGACGTTTCACTGGCCCCAGCCCTGGGGTACTGCCCAGAGGGTTCTCTCTAGCTTGTGACTAGCCCTGGAGACTGCATTTCTTTGTTTGAAAGTTACTTTTTATAAACAAAACCCAGATAGCACTGTTGGAACATTTTTCAACTATCAGCAAGGTTGAGTGCAAATTGCACCAAAATTCCCACTGTCGGGGCTCTCTCTGAGCCGTCTGATGCTGCTGAGGCAGGAAGAGCCTGTGTGAGTGCATCCTGGCTCTCCTCTTCCCTCGGCCGGAAGGGCTGCCGCCCTCCTCTTCACTCTGAGCTGGATGGCAGCGGATGAAGTATAGAGCCTGTCTGGTCCAACCCTCTTATTTTACAAACGAGGAAACTGAGGCCCCGAGAGGGCTGACCCTCACCTGGTCCTGCATCCTCTACACCCTTCCTTCTGCCTTCACTCTGGGCCCCTTCTGGTGTAAATGACACAACCTTGCCTCTCCCTGCCCCACATCCCACATTACTCTTTTCAGAGTATATTTGAGTAGGTGGCTGCCACCCCCTTATATTTGGCCTGATAAAGGCAGACCGCTTTCGCTCCCTTCAGCCCTCTCAACCCTGCACTGTGAATATTGTAATGCCAGTCCCCATCCGTGTCCTTCCGTTCATCACAAACTCAGCACGTACTGCCCTGTCTTTACCACCTCATAGCCACAAAATGGGCTGCAACAAGGTCATGCTGCAGAAATAGATCGGGGGAAATGGTAATTGACAATTTATTGTAAGAACTGTATTGAACAAAAATCCTCTTTTATTTGAATAATGACAGGAGAGACGACTTTGCCACTGTTTTGCTTTCTCCTTAATCAGGATAAAAAAACTCAGTAACAATGTTCTATCAAAGGCTCAGGAGCATCATTCAAATCTTCCCTAATCCGTTACCCTCATCTGAAAACCGAGCAGTTCATTAGAAACAGTGCTGTGGTGCGTGACACTTGACAGTACATTAGTCACGTGAATCTGTCACTTGGCAAACAAATGCTTGGGTGTTCTGTGCCTGCGGGATACCCTCTCTGGTTTTAGCACAGCAGCACTAGAGGGAAGTGGGGGAGCCACCTGCTTTTGTCCCCTTTACTTTACAAACGAGGAAACTGGCACCCAGCGAGAGGAAGGGACTTGCCTAGGGCCACTGACTAGTAGTAGAACTGGGCCTAGAAGGCGAGGGTCCTGAGTCCGGGTCAGGAGCCCCTCCCCCCCAACCCCAGCTTCTCACAACAGTAGAACCACAGGACGTCCAATGGAAAGGTCTTGGAGGTCTTCCTAGCATTTTCTTCTAAATACAAAAAGGCTGGACCATCCGTGCTGAGAGAAAGCCAGCTACACTGAAGAGTTTGTCATTGCCTCCTGACAGCTACCTGAGTTAGAGGCGCAGGTCCCAGGAGCGGAGACTCTCTTCTCCAGAAGTGGGCTGGACAAGCCCACGCAAACATATGGAATCTGAGTGTCACTTCCCTCCAGCTCATCGAAGCTACTCGAAGGAAAGCACTAGGTGTCCCGACTTTGGGGTCCCCCCTCAACTCCCACCTCTGATGCTTCCTCCGCCGAAAGGTGGTCACAGAAGGCCACTCAGCTGCCGGGTCAGTTGCCGGGAAGCTGAGGTGTCGATGGAGAAGGATAAAGAGCGGGAAAGCGTTTCTAACACAGTTGGCCGAGAGCAGAGAGTAAATCGCCAGGAATGGCCTGGAAGAGGCTATAAAATGAGAATAAAACAGGATGATAATTTATGACGTGCAGTAAAAGATCTGGGGAAGCCAAGCGGCCAGTGAAGGTTCGTTTCCCCCTGCTCGGTGGCTCTTGAACCTCGCTGAGCTCTTCTCCGCCCACACTGCCAGCCGCCACATTTTGGAGAGCTTCTGGCTCCCATGTCAAGAGAAGAAAGGAAGTGAAGGCTGTCTTTGGGCCCCAGACAGCCCTGGCTGCACCAATTCCCCTCTGCAAGGGCGTCTGCCTTTCTAGCCCCCAATTTCCGCCAACCTTTTTAATACAATCTGTTTCCACTGTACAACGCCTTACAGATCGCAAAGCACTTTCCCGCCATTCTCATTTGATCCTTAGAGGAACTCTGTGGGGAGCCTTCTAAGGAGACATCAAGGGACTGTCTCAAGGTCACACAGCTAGTCAGTGGCAAATCCAAGACCCAGACCCGGGACTACCTATCTCAGGATTGAAGTCTTGCTCAAACCCGCCCCCGTTATCCTGGCTGGGAACAGAAGACTTTGAAATTTAAGGTTTAAGTGAAGAATATTCCCCACGTCCAACCTCCTGCCCACCCAGAAAGCCCCAAGGCTGGAGCCCAGGCCAGGCCAGAGGGCACCACCTTAAGTGGCCCATTGAGCGTCCAGGTAGAGTGGGGCAGCCCCAGCGGGAGGCCAGGGAATCTCCTCAGTATTGGGTACTGGCTGTGATTAGGGCAGGCTGCCCCTCTGCCTCACCCCACCCCATCAGTTCAGGCTCCTCCACGAGCCACTGAGTTTGTGGAGTGCAGGGGATGCCCCTGCTCTGAGGCTCTCACCTGGCTCTCCGCAAGGGCTAGCCGGGCGCCCCAAGGCAGCCGCTTCCCCACTCACTGCCGGGCGTGAATTGTTCTCTGTGGTCTGACAGGCAGGAAGAACCTCTTGTTCTGTGCAGGAGGGTGATGATGAGAATGTCCCTGCCACATCCTTCCAAGGTGGGTTTGGAAGGTGCCTGAATGTGGAGGGAGGTGCTGGAAGCAGACAGAGCACTGCATCCTCCCATTCCAAGGACTCTTTCTTGGGGTGACTTGGGGACTCCCCAGGGACTATCTGTTTGGAGCTTGGTAGCGGGGGAGGCAGGAGGGCAGAGGGTAGGAGATGAGAACCCTGGCCTGGAGCCTTGGGCTGCTTCTACCACTAACTTGTCGTGCACCCTCAGAGAAGTCACCTCTGAAACCCAGTTGCCCTTCCTTGCTCATCTCAAAGAGCCCTTGGAAAGTTCCAGTGAGACAATGGATGTGACAGGACTTTGTTAGTCCCCAAACGCCCCTGAGTTGTAGCGTGCTGTAACTCTCACTGGCTGAACAAAGAGGTCACCAACAGGCCTGTCCCAGACACCACTAGTCTTGAGGCCATTTATGGTCAGTCCCCAGGCCTGTCGCTGCTGCCACGTCCCTGCCACATGAGGGCCCTGCCCACTCTCATACACCTCCCCCGAAGGCAAGCCGAAAATGGAGGCAAAGCAAGTGCAGCTCTCATCAGGCCACTGGGGAGACTGACGGTCGCTGACCCAGAATAGCCCCCAAGATCACCCTCCTCCCCCACGCATCCTTTCTTTTTACTCCTCCTTTTTCCCGTGATCCCACAGAGGAGGGAGGAGGCCATCGGCTCAGAGCCCTGCTCTACACCCTGCTTTTCTACCTCTGGCTCAAATTGTCCTGATTCCCACGCATTCTCAAGAGCTGGGGTCTGTAAGGATCCCCCTCCACTGGCATCCTCGGCAAGGGGACCTGGTGGCTTTGGTTGAAGCTGTTCAGCCCAGCAGCTGGCCAGAGGCCCAGCCCAGAGTTCCTGAAGATGCTCTGGCTACCGGGCCTGGCAGCAGCTGCCCTAAGCTACTCCCCAGCGGTCGTTTCCTCAGCCATCCCAAGAACTGCGGATTCTCCTGCCTGGCTGCTCCCCTTTATTTACCTCGGTGAACCCCTGGATCAGCTGATACTTTAGAGGACAATTCTTTGTGAACCCAGAGCACAGAATCTCAAAAGCGACTTTTCATGGGTGTGGAGGCCACCACCAGGGTCTTGAGCACGAGCCTCCCCTTGCTCTCCAGACACACAAGTCCCCCTCTGGCTGAACACGTGGGTGTCCACCCCTACCCTACTATCTCCAAAAACCGCTTCTCTTTCCTCTCTCTCACTCGGCAACACCCTTTCTCCGCCAGAGCTTCTTCTGTTCCTTGAGTGGGTTGACATAAGCTAGGTAACGGGGATAAAGGAATGAAGTTTCAAAGTAATTTACACAAGGAATTTGGGGACCAGGGGAACTTCCCAGAGGAATAGAAATCTGCAGTGTGGTGGCCTCTTTGCAAAAGCGCTGGCATGTGTAACAGACCCTGAGAAGGCTCACCAGGCCTGTAGGCTCCCTCTTCCTTCCTTTTTAAAAGCATGATCAAAGGTTGCGCGAGGGAGAATCCACCCAAACCCTTTATCCGCGCTGCCGCGGAGGAGCCGTGCCGCAGAAACCCCCAAACCGTTTCTCCTGGGTCTGGGCATATTTTTCCAAAACCCTCCAAGGGGAAGGACTGAGGTTTCTGTGGCTGAGTCCAGAAATGAACTCTTGGAGTTTCCTGCCCGTCTGGTTATTTATTCGGCATCCTGACAAGTCGCTTGTTCTTTTCCACTCCCCTGGAGTTCTGCAAACAGGACCCTCCAGGGTCATCCAGATGCTCCCCCAGCCGGTCGTGGGCAGCAGGGTGATGCTCCTCCCGAATGGATGCCTTTGGACATCTCCTATGGCTTCTTCAAGCCAGAGTGAGTGCCCATCACTCATCTTGACATCAACTGCTGGCCCCCCTTGGAGGGGGCTCGAATCCAAGGGGTTCCAGTGTGTGTTTCTGCGCTTGTTGACTGCCGCCTGGCCGAGCTGCCCAGAGTTAGCCCAGGCAGTTCCTCAGGGGTTTGCTGGTGCGCGTGACACAAAGGCACAATGTGCTTTGCTCGGGAGGTGCCCAGTCCCAGCTCCTGTCCTCACGTACCTTATGATCTAGTAAGGGACACAAGACAAAGACAGCCCCAAGAAGAGAACTGCTAGGAATCATGCACGATGCCCCTGTGAGGCCAAGGTGCGAAAGCCTGCCTCCAGGGATCTGGCTGGGCTGGCCACTGCTCTGCAAACCCTTTCCCCCAGACCTGGAATAGAGGCAAACTCTGTCTAGGCCAGCTCTGAGTGGCGGCGGGGTCCTAATGAGCGGGGCCCGAATTGATGAGTCCTCCTGCCTTCGTTGACAATGCAGGTGAGGTGCTTACTAAATGGAGCTCAGCTGTTCCCCAGACGGGCCGTCCTGGCTCTGTTCCTTCCAGAGCCCACTTAGCCCCTGCTCCCCTCAGCCTCCCTCTGCTTATGTTCAGCCTGACGTTTCTATGGACGTATTGATCTCTGCTGCTGAGGAACATTTCTGCCGAACGTGCCCACTGCTCTGTCTGGGGGCCAGTGGGTGTGGCCGACGGCAGCTCCTGCAGTGCCAGGGCCCAAGGGGCAGGCTCTGGTCGGGATGCTGGGGACAGCGGCGTCAAGTCTGGGGCTAGGGTGGGGAGGAGGGTCTGGAGTGAGGATGGAGAGTTGGATGGGAAGCAGAGGGATGATTCTAGGGAGGGACAACAGTGGGCAAACGTGGCCGCTTGGACGGTCTGGGGTGGCTGCCCTTAGGGGGAGCGGGCTCAGCGTGGCACTGAGACACGGATCAAGCTGGAGTGTTTCTGCCGCACTCTAGAACTGAGTGGACGTGTGTCAATCTCCTCATCTGCATAGGGAGGCTTATTTTTCTCCTTGCTCTTCCTCCATGGTTAAGAGGAGGCTTCAAATAATGTGGGAATGTGCTCTAAAACCTATAAAATGCCAAAGGAGGCAACGGAAGTTGTGACTCCTTGTCACCACCATCCGAGGACCTGTGAGGTATTTAACCAAGTGCCGTCTTGAGAACGTAGTTTTCTCCTTAGCAGCTGACCCGGCCAGCCCAGGGGTCACAAGTTCATCAGGTGGGGGGCCCTTCAGCTGTCCAGACAAGACCTGCTGGCCCCTTCCACAGTTCACAAAGCAGCTAGCTCCACAGCCCTTCCCTCCTAACTGGCAGGCCTCCCTCCCATCCTCCATGCGGTGGAATTTGGAGTCATCCCGGCAAATCTCTCATTTTTGCGCTTATCCCAAACAGGCATTTAAGCAAAGGCAACATTCGGGCCGAGGGCAGGGCGGACAAAGTCAGCTGCTTTGTATTTTACTTGAAACACTTCCGTTTCTTGGCTTTTCCCAGCTCTGGATACCTGCTCACACGGCTCCAGTCTTTCCACTCAAGGTGGCCTCAGCTGGCCTCGTGTGGGACGGTACGAGACATCCCTTGGTCCTCTCGTGTGTTAACCTGAAATAACGAGCCCAAATGAGAGGCAGCAAGGCGTTTATTTTGGGAACCAAAGAAACGCAATCTGGGGAGCATAGATTCTGGTGACCCACTAAGGATAAGAGGCAGGGGCTCTGAGAGGCAACAGAGGGAGGTTTGTATTACAAAGAATGTTTATTGGGGTTGGTGGCACAAAGCTAGTCTTGGCTAAATATAATTTTAATTTATAAAAGATTGCTGAAACTATAGCTAAAGGGAGATGAAAGTCTGTCACAGTGATGAGGGGGAGGTCTTGGAATTTTTGTGTCCTTATTCAGTTCAAAAGTTCATTTTCCACCCAATGAGGATGTGCGTAAGACCCATTTTATTGACGGCTTCCCAGCTCCGTGGGAAAGCCCTTAGACGTAAGTGGCCCTGTTTCCTTTCACGTTTCACACGTGTAATGTAATGAGACATTCCATTAATTCTCGTAGCCTAGCACATTCACGCACACAACCAGCAAGACGTGAGCAGATCGCAGGTCAAGAAATGCATGTTCTCATCTTAGTGAAGGGGGAAGAAGGCAGAGCCCGAGTCCTGGCTCCAATTCTGCCATTGCCGAGTGGGGGAGCAGGCATTCACCATATCCAAGCTTTGATTTCTTCCAGGGTTGGGTTCCAGACCTTTCCCAGAGTCTCCTCTTTGGTTCTGACATTCTAGGCTTTAAGAACACTGGGGACCCAGTCATCAAATTTCACGTCAACACCACGAAGAATCACCCAGTCAGAGTTATCCATGGAGGCCCCATCCCAGCCCCCAAGCGGGCGGGGTCAGAAAGAAATTTGAGTTCACCTAGCTCACCTCTCCTCTCCACCAGAGCCGTGCACCAGCGCCTACACACGTTCATGACTGAGGGCTGGCTCCCCCACCGGATGCTTCTGATCACCATCTGTCTCCTTGCAGCCTCCACCCCTGGCCCCATAGAACGAGCTGGGCTCCCCTCCACACACTGACATCCGTCAGGCTCATCTTTACACACTGCACCCCCCTGCTCCTTCTCCACACGGAATGTCCTCAGGGTAACCTGACCCAGCCGCCTGAGAAGGAGACCCCCTCAGGTGGCATTGTTGAAGCCCCAATATCCGGGTGCTCAATTTCTCTGAACATCTACTTCCTGGAGGGTCTAGGGTAAAGCTGCTCAAGAACTCAAGGGGGTGCGCCTGATCAGCATGCCGTATCCCACTGCCCAGCCCCTACCCTGGCACCCGAGCCCCAGGACCCCTGCTCCCAGCCCCTCCTTCCCTGGCCAGGCTCAGCAACTCATCTGAGCCCTCTCACACCCCACCCCATGCCACACCCACTGTCTGCAAGGGAAGCCCTTATCGGACATGAATGATGTCACCAAGAGGTGAATAGAACTAAGATTTCTGCAGAGGACAGACCTGCAAAGGGTTAAAAATGGCAGAATGTGATATGATTTTTTCGGGGGACAGAGTGCTCTGTAGACATGGAGAGGCCACCAGGTTCAGGGAAGAGCACATGGGGAGGTGACGCATGAGCCGAGTCAAATCAGTGGGATAAGAAGGGTGGGGTCCATGGGTTGGCTCAGTAAAGGTGGGGTCAGTCTATGAGCCCTCCTCAGCAGAGAGCCCCAGTGGGGGTGGGAGCGTAAGAGGGGAGAGAGAGCACCCACTCTGGCTAGGGAGACAGACACACGCCTTGAGTTTAGCATGGTGTGGTGTATGGCAGTGACAGGCTGTGAACCCATGTAGGGGATGATCAGATGGGAGCAACTGATTTTGCCTGGAAAGGCTGGCAAGACGCTGCACAGAGCTGGGTTTCCACCTAGGCGTGGCCTGGATAGAGAGGCCAGCCACACAGTGGGAGAGGAGCAGAGCACGAGCCTCTCTTTTTGATGTTCAGATGGCCATGCTGCTCTCCTTGCAGCCCCTTCTTCCTTCCCCTGGGTGCCCTGATGTCACCGTGGCAACAAAGCTCCACTGGGGCAGGCTGGGAGCCAGGCAGTGTGGGCTGGGGGACTGGGGGCTCAGTGAGCTCAGGGTGGGAAACCATCCACAGGTGATGACTGCAGGCCTGGGGAGAGAGGAGAGAGTGGGTGTGACAGGGCAAAGTGGCCCTATGGGGCCGGGGCGGCAGGTGGAGGGGGAGGCTGAAGGAGTGAGCTTCTAGTGTGGGGGGGATAGAAATGATAATGTCAACTTTAAAATAAAATAGCCAATTACCTTACCTACAAAATGAGTTTGTTCGGGAATAGCCAGAGGAATTGCAATTGGGGCAAGCAAGCTATGGCAGAAACCATAGGCAAGTCCAAAGAACGAAGGAGGAGAGCTCGCTCTTACAGAGAAAAGGGGGAATTGGGGTGGGGAGGCGCTGTTCTAAATGAAAGCTCTTTGGAAGACAGTAAGAGTTCAGGATGGCGACAGCTCCTCATTGGCTGAGCTGTGATGTTTTCTGTTGACTGGGCTTGTTACTGGGCAAGAAGAAACTCTTCCTTCCTCCCCGGGTAGCAAAGTAGCAGCTGACTTCCTGTTGGAGATGCAAGATGCCTCTCTTCCTGTTTGGGGTAATTGACGATGAGTGGCAGGGTTGAGAGCAACCTCAAGGCCTTCCCAATGCCATTTTTGTTGAGGTTTCCTTTATTAATTTTCACAATAAGCACCCACAAGAGTGAGCAAGAAATGGGGCTTCCTCCTCTGTTCCACCCCCGCCGTACCCGGTGTGATGTCACGGCTGAGAATGCCACAGTCGCCCGCCCTAAGAACAGCAGGGGAACACAGTCCCCAACCGCAGCCTGACCCCGTAGCTGGGTCCCCCTACCTGGCAGAGGTGGAGTACCACCTCTGGAAGGGAACAAGCCTCCCTCTTCTTTGCCTCTGCAAGGAGGGCAGAGTTCTAAACCTTTTCCAGCAGTCCCCGAATTGTCACTGACTGTCCCTCTCATCGAGGTTTCATCCTGACATTCCTTACTGTCCCCCTGCCCCATTGGTGGTATTCAAAGCATATACATGCAGCAAATAGTTGGGGTCCTCTTGAAATTCTTCTGAGGAATGACTCAGGACAGAAGAGGAAGAGCTAGCATGTGACTGGGGTGGCCCTGAGCCATGGCCAGGGGTGCGGGTTGGGAAGAGAGGCTGTCCTGGACCACAAGTGTGACACTCCATGGGTGGCCTTCCACCATGGGGCAGCTTCCTCTCCACGGCCTCCCCTCCCTGGGAGGAGTGTGATGGAGAGGACTAGATTAAGGGTATGGTGTATGATGACAGAAGCTGTATCTGTGGTTGAAAGTCCCCTGGGAGAGGGCCCTGCAGCCTGGGCCCCTGGAGCCGAGGTCAGATCTGGAGACAAGCCCGCTTTCCTAGTCACAGCCCCAGGTCAGGTGGGGTGTCTGCTTTCCATTCTCCTCAGCCTCCCCAACCAAGCATTTAAAGTATTTTTGTCTGATGCGTGGAAGCCCAATGGGTTGCTCCATTAGGATCCCACCAAGATGTAACGTCCTCGGGTCAGATAGACCCAGTGTTTCCTTATCCAGCCAAAGTTTCAAGGAGTCACGCCATCTGCACCTGGAGTGGAGCTGTCAGGTGTTCCTTGGGCTCTCTGTCTCTAGTTCCCACCCGACTCTTCCCGCCGCCTCCCGGCTCCCTCACCCATCCCGACCCCATCCTCTGCAGTAAGGAAGTTGCACCTGATGATTATCTCTCCATTCTCCTCCTGGGGCCCTGCAAGTAGCTCTGGGATCTTCTCCCTGAATCCCAACTCAGATGAATGATCCCCTCACTTGTCCACAAATTATTATTCTGCCTTTGAAGCTGGTCCAATTCTGACTTCTGGGTCCTGGTTGTGATAAGATGTGTCTTCCTCCTGCCTCCACCCCTCCAAGCGTGTCTTCTCAAGGCTTTCCCTGGAGCTGACTGAAATCGCAGGGGAAGGTGGGACGGGGAGGGGCGGTTGCACAGATCACAGGAAGCAGTGAGGGACACTGGTGGAATCGGAGCAGAGGGTCTCTCTGGTTGGTCCCGACCTCTCACCCCGGCGGGTAAATGTCTCCTCTCACCTCAGCACTGCTGCTGACATCTAGGTCCTGCGCGCTGATCGTTTCCACTCGGCTCAGCTCTTAGTTACCCTGCCGCTAGCTCTTCCTCCCCACAATTCTCTTCAGCTTCAACTCTTGCTGCTCACGCTCTGAACGCTTCCCAGATCCACCTTCTGAGAAGCAGAATCCACTTCCTTTCTTATCTCTTCGCCCCAGGCCACGTCTCAAGTGGACTTGCCCCAGTGGGCTGCCCTTAGAGCAGCTGGGACCAGGCATGATACACGTAACTGTGGCTCTCTCTCTGGGGCAAGACACTTGTCTCTAGAAAGAACCATGAGCATGGCAAAGCTGCAACTGGCAGGTGTGTCAACTTTTCTTTGATTGCACAGACGCCTCCTGAGCACTTATCACAAGCCAGGCTCTGTTGGAGGCCTCGGGGACAGCACGAGGTCAGGGGCCCAGCCCAGCCTCTGCCATTCTTTCTCTGGCACACAGCCCTCTGGAGTCTGGCCGACTCTTCTCTCAGAGATAGGGAATGGGGGTGTCTGGAGAACACAGAATCCTGTGGTGGACCTCGCAGAGCCTTAAGAACTCACCTTGCACCTGTTGCTCATTGCAGATGAGGAAACTAATGCCCAGAGCAGTGGCGGAGCCCAGGCTGTGGTGCTGGGAGTGGCCTCCGTGTTCCTTTCAGGGAAGTGTCCATCAGGTTTCTCCCCCGACCTGGAGGCAGAAGGGCAGGCCCTGATCTCCTGATTCTGCAATTCTTCTGCCCTTACATCCTCTCCTCTCCTCCCACTCGCCCTCCTGGGGCCTCCCCAGACTGCACCTGGCCTCAGCTAACGTCGGCGGGCATGGTGGGGAGGGTGCTCGAGATCCAGGGGCCCTGGGGCCCCCGCTCACCACCTGAGTGGCCCAGAGCCAGCCCCCCAGCCCTAAGAAGCCAGACTGGCTGCTTCCCTGGGGGTTCAGACTCCTCCCATGTCTGCTCTGGGGGCCACTTCCATCACCACATGTTGATAACTGAGTTTTGAACTCTGAGGGAAGTTTGCCAGAACCGGACACCCCCTGCACTGATGCCTGTAAAAGATGCCTGCACTAGACCTGGGCTTCCCGCCCCTCAGGTCCCTTGGGATGTAAGCAGAAATGCTTAGGAGGAATCCAGTCCCTTCTTCTTAAGCCCCGAATCAAATTCCTCCCAGTTTGCTTTTGGTGCTTCCACTCCAAGTCGTCTTGTTTTTTGTGCTCAGCTCCCTAAAGCTGCCCCTCTCCTTACTCTGAGGCAGCAGTGTCCCTTGTCCCCCCAGCACCTCCCGTCCTCCTTACCATCCACTGTCAACAGGATGGACCAACAGGGGGAGATGGAGAAAGAAGGAGAAGAGGGATTTCCCTGACTGCCCCCCACGCCCCCCCCAACAGGCAGGCCCGGGTCTGGGTTCCTCGCCTGGACTGCAGAGCAGCATCACAGGAAACTCTTTCTAGAAACACACGAGCCGGGCCACCTCCCGGAGATTTTGGTCAGTAAGCCTGGGGAGAGCCCATGTTGAGCTTGCCTGGTCTAAGCGGTGGACCAGGGGAGAAAAGAGAAAGTTGTCCTCACACCCTCAGTCTCCAAATGGCAAAAAAAAAAAAAGGTGCAGAGAGAAATAACATCAGGGACCAGTTGCCTGTAGTTGTTACCAAACTATTGAAAAACAAGGAACAACAAAGAAAGAAAAGCAGTAGCAATTAAGTACATAATTGTACACACCACTTGTTAATTAAGCTTTTACTCCGAGAACCTGACAGAATCTGCTGATAAGGTGATAGCGTGAGGGAGGGTGGCATATGGCAAGCCATCTGCAATACGAACGCTTTTTCAATGGAAACTTCTCTGCCCCACGAAAAGGAGGAGATGCTAAGTGTAGTTTTCTGGAGCGGAGCGATTTATCTTCATTCTGTGCAGAAAATGAGTTGACGGCACTGAGCGGAGATGAAGGAAGCTCGGGAAGAGCCGAGGGCTCGTCTGCGAAGGCTGCGGCGCCCCACGTCCCGCCCTTGGGTGGCCCGTGGTGGGAGCGTTCTGGGGACCCCCTTGCTTGATTCTCTGTCCGAGAGCAGTTCCTTAAGGACACATGGTGCACAGAGGAGAGGCATAGCCGAGGGCTGTGATCAACACCTCTCTGAAGGCGCCCGCTCTGAGTGTGCAGGAAGTCAGACCTGCGGAAGGTCTTGAGAAGAGTGATTGATGGGGACATTGATCTTCCCCTGTTTCTCAACTGTCAACCCACTGCCTGCGATTCCATTAGGGCTTCTGGTCTCAAAGGTCCTTAACCTCTTCCCGCCTACTTCCTCAGCTGTAAAATGGAGATAAATTACCTACCTTGGCTGCCACCCAGGGTTGATGTAAGACCTGATAAGATGATGCTAAAAGTGTATTAAACAGTGTGAGGTTTACATATAAATGGAATAATTGTTATTCATAATGAGCCTTGAGGCCCATGAGCTCACACCTCCACTTTCAGTTAACCACAGGCCTTCATCAGGAGCCCCGCACACGCGGCAAGCCCAGAGCCGCGGGATCAGTCCCTGGTCCTCCAGGCAGTGCCTGCAGCTGCCAGCACTCTGAGGCCCTTCCCAGCTCTGCGGCTCCTGTTCTGAGAGACTGACGCAAGTGGCTCTGTGGAAACTGACGCCTGGCAGCAGGGGGCCCGCTAGGGCATGGGGCTCTCGGGGGTCACTGGGTGGCTGGCCTCCTGGACACAGCCTTGGTGGGGGCACAGCAGGGCTGGGGAGGTGGACCCAGGCACAGCCCTGCCAGACTCCTAGCCGCGTCTCCACCTCTCACTCTGCTCCTCTCCAACTCCTTCCTCCTCGGAATACGTCACCACCCCGGGGAAGAGGGGGCTGCCCTGGTCTCATGCTCACCCTTGGCCTCATCAATGGGATCACATAGTACAAAGCATGGCGACGTGTGTGTCTGGAAGCACCTCCCTTCTCCTGTGAACCCCTAGTTCAGAACTGCCTTCTACCTAGACTCAGGCCAGAACCCCAGCCTTTTGCCTCTGGACCTAAAAGTGGGGGATCGCCATCCCCTCCGCTGGGGGGCATCCATCGTACTCATCAATGACTTTTTCTCTCCACAAGCATTCTAAGAAATCCCTTGTTGGGCCATGGAGACTGGGCCGCCTTGCTCTTGGGCACCTCCCCTCCCACCCCTCGCTGCCTCTCTGCAGGGCCACCGCCCTGTGCTCCATGGCGGGCTCACTGTCCCCCTCCGGCAACTGCCTTACCCTTCTTCCAGTGGTTAATTCTTCCACACAGGCGGCCCCTGGGTGGCCCCTGCTCCTGTCACATGAGAAGGACTCTGCTCCTCGGAAGGTAGGGCCGCGGCTGGTGTCAGGGAGGGGAAAATCCTGCCCTCCACCCTTCTTGTGTTCTCATGGCTGGACTGGAAATAAAATTACACAAGACCAGCTTAACAGGAGGAAACCCCAATTTAATTATGTATGCACGGGAGAAGCACGAAAATGATTTTCAAGAGAGAACAAAGCCGGCAGTATATCTATCTTTTACACAAAGAAACAATAAATTTGTGAGGAATTGATAGGACAAAAAGCCTTAGGTTTGGGGTACAAACTTATCGAGAGGTTTAAACAGAGTCAGGTTTGAGACAGTAAATGAGCAGAGTCTGTTGATGCGGGTTCCGGGTCGGGAATCCCCAGCTCTGATCAGGACGCAGGGGGAGCACCCTTCTCTGGGAGATTCGTTTCTTGCTTTCAGAGAGAACAGAGACAGGAGGGTCAGAAGGCCCTTTCTGCTTCTCAACTAACTTTAATTCAAGGTCATCAATACACCATTGTGGGATAATTGGGGGGCCTGCCCTGGGCCCCAACACCTGTTATCATATGTGCTGCTGTTCGCCACGATTGAGCTGAACGGGCGATAGTCTCAGAGTATCCACATGGGCCTTTGCCATGGGCAGGGCACCTGGACATAGAGCATCCCATTGCTTCCTCCCACCAACCCTGGAGGGAGGCGCGGGGGAAGGAGGCAGCGGGGATGTGAGGGGGCCAGGAGTCCTGGGGTCCAGGCCAGGCCCCTCCCTTCTTTGAAGGGTGGATAACAGCATTCATCCCAGAA